>NC_085138.1:107790431-108137598 GCF_035046485.1 Aedes albopictus | reverse complement strand
TCCTCTTCAAATTGAAGTGACAAGATGCAGGTTTGATAGTGCTTCAAACTCAATCATGATTTATTATTTTTTTTTGTGAAAATCTCTTAAATTGAAATCTTGAAATTTTACGGCATATTTAAAGGCAATACAAATTTTTCACTTCCTTTAATATTATGTAATCCAAATTTACTACGGCTCACAATATCACACGGCTTTTCATTCAATAAAATGTATCTTACGCTGCATAGTCGATCATTTCACTATATTACTATGCGGAAGCTCATCCTAGTAACTCTCACAAAAAACGCGCCCACTGAGAACGGACGAGAGGATTTTTCGGAAATCTGTAAAACTTAAACTCTTGATGCTTTGTACTGCTGTGGAAACAGCCAAACGCCTTGCACTTCGATATTCATGATAATTTGCGTTCGACGCAAACCGACTCGAAAAAAAAAACAAACAAACGCGAACGAAACAAAACACAGGGCGTCTGAACAGCTGACGCCAAACCTGCGGCAGATCAGTATTTTCAATTGATTTTGACAACACTGCCCACACGCGCTCGGGTGCGATCGGGTGGTGGTTTCAATTCTGTGCTTTTTTTTAATGGCATAAAATCAACCAATCAGCAGCTGGTCCGTTTTGGCCCCATATCGAGCTACGGTATTGACCGGTCTCGTTTCAGGTCGGTGGTCGGGTATGTGAAGGTTAAAGGCATTTCGGAGGCGTTTCAGAAGGTTTCAATTATTTTTCTAGAGGGGTCTCTGGAGTTTTTCGAGGTCGTTTCAATAGGATTTCAGGATTATTTCAAGGCGTTTCAGAGGGTTTCAGGGGTATTTCTAAAGCATTGCAGGGATATCAGGAGCGTTTCAATAGTATAGAGAGCCTCAGAGACCACAAAGAACACTCTGAAATCCTGCTAGACTCTCTGAAACGCCCCTCAGACCTCCCGAAGCGCCCATGAGGCCCTCTTTTTTCTTCTTTCTCATGGGGGGGGGGGGGATAATCTGCTCAACACACACCTGAACAGAGAGATCCAGGTAGTGTAGGGTTAAGGGCCGTCTTCTACAACACTCTTACCTCGACCCACTAAACAACATTCCCATGGTCGCCAAACCCTTCGTCTCTCTGTAACCACCAAGAAGACATTGCTTCGGAGAGGGGTTAGTGCACATCGCACCCTCAAGGTTAGCTGCGTAGCCTGCAGAAACGAGCATCGATGACTCGCTTCGGGGAGTCCATCAAGGTAGCATGTTGGTGCTTAGCCAGTTTCCGAGTGCTCCTTACCACTTCCTTTGATCTCGGAAGGCAGGCAGGAACGACACCGGAACTGATACCGCCTGCACAGCCATTTTACCTTCCTGTAAGTAAGGCTCCATCAGCCAGCACACAGAAGGACGTGCCGACAGCATGAAGTCATTTGGAACATTCTATTAGATCCCCTGGAGCCCCCTGGAACCAACTGGAGATGCCCTTGAGAATCTTTTAAACGAGGCTCTCTTAAACGCCTCTTAGACCTCTCAGTACTACCTGAAACTCCTGAAGCGCCCCTGAAACCGCTTGGAATTTGCCCTGAAGCGTTCCTGGGACCCCCTGGAACGCCCCTGAGTCCCCCTGGAACGCTCCTGCTGCCCAGGGAGTCGAGAAAATTTTCTCGACCGGAACGGGAATCGAACCCGCCGTCTCCGAATTGGCGATCCATAGCCTTAACTACTAGGCTAACTGGAAACCCATCTATCTTTCATCTGAAGGTCAGATTAGTCGACCGCACCAAAATCCGAATTTTCAACTCGAACGTGAAATCTGTCCTGTTGTACGCCAGTGAAACTTGCTGTGTATCAGTGGAGAACAATCAACGGCTGCAGGTCGTCATTAATAGATGGCTACGTTATATAATTCGTGCATGGTGTCCTCCCCAAGCAACACACTTGTCATATAAGAGTCACGACAGCGCAAGTTTCGGCTGTATAGAATTTATTTTGACATCAACCTAACACAATGCTGACCAAAACATGCGCTGCCATAACTCTTATATGACATACGTGTTGTTTGGGTCACAATTGGATCTCCAACGGAGCTATATCGTCATGTACAACGGATAGCGACAAAAATTCGGGAGCAAAAAGTGGAAGTGGGTCGACCACACTCTACGCAGGGATGGAAACAAAATCTGCAAGCATGCGTTAGGTTGGAACTCAGCGGGACATCGCAGCAGAGGCAGACCCAGAGGTTCATGGCGGCGTAGCCTCAACAACGAAATGAAGCAAGTCGACAAAATTTTGACCTGTCCACAGGTCAAGGCGATGGCTGGCAATGGCCCGGGATTTAGATCTTTCAATTCAGCCCTCTGGACCACCGTGGGTGCCCAGGATTGAAATATCATATATCATCAGAAGGGAATGCGAATTTGTGGTAATAATCAAGCCGATTTCATCGAGGACCGGTCGGCAACAGATTAGATTATTATCTTTCGGCAACTCCAGAGATTTTCCCAGGTTGCTGTCAGAGATTCCTCGAGTTTTTTTTAGAAATTTTTGCCATCCTCCCGGAATTCCTTCAAGAAATTTTATCAGGGTTATTTACTGGCATTTCATCAGGGATTCTTCGCAGGATTCCTTCCGGGATTCCCTTAGCGAGTTCTTCAGGGAACTCTTCCGGGATTAATTCAGGGATAGATTCTTGAAATTCCATCAAGGATTACCTTCAGGAACCCTCATTCCGAAATTACTTCAAGGCTATTCGCCGACATTCCTCCAGGGACTACTTCACTATTTCCTCCCAGGAAACCTTCAGAGGTTTCTTCCCAAAATTCAATCAAGAATTCTTGGAAGGATTTTTCTCAGGGTACCTTTGGGAATTTCACCCGGGATTCATTGAGGTTCCTTCATTGGTTTCTCCAGGTATTCCTTCCCTAATATATTTAGATGTATGTTTGTGCATTCTTTTTGGATCCTCAGGGATTCCTTCAGAAATTTCTCTCGGGATTTCTTTTGATTTATCCCGGTTTTCCTTTTGGATTCCTCCTGGGATTCGTTTAATAATTGCTTCAGGGATCCGTTCAAAAGAACTCCATAGGAAATTGTTTATTCCGGAATTTCTTCATGAATTCCTTCCGGGATTTCTTCACTGAGTTCCACCCGGGAATCTTTCATTGATTCTTCATGGGATTCCTTCATTGATTTTTCTCAAAAAATTGAGAAAAAATCACGGTCGCCTATTTTTCCGGAAAACTCAAGTGGAAATTATTTGTTTTCCCCTGACACTACTTACACTCCCGTTCAAAAGTTTGGGGTCACCCCCTCAAAAACATGTCATTTTTTTAGGCCCATTTCTCCACCAATTTGCGTCCGATTTCAAAACCTTAGGTTTCATTCAAAAGATAATAAGTCAAAGAAACTTTGAACATGATTTAAAAGAAACATTTTCAAAAAATTTAGTATGTAAACTTAAACCAAAGTTGCCAAATTTTATAAAAAATGAATAAAAACTTACGGCAGTGTCGCTGGAAGTTGGGTCGACCAAATTTTAAGATGAGAGCGGTAATATGACCCATTTTCTATTAGCTTTCGACTGCTTTTTACAGAACTTAGCTAAAAAATCTAGAAAAAAAAATATTAAGTAAATTAATCCTTGATGTCACCGACCGAAAGTTTGGGGTCACCCCTCAATATGATGTATCGGCCAAAAGTTTGGGGTCACTTTCGTAAAACATGGAAAAGTGATTTGGTGATATCTTCGTCATCTATAGTTCAATTTTAATTATTTTTGACTCATTTCAAAGATAATTAACTAAATTTACGTTTGATGTCTTCAACTTAACGTATTTAACGATTTTTGTACATAAGAATGTGATGTAAAGTTAGCACATTTTACCACGCTTCAAAAAATGAGGCAACTTTACGTTAAGTTTTAGTATGTAAATTTCAACAAATATGTGTGATTCAATGTCTATGCAGTAAGTATCATTCATTTTGTTTCAAATAAGCCAAGAATAATTAAAATTGAATGAAAGATGACAAAGATATCAACAAATCACTTTTTTATGTTTTACGATAGTGACCCCAAACTTTTGGCCGATACAGAATTTTGAGGGGTGACCCCAAACTTTTGGTCGATGACATCAAGGATTAATTTACTTAATAACTTTTTTTCTAGATTTTTTTTTTTTTTAGCTAAGTTCTGTGCAGCCATCAACGACGCAGCCGAGAGTACCATCGGGTACGTGGAACGGAATCGACGAAACGAATGGTTCGACGAAGAGTGCAGAACGGTTTTGGAGGAGAAGAACGCAGCGAGGGCGGTAATGCTGCAGCAAGGGACTCGACAGAACGTGGAACGTTACAAATAGAAGCGGAAACAGCAGACCCGCCTCTTTCGGGAGAAAATACGCCGCCTGGAATAAGCGGAGTGTGAAGAAATGGAACTGCTGTGCCGTTCCCAAGAAACACGGAAGTTCTATCAGAAACTCAACGCATCCCGCAACGGCTTCGTGCCGCGAGCCGAAATATGCAGGGATAAAGACGGAGGCCTCTTGACGGACGGACGTGAGGTGATCGAAAGGTGGAAGCAGCACTTCGATCAGCACCTGAACGGCGTGGAGAGCGTAGGCACGGGAGCCCACGGCAACGGAGGAAACGACGACGCCAGTGCATCGGACGACGGCAATGAACCAACTCCCACCCTGAGGGAAGTTAAGGATGCCATTCACCAGCTCAAAATCAACAAAGCAGCTGGTAAGGATGGTATCGCAGCTGAACTCATCAAGATGGGCCTAGAAAAGTTGGCCACCTGTCTGTATCGGCTGATAGTCAGGATCTGGGAAACCGAACAGCTACCGGAGAAGTGGAAGGAAGGGGTTGTCCGATCACGGACAGTCGATGATGAGGGCAATCCTCTCGGTTGGAGGATCCCTGCTGGAGCGGCCAGTTCCTCTTCGGAATGCCAGAGATGTCGATGCTCAGACTGTGGAAGTGAATAACTCTGTCCTAATAAGGACAAGTGGTTCGGCTGCTTCGTAGAAAGAAAACTGCTTTTTGCTTCGAATCGAACTGGGACGGTTTATTGAAGTGTGCCATACAACGGCTAGAAACTGAATGACATGATTGAGAAATGGGTCTGGTATTTATAATGGGATTTTACTTCTTGTTCTTCGCAACTCGCTGGCTATTGGCAGAAACGTGAAAAGGGCGCCAACCAATCAGCGTGTGACAATTGGCGCGTCGGTCGGCTGGCATGTCGGTCGAGAGCTCAAGCTGGGGATTTGTCTGTAGTAGTGCGTGTGTGGAGACTTGGAGTTGGATAGGATGAGGGTGCTTGTTAGTGTTGGTGGCCGAAATACTCGCGGCGACTCGAGGTTAGTTTGTATTGGTGGTTGATAAATGGGAAAGGTGGGAATGGAACTATGCAAAGAGGATGAACAGCAGAGAGAGAATGGCAACTGTACACACCAGGGTTGAAACGTTGCACACCGTGCGCGTTGTGCGCGAACAGGGGTAATCTGCCCAATTCACAAGAAAGGCGACCATTTGAATGTGAGAACTTCAGGGCGATCACTATTTTGAATGCTGCCAACAAAGTACTATCCCAGATCATCTTCCGTCGTCTGTCACCTAAAATGAATGAGTTCGTGGGAAGTTATCAAGCCAGCTTCATCGACGGCCGGTCGACAACGGACCAGATCTTTACCGTACGGCAAATCCTCCAGAAATGCCGTGAATACCAGGTCCCAACGCATCACCTGTTCATCGACTTCAAAGCGACATACGACAGTATCGACCGCGCAGAGCTATGGAGAATCATGGACGAAAACTGACTAGACTGATTGAAGCAACGATGGACTGTGTGCAAAACTGCGTAAGGGTTTCGGGTGAACTATCCAGTTCATTCGAAACTCGCCGGGGACTGCGACAAGGTGATGAACTCTAATGCCTACTCTTCAACATCGCTCTGGAAGGTGTGATGCGACGAGCCGGGCTCAACAACCGGACAACGATTTTCACAAAATCCGGTCAATTGTTTGAAGGATGACATGGACATTATTGCCAGAACATTTGGAACGGTGGCAGAGCTGTACACCCGCCTGAAACGCGAAGCAGCAAAGGTCGGACTGGTGGTGAATGCCTCAGAAATAAAGTACATGCTGTTAGGCGGAACCGAAAACGACTGGATCCGTCTGGGTAGTAATGTTACGATAGACGGGGATACTTTCGAGGCGGTGGAGGGATTCGTCTACCTCGGATCCTTACTGACGGCTGACAACAACATGCGCCGCGAAATTCGGAGGCGCATCATCAGCGGAAGTCGGGCCTACCATGGGCTCCAGAAGAAACTGCGGTCGAAAAAGAAGTGCACCATGTATAAAACGCTAATAAGACCGGTGGTCCTCTACGGACCATGCTCGAGGAGGACCTGCAAACACTCGGGATTTTCGAGCGACGCGTGCTGAGGACGATCTTCGGCGGTGTGAACGGTGTGTGGCGGAGAAGGATGAATCACGAGCTCGTCGCACATTACGGCGAACCCAGCATCCAGAAGGTGGCCAAAGCCGGAAGGATACGGTGGGCAGGGCATATTGCAATAATGCCGGACAACAACCCTGCAAAGCTGGTGTTTGCAACTGATCCGGTTGGCACAAGAAGGCGTGGAGCGCAGAGAGCACGATGGGCGGACCAGGTGGAGCATGACTTGGCGAGCATTGGGCGCGACCGAGGATGGAGAGCGGTAGCCACAAACCGAGTATTGTGGCGTACTATTGTTGATTATGTCTTGTCTTAATGATGTAGAACAAATAAATGTATGTATGTTGGGGTCCACGGTGTCAAAATTTCGACTATTATCGAAAATTCATGTACCTCGGATTTTCTTCGAAAATGATTAGTATTTGGGCTATATATTCATAATCAGAAAACCAAAAAATATTTCATCGGCGAAAATTTTTCCATACATTTTGTATGGGACGTTTTTTGGGGTAAAATAGTAATTATTGATTTTCAGTATGGCAAATAGCCAAAAACTCAGCTAACTCAAATTTTCCCCGATAGAATATTTTAAAATTTTGCATTTATACATTATAGCCGAAATTCTAACATTCTATGAAGAAAAATCCGAGGTACATAAAAGTTCGAAAATAATCAAAGTTTTGACACCGTGGGATCTCTGGATTTCCTCATATTCCCTGAAACCCTCCGAAACGTCTTAAAATGTTACGGGGATTTCCCTTTGAAACAACCTTAAAAGGCTCCTCTAGAAAAACTTTTGTAATTGCCCCTGAAACGCCTTGAGGCTGCCCTGATACCTTCGTAGTTCCATTGAAACACCCTTGAAATCCCCGTATTCAATTTGTAATGCCCCTGAAACCCATAAGAACACCCTTATAAGTTTCATGAACCCTCCTCCTAAAACCCCTTGAAGCGCTCTTGACACGCCTCTAAACGCCCATGAATCCATAATCCCATGGAAACGCCCAATAAATCCCCGTAATCAATTTGAAATGTCTCTGAAACCCCATTGGAACGTCTTTGAAAGGCTTCAGATATCCCCTGAAAACCATTCATGCTCCCCTAAAACGCTACAAGACGCCTCGAAAACTTAGTGGAATGCTATTAAACCTTGATTCTCCCCTAATACCCTTGTAGCGCCTTTTAAAAGCTGTTGGGAACTTTTTCAGGATGGTTTCGAAGGGGTTTACAGGGAGTATCAGCAGGATTCACAGATTTTTAAAGAGCTTCGGAGGGGTTTCAAAAGAGCTCCAAAACGTTGCAGGGGATTTCAGATAGGCTTCAGTAGGAGGGATTTCTTCAAGGCGTTTCAAGGCGTTCCAATAGATTTAGCTGATTTTAGACTATTTCAGTCGCTTTCAGGGGCTTTGTTAGAGTTCAAGTTTCTTTTAAGGGCTCTCAAGGGGTTTCAGTGTATTTAAGGAGGCTTCAGGCGGTTTCAAAAGGCTTCAGCAGGTTTCAGTGGAATTTAAAGGGAAGTTTAAGGGGGTCTCAAGGTATTTTCTCATGAATTTTTAGGCATTTCGAGAGGTTTTAGAGGATCTTATGAGGTTCTACACAGCTAATTGCGTTCGGTAACTTTTACCGAAATCTCAACCGCTGAGTGTTCGGTAATGAATTTTAACGAAATTCTTTAAAAAAAAACACTAAATTTCGGTAATCTGTAAAACTTTAACGAATTTCGGTGAAAGTTGCTATCTTTACCGAATTTTTCCTGTAAAACAAACTTAAGGTTGGAAATTTCGGGAAAACATTACCGAAGTCGGTGATTTTATCTAACTGTGTAGGTGCTTCAATAGAGTTTTAAGAATTCCATGGGACCTCATTGGGTTTTTTTTGAAGGTTCTCTATGCGTTTCAGTGGATTTCAGGGGGTGAGTACAAACCTTTTTGTATTCCTTGTTGGGTATTTAAGTCACTGCGGCCAGTGCAGTAAGGTCTGGGCTGAGGTTTGCGGGAAGAATACGTCGGCTGTAGTCCAAAGTAGGTTCGGATGCCCCAAAAGCTCTCTGTTGACCCCGGCCTGAAGGTCACGCGGCGCGACGAAAGTCGCAACTGGTAATGGATCGGCTATCCAAATACTTTGAACTATGTATTATAGTCTTGAGTCTTGGGTATTATACCTATAGTGGCGCCAAACTGGCAACTGTATCGTAGTTCTGTGATCCGGATCGTTTTCAGAATTTCCCTTAAGGCGAAACTGGAAGCATTTTCTCATTTTTTCGGTTTTTGATTTTTTATTAAATAACGAAGCAATATTTTTAAAATCGGTTTTCGTACACATGTAGAGTATGGATCAAGGTATCTTCTGAATTTTTTTTTTTGAGATGGGAAATGTTTTCCATTTTTGCAAAAACCATTTTTTTGTAAAATTTTGTTCTGGTTTCTGCAAAAACGAAAAACATTTTCCACTACAAAAAAAATCAGAAGATACCTTGATCCATACTCTACATGTGCACGAACACCGATTTTGAAAATATTGCTCCGTTATTTAATAAAAAATCAAAAACCAAAAAGTGAGGAAATGCTTCCAGTTTCGCCTTGAACCACCGCAGCGAGCGGCAGACGATAGTTCGTCCGGGACAAATCGGCCTATGCTGTGTTATGTATATGTTAAGAGAATGTATATGTTAAGAGAAAGTGAAGCATGCGAAAGCCACATTAAATGTGACCGACACGTGGGCTGAAAAATTTGAAATCCGTTTTGAGTTATTCCTTCCAATACTGAAAACCATAACCTCTAAACATGAACTTAAACCCTCATGTATACGTTCTCCAGACTGTTTAGGTTCACCGACGTGCAGCCTCCATCGTTCATTTACCTCACGCCCATCGGTCAAGAGGCTTCCGCCCTTGATCTGGCACATTTCGGTTTGCAGCATGAAACCCTTTCGGGATCAATTCAGGTACCGGTAAAACATCCGTGTTTTATACGTCGCTTTCTTCTTCCAAAGGAAGCAGATCTGCTGTTTCTGTTTCCACTTGTATCGTTTAACGTTCTGCCGGGTCCCATACTGCAGCATGACCGCAGCATACAGCATGACTCTTCATCAAACCAACCGTTGCGTTCCATCGACTTCGTTCCACGCACGGTACGGTGGTCTCGGTTGCATAATTGTTTGTGGCTGATTTTACTGTACTCCATCAGTCTTCAAGAGCAAGGAGGGCCTCATGGAGCGGAAATGCTGCCCCGAAATGCTGCCCGTATGCTAAGCTGACATTCGGTTGCTTTAAAGTACAATGTATCATCGTTTTACGGAACTTTTCGTGTTTCACAAATTTCTCCCGATTTCATAATGGAACACAAACCTTTGCTTCCTCCTAACGATGCGCAAATATGCCATTCCAGTGGTAGCTAAGCTCTTCAAGCAAAGTGCCTTGAACGCAAGTTCCTAATTGCCAGCATAAGTTAACTCAACATAAACACATCTAGCGAGTACTCCATGAGAAATTGTGGGTTGTTCACGAGAATATTTATATTCATTGAGCACACATCTTATCGAAGTTAGAATCTGGAGTCTTGGTAATGATTGAGAAATGCTTCCGTAAGTACAAGCTCGCTCTTTGTATTTCTACGAGCGGAAACGTGAATTGTTGCTAATTCATCCTCCGGCAAGTCACGAAAGAAGTAGCGGCATTTAAAATTAAATTTTCTCCTAGAACAGGAAAAAAAGCAAACACATTTTCCGGAATCGGGCAGAAAAGTTTTCACCCCCACCTTAACCGGTATCTATGAACGAACGAACGCAATGGAAGAAAAGCTTCTCCTACCCCCATCGTCCATTAAAATGGAGAAAAAGTTAGAGCTACCATAGAAGCGGGAGCACACCACCGGATTTGCGTGCGAAACTCTCGCTGTGCTGTGAGTACCTCACCTCTGGTAAAAGTCTTGCTTATTGTCTGAATGAAAGAAGATTGACACCACTGGGAAAGTGTAAACTCGTCGATGTTTATTCTCCCCCGGGCCCCCGGAGCGTCCGTGGTGGGTTTTTATAAAGTAGGGCATTGTGAGAGCTTAAGGTAAAGTACATAAGTTTAGTTAGAGCTCATTCGTTTATTTTTGCGAAAGGTTTAAGGAAAAATGACGCATTCTCGATGTGTCCGTTTTTTTAGATGTGGAGGCCAGTTAGCATTGGAAAATAGTATCTATGTATGAAGTCTGCTTTCTGAGAAATGGTTCATTTTAGCATAAAAATATCAGAGAATTCTGAGAATGGAACCAGACGACGCTGTAGATTGATTGCTATACGTAAAGCAGTTTGCAGGCTTCTTGTGATTGAGGATTTTACACTTTCTCATATTTCTACACTTTGTATATTGAATCAGATCGAATGCTTCCGAGAAGGAACACCATGGCCTTTTGGGAAGGGTGAAGAGGTTTATACCACAGCCAGAAAAATGACTATACTACAGGGTGTTAGGTTCGTGAGTGCAAACTTTTTAGAGGGTGATAGATAAATGGTAAAAAAAAGTTTTACGCATATTCTCAAATCTCAACCATTACGTAGATATTGAACTTTCCATGTTTTTGATTATTTTTGCCATAACTGGCTTTAATTTTAAAATAATCAAACTTATCGCAGTTTACCCTTATGGCTAGTTTCCACTTGATAAGTACTGTGTAAAAGGATAGGACAAGTAATGCTCACGTAAAACTTCTGCAATCAAAATTACTTAAGCGTTCGCAGTTGATAAGTAATTCGCAGCCAGTAAGCTATTTGCCAACAGATGGCACTGTCGTGCGATGCTGTCAGTCATGTTGTTGATTTTCCGTAAGGAATAATATGTCGATGTATTATTCCGTGAGTAAAAGGGACATTTTCTCTTTCTTTGTGTTTCTTCTTTCGCGCCTGCGCGTTCACAGTGTGCATTATTATTTAGCCGTGTCGCTCTATAATGTGTACTCCGTCGTCCCTCAGCATGGCTGCATCAGAACACAAGATTGAATTTCTTGAGGTTGAATAATTTGACGTTACGTAGTTTAAAAATTTATAAAGACACCCCAAAACTGAATTGTTTATAAATAGTTCGACAGTTTAAAAAAAGAAATAGCATTTGAGTTTAGCTGATGAGGAGACAATGATTCTAAAAACTGTTGCATCATAATCATTTCATTTCGTTTGTTGAATGTTCTATGGTGCACTAGAACCAGGGAAGTAAAGACTGTATTCGATGAAATTTGGACACAGAAAATAATGCATAGCTTTTCATTGCGTTCACAAAATCAAATATTTTTTTGAACAGGAATAATATATAATGTGTAGCTAATACCATAACAATCGCAACAAATTCAGTTTGGTATTGGCGCAGATATTGTTAATATCAGAAAATTAGATTTTAGCAAATTTTTTCACACGTTTTAAAAATTGTGTAGGCTATAATTTTGATGTAACTCGTCAAGACGTCTGAAAATTTGACTCGAAGTTCTTAACAGAGTATCAATAAACTGGTAAAAACATCTCAAAATAGGTTCAATTCAATACGTTTTCCTAGTATTCAAAATTCAAATCAAATGTTACAGGGAGCGCACCTGGTGTGATGGTTAAAGCGCATGCCTATCACGCCGAGGACCTGGGATTGAATCCCACTCCCGACAAACTCGCAAAATGTGAGTTCTTCCTTCGGAAGGGAAGTAAAGCGTGGGTCCCGAGATGAACTAGCCTAGGGCTAAAAATCTCGTTAATACAGATAAAAAAAATCAAATCGCTTCAAGGCATATTTTAGGTACTTTTTAATCATTTTATTCCGTGTGTACTATTTTGTTTGTACAACTGTCATGAGAATTGCTCTGAGATTCCCACAGAATTTCTGCTTGGGATTCCTCCAGAAATTCCTTCCTATACCGTATGCGTGATAATGTTTGCACCATCGTCAAATAAAATTCCAGTTTTACTTGTGAAGACAATGTATTGGTTTTATTTGTAGGCATTTAAGCTATAACTCATATTATAGTAGGCTGTGAATAAAAAGTGTTGATTTTCTTAGTTTAACACTTGCATAATGACTAAGTGGTAACCTAGCTCGTGATTTGTCCACGCGCAAATGTCGAAAAGTATCCGTGGTAGTGTCAAAGTCAAGATTAACAATTTTTGAATTTATTTTTTTATTTTGACATTGCCTAATGGTGTAGACATTGACACACAAACAAAAGTTATAATAACTATTGATTCTGGAATTTGGTACGGATCGATAGTTTTTCGGAAATCGAAAAAAAAACGGAGGTTGCGTTCGAGCAAATTCAAGACTTTCTTATATGGCGCTACTCGTAGCTCCTGGATGCCATTGGTAATAATGTAAGTTTTTTTTCTATGATCGAAGGATCATAAAGGCCACCGTAATTTTCCTTTTCGATATGCCATGCTGTTAAGTCGCTGATTTCGCGTTTCTTTGTCATTTTTCTCATTGAGCGCATATAATTCACCCAAACCTTATTTTTGGTGGCAGCGATAGCTTTCTTAATCCATGTAAACCTTGGACGACCAGTGGACACCTTCGGAAATAGTTGCCCTTGCTTTTTTTCGGTCTAAGACCGTTTTACGGTTCTCCTGAACACTCCTGAAACGTCTTTTTTAACATTTGCGCGTGGACAAGTCCCGACTACCGCTGCTACCCCTTCATGGTGCAAATTTTAAACTTAAGAAATCGGATTTTTTTACTCGCAGCCTACTGTGATATGAGCTAGAGCTTACGTGCATACAATAAAAACCAAGACATTGTGTGTACAGGTGATATGGGTACCTTATTTGTACGATGGTGCAAACATTATCACGCATACGGTATCTCTCTAGAAATAAATTCAGGATTGCTCCACGCTTAAAAATCCGTTCCAAAATTCGTCTACAACTAGTCACGATTTCTGTAACAAGCAGAACTATCGCTTACGAATATACACCATGATTAAAACTCACGGACTCGTGAACTATGTTCTGCTACTTATTCGTAACGCATGAGTAACGGGCACATAAAAGATCAAAAATCACGTAAATATGAACTGTGTTCTGCTATCGACAGTTCACTTCACAGAAGTGGGAACCAAGTTCACGGGAAATAGTTTTTGGTTCACGGGAACTGGATCTTGAATCACGGGATGTGGAATTTAGTTCATGGTCTGCTATAGGAACAAATGCAAACCGTGAACCTACGATTCTCTCTATAGAAACTGCATCATTGATAAATTTATGTTTTGAAACGATATAGATATAATCTGGCAACTGCAACACAGTTTTCGTGGTCTAAATTTTGCAGAATATGAATATTTTTATCTCATTTTCACAAACTTACGTGTTTTGAATGCCTCAACGGGGTCTTTTTTTTGGAAACAGCAGCATCCGGGGAACGACGACGAGTTAACGGCGACAGCCTCACCAACTTTTGAGCACACAAATCGCTAAAATCCGAAAAGCCTTACAAGCTGCCTTCACTTTAACAGTAAGAAGCACTTAATTACTTAATCGCCACTTGCCGAAATTGATCATTTTATTCTTCACAACATCAATCACAAACAGTGGCGTAGCCAGAAATTGTCTCTGGGAGGGGTTTTCAACGGTCAATGATACCTTTTTTGATTTGACACTTACATTTTAAAAACAGTAATGGGCAATTGTATTCGTAGTTTGAAAATAGCGGCGCAGCCGAAAAAATTTTTCGTCGAAAAGCGCTTTATACTGAAAATTTGATCCACAAATTTTGGCTCTGGGGGGGGTTTTAACCCTAAAACCCCCCCCGTGGCTACGCCAGTGATCACAAATGATAGTTATCAACAGAAGACAGAAGGAATACATTAAAAAAAAAAGTCTCACTCTCGCGGCACTTTTGATGAGCGTCGTGT
Organism: Aedes albopictus; assembly: GCF_035046485.1. Taxonomy (NCBI): domain Eukaryota; kingdom Metazoa; phylum Arthropoda; class Insecta; order Diptera; family Culicidae; genus Aedes; species Aedes albopictus. Next base: position 108,123,292 of record NC_085138.1, on the reverse strand, counting down.
GAATGACAGCGCGCGTGAACGGAGTTCTCGCATTTAGGAACAAAGTCCCAAAATTGATTTTAAGGTTTCTTGTATCGCGATTTATGTTCACATTTTTCGATGCGTTACTAAACGAATATTGAAATTGAGCTGGCCGGAACTGAGTTCTTAAATTTACGATTGGTGTTCGTGTAATGTGGCTATCGGAGTCACGTTTACGAGACCTAAATCACGATTGTGATCGGGTTGCACGTTCCTTCATTCGTGATATTTTGTTCAGGAATATCGGAACGGATTTTTTTGCGTGTCCAGGAGTTCTTTCTGGGATATCCTCAGAGATTCTTCCAGCAATTTGTTTAGGATTTGTTCAGAACTTCCAGGAGTTCTCTCTAGGATTACTTCTGTAACTCCATACGGGATTCCTTCAGAGATTCCTTCATGGAATTCTCTAGAAATTCCTTCATGGAATTCGCTAGAGATTCCTCCAGAAGATTCCTATGAAATTATTCTAGAAGTTCTTTCAGGGATTCCTTCACGACTTTTTTTTAGGATTTCTCCAGAACCTTTTGGAATGTCTTCAGATTTTTATCTGGGAAGAAACTATTGAAAGAATCTCTAAAATAGCTCGTGTAGATATTCCCTGCAAAACTGCTGGAGATATTCGTTAAGAAGCTGTTGGAGGAATTTTATAAGAAACTCAAGAGCAAGTCTTGGAGTACTTCCATAAAGAATAAAAAACAATTCTGGAGTATTTCCATGAGCAAAATTTAAGAAACTTTCAGAATGAATTCCAGAATATGTAATCTGCAAGGAATCCCAGTAGAAGTTCTTGGAGGAATCCCGGAAGGATATCCTGGATGAATTATTGGACAAATCTTAGAAGGAACTCCTGGAAAAACCTTGACTTATTTTCCAGGAGTCTGGAAGTTCTGAAGAAATTCCGGAAAGAACATTTGAAAAATTCCCGGAAGATATTCCGGGTAAAATTTCTGGAGAGGTCCCTGATGCCACCCCTGGTGTAATCTTAGAAGAAAATCCTGGAGAAATACCAGAAGAAACTATGAGAGGAACCCATAAATTTACTCCTAGAGGAAATCTAGAAGGAGTTCCTGGAGGAATCCCGGAAGAAGCTATAGAATTTACAAAAGGAATTCTTTGAGGATTTACATAAGAAACGTCCAGATAAAAGCTAGAGGAATCTCAAAAAGTTGTATCTTAGAAAGAACTCCTGGAAGAATCACTGAAAGAACTCCAGGATGAATCTAAGAATGAATTCCTGTAGAAATCCCAGAAGGAACTCTTGAAATGATCCCGGAAGGAATTCCTGCGGGAATCTCCGAATAAATATCTGAGTGAACCCCGGATAAAAAATACTAAAGTAATCCCGGATGAAACTATTGTAGAATAGTTCTAAAAAACTCCTGGTAGAATCTTAGAAAACACCTCTGGAGAAAACCCTGAAGGAACTCCTAGAAGATCCCCAAAAAAAACAAAATAAATAAATAAATCCTGAATTAGAAGGAACTCACGGAGCGATTTTTTGTAGAACTTCTAATGAAAATCTCAGAGACATTTTAGGAGAATCCCCTGCGAACTTCTGGTGGATTTTTCGGTGGAACATCTGGAAGAATTTCAAGAGGACTTTCTGCGAAACCCCAAAGAAAAACCGTCGTACGGAATGCCAAAAGATTCATCACAAAGAATCTTTCGTGGATCTTCATTAAATTCCCCGTGAAGCTTAGTCCTACCTCGTATTTCGTCTAAAACTCCACAAGGTAACCGTCAGAGTCCCAGCAGAATTCCTCCCACCGTAGTCCGAACTCCAATATTGCAGAATTTATAATTAGTATCCAACCATAGTTCTCGCTGTAATACCATTAAAAATTCCTTTAGAATCCCAGCGCAATGACTCTCATTAGCATTTCCCTTGGAATTTCGTTGAAATCTCACAATCTGGATTTTCCCCATACGCGCGCAAAAATTAAATTTTAATTTCAATCACACTTCCTGGGGAAACGAACGAAATTTCTCTAAGTCCAAATCGTAAACAACAAGGCCACGAAACGCCACACGAACAACGAACAATTTATCTAGCAACCGCCGTATTCTTCACATCCTTCTTACAGCATCTTTTCGTAAAAATGCTGTCGGTTAAACAAATGTCAAAATTACTTACGGAAAAAGGAGGAATTTTACTTGAGCGCTCTACTTGGGAACTGGAAACTTACCATTATCTTTGAATCGATTGGTTCAGTCAAATAACTTAGTTTTCTAGAGCAAATAGCTCAAAAGTAGTATGTTTTAATTTGTTTTTGTCAATTATCTTTGAAAAATGCGTAATAAACAAAAAATCGTTCTTGAGAAAAGTTGTAGCCCTTGTTTCACTCTACAATTCGATCTTTGACACCAAACTTCTAGCTCTTATCGTTTTGTTGCAATTTTGATTTAAATGTGCGGCACAGTGCGCAGAACAGTGCTTACCTTGACAGTTACAAATTTATGCTCTGAAATGCGATGTTTAAATCGAAATTGCAAGAAAACGATAAGAAATAGAAGTTTGATATCAAAAAACGAATTGTAGAGTGAAACAGAGACTACAACTTTGCCTAAGGAAGAACTTCAAAGATAGTTGACAAAAACAAATTAAAGCACACTACTTTTGAGCTATTTGCTCTAGAAAACATAGTTATTCAACTAAACCAATCGATGCAAATATGTCATTTGATAGAAAATTCAATAAATTTTCGAATAAGGGGGGAAAACTGCGATAAGTATGACCATTTTCAAGTTATAGCCAGTTGAGGCAATGATAATCAATAACATGGAAAGTTCAATAACTACGCAACGATTAAGATTTGACCATATGTGTAGAACAATTTTTTTCACCATTCACCCTTTAAAAAGTTTGCACTCAGGAACCCAACACCCTGTACAAAAGCAGCTAAAAATCAACAAAAGCATACAGAACATAATCCATGGAAGTGACAAAAAAGGTTTAAGCAGTACTCGGAAATTCAAACCAGACAGCCTGCTTCACGTTTACCGGCTTAGTTATGAGACTCGCTGATCTAGAAAGTAAATAACTTAATAACAACACGAAACGTTTCTCACCAAGTTGAAAGCTTTCAGATTTTTATTAGGATTTCTAATTCAATTATAAGAGAAACTTTCAAAACACTTTATGAACTCGCAAACAAATCTCTTCCCCAAACGGCCTTCTTCAAAACAACAATGGTTCTTTCAAAGCAACGATAATCTACATTCACTCAGACAGTTTACACAGTGTACTCCCACGGCTTTGTGTTTCAGTTTTTCGCAAGACGTTCTGACAAACATCCCATGAAACAACCAGTCAGTGTGTACACTTCTATTTGCATCGAATTTCGCACAAAACGAACCCAAACTCAAGCGAATCCTAAATAATAAATCAACCATTTCGCCAAACCAACAGTCAGCAGCGTAATGGTATCTTCTTATGTACATATCTACAAGCAACGCCCATTCAAGACTCTCTGACAGACAGTCTGTGGTGCCAGCTTCGCATCGTACCGACTTCCTTATAGTCGCGCCTTGGATATAAATTCGCTCACACCATCCACGCCATCATCATTCACAAAGATTGCTGCTTGGATTTGGTTGGTTCGAAACAATACCGTAACCTCTGTTCTTAGCCATTCAAACGACAGATTGTAAATTGAATTTATTTCGATTTAAAGCTGGCTTTACAAACGACAAAGATTTGGACTACCCGAAAAAGTAACAGAAGGCATTGTATTCCTAATAAATGTCAACTACTGCTTTGCAAAAACTGTACATTTGTCAAATTTCGAGAGAAACAGGTCAACCTTTGTAGCTTCTTGGAAAAGTATCGGAAGGTTCGGTTGAAACGCAGCCAAAAAACACTGAATCAACTGTAAAATGGTTTTGGTATAGCTTAAAGAACAAAAACATTTTCAGTAGGATTTTTACCCAAAAATGTGCATGCAGTACTACCAGTGAAGAGTGACACTTAACCCTAGCTAATATATATTTAGTAAAGTATTTAGAGGAACCACCAATGCAATAGCCGTAGCACCCAGGAAGGTTAGTCTACCCGATCAGAAAGGCATAACAAAAACATAACATAATTATATCAACGGTTGATATCTATATCAAGGTTTGTTATATTTAGATATATTTGTTGGAATCGGTACGAAAACTAGTTCGTATTATTTCAAGGTTCTAACAAAGTCAGTTACAATAAATGAATAAGTGATTTGATCATCATTACATCAACATTATAACAAACTCAGTAATAATTTTTAAATGCAATGTGTAACTAATCAATATTTTTTGGTAGTGTTTAGTGCGATAATTAACCACTGTATGGCGCCATTGTGTTTAGAAAATACACAATTGTTGATATCCTTTATTATATGAACTACCAAAAAAGCTCATGTCTTCATCTAATTTGTACAGAAAGCTTATGACTTTCGAAGGTGGAAAATGAGGTAAGCAACTCCACCATTACGTTATGATATTGGGAAATTTTCAATGTTTCTTATCATGATCCAGATCATCTACACAGTTCGTATGTTCAGCAAAGTTGTTCACTACTACGAGCTATTTGATATGTTAAATCTCATTATTCCGCTGTCCTAGGAAGTTTGGATCATCACTCATCAGCGGAGTTGTCGTGAAGTCCTTGGCTCTCAAGTGGAAAATGTTATACGTAATTGAACCGCGGCGTTTACATTTGTTTACAGGATTTTGTACATGTCTTACAGGTTGAATGTTTATTATGGATAAGGACTGTTCAATTTATAAAACGGAAACTTACCTTTGCGATATCTTTTTTATTTTTCAATAAAATCATTATCAGTTTTTTGCATAACTTTCTATAGCTATTCTCAAATGTAGGAAAAATACAACATTAAGCAAAATGTTCTTTATTGTGTAACTGAAGCGGTTTTCGTAAAACATCAATAAAAACCCATTTTTCAAAATTCGACATAACTTTCCACATACTTAATATGCACATTTTCAAGAAGTTTTCAATGTATTGGAATCTTATACTATTCTACTAAAGGTAAAGCTTAATAGTTGGTCAGTAATAATGCACCAAGCAGTCTCCGGCTTGATATGGTGAGTTGCCTTATTTTCATGGAAATTATGAAAAAATGTTCATTAAAGTCTTGTGCTGCAATAACATCACGGATTCGGCTGAAAAATTGTCCAGAGTAGTAGAATATTGCTCTCTGAATGATACAGAAGAAAAATTTACTTATAATTGCGTTTTTCATAAAAAATTTAATCCATAAAGATGGCCATATTGAAAAATGTCATACTTTTTGCTCCATTGATGCAGATTTTCGACTCTAGCGAATCTTGTTATTATTTATTTTCAGCAAAGTTGGTCCTATGCTATTGTACACCTTATTTAATAATAATCGGATGCAAAGTTTTCATTTCCAACATTATTGTTATGCAAAATTTGCATTAGGTTGCATTGTTATTTGTAAGAACCTTCAAAGAACGAAACCATTTTGATTACTGTGTCTGCAATAGCGCACAGTAACCAAACCAGCAATGCTATTACGAAGCAGTTTTCTGCATTTAAATCCACATTATTCCCACTTTCGACTGGGTGCATAAAAAAATTGATTATTTAATATTTTCATGCCCTTTTTGCTTTACAATTGAATTTAATTGAAAAAATCTAATCTTTCTTGAGACTTTAATATCTCAACACTTAATTTTCCGATTGAGTTTAAATTTTGCCAGAATGTTTATTACTCATGCTGCTGCCGCATGGCACATACTTTTCTGGTATTAAAAATGATATACCATATGTAAACAGTAATTTTATATATATTTTCAATTTTCAGCAATCAAAAAATTCACCTTATTTAACACCTGGCCGATTTTCTATAAAATAAAACTATTTTTATTCGATTCAAAAATTATCATTGTAATGACAGATGATGTACTGAACATCGAAGCAAGGGTAGTTAAATTTGAACTACGCGTCTTCTTTTTATAGCCTTATAAAGTTGTCCGTTTTATAAATTGAACAGTCCTTAGCTACGGAGTACTTTCAGGGAACATTTCTAGAGATATTAAAAGTATCTCTCATGTAGGTATTCTAGGGAGCTCACTAGAAGTTCTTCCAGAGATCTCTCCGAGAGTTTTCTCAACGATTCCTGTGTGAATTCTTACTGACGATCCTCCAATCAAATATTCAAATATTTCTCCAAAAGTTCTCAAAGAGATTTCCCCTAGAGTTTCTCTAGAAATTGTGGTTGAAGAATTCTTCAGCAACTTCTCCAAGGATTTCTTAAGAAAGGCTTCCGATGATTCCTACAAAAAATTACGATTCCTACGGTAATTCCTCCAAGGAATTCCTCTAGAGATTTTTTCCAATAATTTTCAAAGGATTCCTCCAGGAATTTCTGCAAAAAAAATCCATAAGAAATTCCTCCACGTATTCTTCCGGGCAATCCTCTAAGGAATTCTTCAACAATTCCTCCATGATTTTTTCCATAACCTCCTCTTTGAATTCTTCAAAGAACTTTGCCCCAAGGCTTTGTTGAAAGATTATTTCATATACATGTTGGAATCCCAAGTAAACCATTCCTATGAACCATCATCTCTGATCATAGAACACGAAAACACATTCCAATTCACCAATTATATTTCACCGACCAGATCACGTCGCCTGTGATCTGTCGGAGCTCTCAACTTAATCTACTATTACGAATTCAATTGTACAGTATACAGATCATTCGTGATAGGGATTTTCCGCAAGGTTTAACTTAAGTTTAAAATCCAACATACATTTCCTCCCTTGAGAATTTCTTCAGAGCATCCAAAAGGGAGATTCCTTAAGACATTCTTAGCAAAATACTTCAGCCTATGCATCACTTTCCTTAAAGGATTCTCCATCAACTTTTCAATCCAATTCCAATTTCTTCGAAATTTCTTAGTATATGGTCACTCAGTCTCTGTTGTGAATATCACTACAATTAACTACAGCTTTTTTCCGCATAGATAATCTGTGTATCCATATCTGCCGATCGAAATAGTTACGTTCTACCAAATGAAGTGTAGTTGTTTTGTTAGAGTAAATAAACCGTTTAGTTCAACCGCGAAATGAAGTGTTTTGATATCCCTTTGGATTTCCTGAACGCTCTGTGCTTGAAAACAAATTACTTCAAGTATTTATCGAAAGGTTTCTTTACAAATTTTATCGACAACTACACCAATGACTCATTACGGAAATGCTTTTTTTTCTATCCTTATAAAATTCAGTCATAAATCCCTCCAAGGGAATATTTCTGCGGTGGATATTCCTACCGAAACATTCACCACTTAAGCGCCATAATACTACCGAACAACTTTGCAGTATAGACACTACAGATTCCATAGACTCGCGGAGGCGAAGACTACTGTAGCCAAACGAACTGTCAGTTCGTGTAGCCAAACTAGCATGACGTCACGATTTCAATAGCAACAATGGATTGCGTGCCGTCATATTCGCTCGGTACACTCTAAATTCACGAAAAAACACACTAAAATTGTATTGCTCAGCCATGTCTTCGCGAGTCTATGGAATCTATAGTGTCTATACTTCGCAGAAGTAATATCATTGAATAATAATGAAATAAAACATGCTAAAAAAAGCTTTAAACATTTAAGTACACCCGAGTAGGTGGAAAAATCTGATGAATAGCAAATTCAGTTATTATTGATTGAATTACTGAAGAGCAAAAACTGATATTGGTTTGATTGATATAAGAGATAAAAGATCAGAAATAATAGCAAAATCTAATATGGTGAACTACTCAATAATACCTCGTTAAGATATTACAAGATCAAAACAATAGCAGACAAGATTTTTCGTTTTTTTTTTCTCTAAAACAAAAAATTAAAAAAAATGTCAGCATCCAGCATTGAACCTACGACCTTAGGATTCACAGGCGGCGATGCTTACCACTCAACTGTGCCTTGCTGTTGTAAATAACATGGGAATAAGAGCATGCGGTTCTTCGTTTTCACAGCTCAGAAAAGGGCTATGGCATTTCACTAATATTGAGCCACCTCTATGGGTGTATATGTTCCATTTCGTGCAGAAGAGCTAAACTTTTTCTTATGTAGAAATTTTCAGCTATTTCGACAAGAACAAAAACTGATATCATAACACTTTGAGCTTTTCGTGTGATATGCATTAGATTTTTGAATAACACATCAAAATCACATCGAGCTATGACAGCAAAAAATGTTCGATTTGAGATATGACTTAGATATTCTCGTCTACTCGGGCAGTGTACAAATTCGAGCAAAAAAACGGACGCAATTCAGTTCCGGCCGCTAAGCAAACGACAGATACCCATTCCTAAGCAAAAAAAACTCCGAGGAATCCAATGGTGCCAACCCCTTTCCTGAAAAACATCTCCAAGTGTCTTATTTTGGCAATTTTCCTCTAAATTTGTCAGAAAAATTTGAATATATCAAACTTAATTCCAGAAATACGAAGATTTAAAATCGAACACCCAATAAGGATCAAATTCGGAAAGGAACCAAACATCAACCAAAATATGTTGTGCACCTGAACGTTGACCAAACGTTTCCTTTGAACTTAACCCTTCCACTAACACCCAAATTCCCGTGACGCCTAGGCCTGAAAGAATGTAGAGGTCTCTATGTACTTTCATAGGTGTCCAACTAATCTTTCTTTCCCATCCCTCAGCTGTTGCAAGGACGTGGCCAGGACAGCACTTGACCATTGCAGGATTGCGTCAATCTTGTCTAAGAGTCAGAGATTAGTCCCAAATCTTTGTGCTTTGATAACGGACAGGAAGGATGCAACTCTCATAACAGTGATTCAGGGTTGTACCACCTACGAATTTTTGGCGACTTGCTTAATGCTAATGCTAATGCTAATATCAAACTTAATTCCGAAAAAGTTGGGAGGAACCCTGAATATTTCAAAAAACTTCATGAATCAATGTTAGACAACTTGGTTTAGTAAATGTTTTCACTTTTGATCACAATAAGTATCTCATTTTGTCCAACAGCCCCTATAAACTGAGAATATTTGAGAATTTCGGATGAATTTGAACAAAAAACCATGCAAAGTCGTTAAAAATCATGCTACTGCATGGAGAAACGCCAAACGGGTTGTGTCTTGTCCATTGCATTCAGAGATGATGCCCCATTTTGTCCAATATCCCCTATAAATAGGGAATATTTGAGAATTTCGAATGAATTTCAACAAAAAACCATGCAAAGCCATTCAAAAGTCGTGATAATGAATGGAGAAACCCTAAATAGATCATCTCTTGTCCATCGCATTCAGTGATGTTGTCTCATTTTGTCCAATATCCCCTATAAATTAAGAAGATTTAAGAATGTCAGATGAATTTCAATAAAAAACCATACGAAGTCGTTCAAAAGTATGATATTTTTATTTTTGAATATTTTTATGTATTTTTGATTTGTTAGGGGAAAAGAACAGATTGACACATCATTTCTGGATATAATAAACAAGAGATGATCTGTTTGGGTTACCAGCGCGACTTTTGAACGACTTTGCACGGTTTTTTGATGAAATTCATCTGAAATTCTGAAATATTCTTAATTTATAGGGGATATTAGATAAAATGAGACAACATAATTCAATATGATGGACCAGAGACGATCTGTTAGGGGTTTCTCCATTCAGTATCATGACTTGAACGACTTTGCATGTTTTAATTGTAATGGGATATTGGACAAAATGGGACACCATCTCTGAATGTGATGGACAAGACACGATTCGTTTGGGGTTTTACCATTAAGTAGCATGACTCTTGAACGACTTTGCATGTTTTTTCATTGAAATTCACCCGAAATTCTCAAATATTCTTTATTTGTAGGGGATATTGGACAAAATGGAATACTATCTCTGAATGTGATTGACAAGACACGACCCGTTTGGCGTTTCTCCATGCAGTAGCATGACTGGTGTTTTGTTCAAAATCATCCGAACTTCTCAACTATTCTCATGATAGGTGAATAAAAGTGTAAAGCATTTGCTAAACCAAGTTGTCTGCCATTGGTACATGAAGTTTTTTGAAATATTAAGCTCCGAAGTAGTGAACGCTGGCTCTAGTGCACAACAAGCGCACACGACATTGAAGCTGAGGGACTAAATGGTTCGAATCCCTGGGTATTATGTATGCTATGTGGAGAAGTTTTTTGATGCCAGTAACTTTTAACTTAAAATAAAATGTCACTCTAAAAATTGAAAACCCAAAAATGAGTTAATTTTTACACTACTTAATTTTTACCCAATATATTTACAACTGCTTTATAACAACATATGATATAATTTAATTTTCCTTTCTTGAGTTTTATATCTCATTTTGTTATAAGCTTGTAATAGTTGTATTAGGACCTGTTATAATTATGTAATGACTAGAGCAATTATAGTTATATTTTTGTTATTTGAACACCTAACCGGCGAATTTTATAACTCATTCTGTTATAAAAAAATCTTTGAAATAAATAACTTAATCGGTTATAATTTTGTTATGCCTTTCTGATCGACTAGCTTCCTGGATTAGTACGTTGTACAACCAACCATGAAATCACTGGCATCAAAAAGGAAACAAAAATTAATACAAACCAGATCCAACGGAAATGAACCCAGTAACGAAAAGGACTTGTGATTGGAAACTCGATAGGTGAAGCTGCAGATCCCTCAGTTTCATTGGGAGCACCCGCATAACCGTTGTACTGAAGGACAGCGAGTTCCAAACTACACCTGAACCCGTTGGAGTACTTTGGTATGGGAGACCAAGGAAGCGTAGAAAACGGCCCTACTTCAGTGCAGCAGAGGATGGGTACGAGTGAACTCCCATGCTGCTATGGGTAATTTAAGATGCCACCCATAAGTTCAAAATATATAGCAACAACATTTTGTATGGATGGTATTGCAGCTCAATATGTCACGATGGAATCGAGAAAAATGTGATCTTCTGTCTGCACCGGTTAAAATAAGAATCTGGAAAACCGAACATCTATTAGAGCGCCGGCAGTAAGGGAAGGGAAATTACCCGACCGGCTTCAATGACGGCTGCTCGACAATGGCCAGTGCTGTCATGGTAAAATCAGAGCTGGTTACTCAGCGTTTTCAAATTTTAGCACTCCCTTTTGCTGGTACTCTCTAATGAAATAACTTCACTACCTATCCGAGCACGAACGACGAACTAAAACATAACTGCAGCATACAAAAGTCAGGTATCATACCAAGACAAGGTATTGGTCGGTTACCCAGGTTTTGGAAATAACTTATTATGTTATTTCGTAGGTATTGATAAAATACCTCAACGAGCTATTGGTTTGGTGTTGAAGACTGCTAGAGGTATTATTCAATTATGGTAAAATTACTATTTGTATGGAAAAATCGCTGATTGGTATTTAGGTATTGCCATACCTGATGTCATTATTCACGTGTTATGCACAGAATACACATCAGTTACTATTTCAGGTACTTTACCTCTTATGCAGGGCTCCCTAATACCTCATTCAGGTTGTAGGTATTCGGTTTTCCATACCTGAGTTTTGTATTCTTCAGATATTTTCTCTTGCTCGGGTTCCCGAGCAAAGGCGGATAACAAAATGATAACAAGTTCTGTTACCTGGTTATCATTCGTTTGATAATTGAGTTTGTTATCATTTAGGTTGAATTAAAAGCCAACATAACAGCCGGCTTTTCGGGCTCGTTTGAAGTTGATCATTAATATTAACTTCTTTTCCCGATCAGCCTAGATAGCTGTGTAGTGTCGGTAGCGGTTAGTTAAACTGGCTAAGAATAGCACTACGGACCGCCTGTTCCAGTGGTAGGAGTCCACTAATCAGGTGACCCCTAATTCAAGGTGTTATGCGGCTTTACGCTTACCGTGCCTAGGAATGAATGGTTAGGGGGGTCTTATAAAAACCTAATCGCAAACGGAGCCTGTGGAGTACCAGCCCGGGTAGAGGTAAAATACTGACGATCAAAACATGATATTGGTTTGATTGATAAAAGAGATAAAAGATCTGAAAATAATATCTTAAAAATGTTCCTGGAACATCTGAACAATATCAAAATTTGATATTTCAAGATCATACGAATAGCTCGCTGCTATTGGTTAGATCTTACAAAATCTAAATATGATTTAATGATGATGTTCCAGAAGTAAATTTTTGATTTTATTTTTAGATCTCTTATCTCTTATGTCAATCAAACCCATATCACTTTTTGATCTCCATATCAAAATATGCTATTATTGAGCTCTTTTCATCTACTCGGGAGGGCACCCTCCACAGTATTTTGCCCTTACTGCGCTAACCGGAGCAATAGTGCGGTGGACCTTGTGTTTCTCCGAGACAATCAGCTGCCCTTCTTCAATCTCATACTTGAGGCTGAATAAGGGCGGGATTATGAAGATGTTATTAATTAGTTTAAATTTTCACCTATATGGTTTCGCATTATGCGATTTACACAGTGTATTCTGTGCATCCTCGCCTTTGGCGCACTCAAATCGATACCGATCTGGCTTTATTGTTGCTGTTCTTTTTTGTGCTGTGATTGTTAAGAGTTTAATCTTGCCTAGTTTGGGTAGTGGCTACGGTTAGGATAGCTCAGATCAATCTTCAGCACAAAAGTACAGCAACGATCAATCTTTGTGAGTTATGCAAAATGGTACAGCTCAAGTGGCGTTAGTCCAAGAACCTTACTTTCGTAAGGGGAATTTCTATCTAGGAAACCTTGTGAATCCGGTGTTTGCTACTTTCAGTAAAATTGAAATGGTAAACTCACGTGTCATGCCTCGAGCATGTGTGCTTGTCAACAACGCAATCGTTGCTACACTCATCTCTGAGCTAAATACAAGAGATGTATGTGCTATCACAATCGATGTATCTGTTGGAAACCTCAACAGGAAATACGTTTATTGTTCGGTTTATTTACCGCATGATGAACCATCCCCTACGGATGCTTTCAAGCAAGTCATTGCATACTGCACTTCAAAAGGCCTTCCGCTAATTGTTTTTTTTTCTATTATAGACGTTTTAACCACAGGGGTCATTCGCGTCTGGCTTTATTTAATCATAATCGTAATATTTACATGTTTTACATAGTGTCACAATGTTTTATATAGGTCTATTTCTTTTACAAACTTTATAACTTTGTTTTCTTTTTCTTTAATATTTTGTAAGATGCTTTCTAGCGTTCCGGAAATGCCAATTGTTTTTCTGATTCTTTTGAATTTAGTACAATCAATTAGTAAGTGTTCGATGGTTAGTTTGCATTTACAGCTTGAACATGCAGGGAAGTCCGCATAAGGAGTTAACAGAAAATCATGGGTTAAACGTGTATGTCCGATCCTGATTCTGCTTAATACTTTTTGCTCGTAGCAATCCTTACGATCTATCCATTTAAAAACATCCCTCTTTACATAATTCAACTGTGTTCCTTGATTTGATGAGTTCCAATCTAGTTGCCAAGCTTTCCAAATCATTTTTCTGATCATTTTATTCGCATCGTTTGCGGGAAGATCCACATTAGCTAAATCATTGTTTTTACCCTCTTTTGCTATTTTATCAGCATATTCATTGCCCTGTATCCCAGCGTGACCAGGGACCCATACCAACCTAACATCTTTGGACTTTAAACTTTCTTCGCACTGTTGAACCCAAGGATGTTTTGAACAACCCCCTTCCAATGCTCTTATAGAACTTGCACTATCCGTAAATATAACGTTTTTAGTAGCCGAAGGAGCTTTCTCTATGGCTGACCATATTGCTCTTATTTCTGCAGAGAATACTGAACATTCATCATGAATTCGACCCTTATCTGTAAATGTTGCGGAATATACTCCATATCCTGTTTTACCATCACCTTTAGATCCATCTGTGTAAATTTTAAGGTACGTTCTGTATTTCGTGTTGGAGATTTCGTTGAAACAAGCCTGAGCTTCAGTCGCGCTGCAACCAGCCCTAATTTCATTAGCCAAGGACCAGTCTACTCTTGGAGTTTCAAAGTCCCATTTTTGACTACTCCATCTGAATAACGGAATAACTTTAGGAAATATTTGTCCTGTTATGGCCTCATAAGAGGCACTAGCTCTTTGTATTAGCACTAGATCATGATCTGTGCGTCCCAATTCCATCATTTTTATTGCCAGATTGGATTCGAACAGTGAAGCAAGGTATTCAAAAGGCAATTGACCTGATTCGCAGACAATAGCCGCAGTAGGACTTGTACAAAACGCTCCGGAAGCTATACGGATAGCTTTATTATAAATAGGTTTTAATATCGGTAGGACCAAGTCCTTCCTTCTGCTGGCAATGGCATATCCGTAAAATAACCGAGGTACAATAAGTGCTTTGGCAATTCTTATCAAGGTATCAAGGTATCTCGAGAACTTCTGACATTACCTCCTAAAATTTTGAGAAGATTCAAAGCTCCTACTGCCGATTTTTTTCTATCTTTTGCGTGTTTCACGAAATTGAACTTGTTGTCGATAGTCAGTCCCAATATTTGCATTTCTTTTACGCAGGGTATTGTCGTATCATCCAAACAAACATTTGGTATTGATCCTCGATGTCTGCGATTTGTACAAGTATGGAGTAGTTTACATTTTGAAATTTCAATTTTGAAACCGGTTGAGGAGAGCCAATGCATCGCTTCTTCCGCTGCCTGCTGTAATTTTGATCTTAGCCGTTTTCTTTGCTTGCCATATGCTACGATAACTATATCGTCTGCATAAATTAAAATTTGTACGTTCGAAGGAATGGACGAAAATAGTGGATCTATTGCTATTAAAAACAATGTTACCGACAAGGTAGAGCCTTGAGGTATTCCGCGAATCATGGGTCTTACGGTTGAAAATGTGGAACCTATACGAACTTTGAAAGTACGATCACTCAGGAAATTTTTTATATATTCAAACATTCGTCCTGAAAAATTCATTTTCGAAAGGGTGTTCAGAACTGCCGTCCGGTTCACCGTATCATCCTCTCCTCTCTTCTTGGCGTAACGTCCTCACTGGGACAAAGCCTGCTTCTCAGCTTAGTGTTCTATGAGCACTTCCACAGTTTTTAACTGAGAGCTTCCTCTGCCAATGACCATTTTGCATGTGTATATCGTGTGGCAGGCACGAAGGTACTCTATGCCCAAGGAAGTCAAGGAAATTTCCTTTACGAAAAGATCCTGGACCGACCGGGAATCGAACCCGTCACCCTCAGCATGGTCATGCTGAATACCCGTGCGTTTACCGCCTCGGCTATATGGGCCCTTCACTGTATCATAGGCCTTCGAAATATCAATTGATAACAACTCACAATGCTGGTTTTGATTGATTGGATCGTTCAAAAACTCTTCCAATTCTGAGAAATAAACATCGGTTCCGAGGCCCGCTCTAAACGCGTATTGTCGTGGGTCTATCAAGTTCTTGTCTTCAATATACTCTATCAATCGTTTGTTGATGATTCTTTCTAAAACCTTTGCCATGCAATTAATTAGTGATATGGGACGATAATCGTCGGGACCACCTTCTTTTCTATTTTTTTTAGGTATGGGGACTATGATTGCTTCTTTCCAGTTATGTGGAATCATCCCTGAATGCCAGACGTTATTGTAAGTACGCAATAGTGCCAACTTACCAATTACCGGCAGGTTTTTCAACAAAGGGTATCCTATACCATCTGAGCCTATGCCTTTGCTAGTGCATTTCTTAAGAGCCCAATCCAATTCTTTGTAGAGAAGGTCTTGGTTGTAGCTAACATTTTCTAGTCGTTCAGTAGTTTGAACAGGAACATTTGATTGAATTGATTCCGTGAACAACGAATCTTGACGTGAAACCATTTCGTAATGTTCGGCGAAAAGCTCGGAAACAACGGATGGTTCATCAGAAAAGCTCCCATCAGTTTTAATGAAAAGCTTGGGTCTTTGTAGTCGTCTTTGCAAAATATTTACTCTTTTCCACATTTCTGCGGTAGATGAATGTATACTGATGTTCTCTACAAAGTTTCGCCAGGTGTTCTCTTTGGCGTCTTTGATAATTTTGCGGGCGTTATTGCGTTCTTGTCGGAATTTCAATAGGGCTTTTTGATAATTTGGATCAGACTTATCTAGTCGCCGGAGCAATCTTAATGATTTGCGGCGGCTTTTGATCGATTGTGCTACAACACTGTTCCACCATGGTACCTGTTTATGACGATTTTTCCCAGAGGATCGAGGAATACAGGATACAGCTGTGTCCAATATCAAGTTGGACAAAGCTTCTGGAGTATAGGTCATGTCTGGGTCGACGATAAGCTCAATTCTATTTTTATATTCGCTCCAATCAGCATTTTGAAAAAGCCATTTTGGGGTTCCAGTATTGGAAAAATTTGCGTTGAAAGGCGCCAAAAAGATAGGATAATGATCACTGCCGTGTAAATCATTGTCCACAGTCCAATGTAGATTAGTCAAAGGATCTGACGACAACGTCAGGTCAACGGCTGATTGATTTCCGGTTGCCGGACAAAAGAAGGTCTTAGAATCATCATTCCATATTGTTAATCCTGAATTTCCAATTATATCAATCAGAACTTTTCCACGCAGATCAGTGGAGCGTCCACCCCAAATGTCTGAATGTGCATTCAAATCGCCCATTATTACAAATGGTTTGGGTATTTGTAAAATAAGCTCATTGAGCTCATCTTTCAAAATGTTGTTGTCGTGGGACGGAGGGATGTACAAAGAAACGTAAGTGCGCTCGGTAGGTAGTTTCAGTGTCGCGAAGCATCAGCGTACAAGTCACAAAAAAGCTGATAAACACCAAGCTTGTATCACCCTGTCTCTGCGGTTTCTGATTCGCTCTCTCTATAGAGATAAGTGACATTTCAACACACGAACACTAGCGCAAATTTTTCCTCACACAAAAGTGCACGCCGATTGAAAGGCTATTCAGATTGCATATGCAAATATTACCCAATCGAATTGGGTAAAACGGGTAAATAATGACAAAACTTACGTCCGGGTTAAGAGTGCAAATATTTTCCTCGCAGTTTCACAACTACATCTACAAAAAAGGCACGCATACATTTGAACATGATTACCTCTATACAGTCGCTAACACCAGAAAAGACAGAATCCCATCATAGTCACCCGGTCACCCTTGTTTTGCTACAATCATCCTGACTTGGATACGGCTCATGTGAGTGTCATGACTCTCTCCGTCGCCTCAAGCAAATGCACGCGCAACAGCATGTAAAACTATGCATGTGTATTATCACAAAGACGGTACTACGTCATAAATCCTATTCGTTTTGCATAGCTCAGTTTAAACGCACACATTGAGCGCACCACGCAGTTTGCCCTGGCTACGGCAAACGCACTCACTTCGCCCGTTATGCATCGTTGCTCAGAGAGATTGATTCTCTCGCAACCCGCCTGAAACATACTCATGCCGTTTTTCTTTATTATCCAGTTCCAACCTGGGTTGGAACTGGATCAGATCACAGTTTCAACCCCAACCCGACTTCGGTTTCGCTTGTACTAAAGTTTGTTTGACGTTGTTTGTTTACACATTTTCCGCCAATCCAGTTCCAACCCAGGTTAAAAAAGAAAAACGGCATCAGCAACTGCTATCGCTGCAAAGCTGCGAAGGGTGGAAACCACAACATGTTTGTCATTCCAGGCGTGACATGCTAGCTGGTTCGTATCACCTTGGGAAGGGTGACTCCAGAAAGCGGTTCAAGTGATTGTCTCGCGATGGTCGCGATTATTCGCAAGACTGGGTAGTTTAACTTGCACAGCTAGCGCTTGCAAACTGGTGTTAATTGGTATTTTTGAAAGTGGGATATTTTTGCACACTGCGACTGCAACTCCTCCCCAACCGGTAGTTGGTGTTGGGTGCAGACAATAAAAATCATAATCAGTTGAGAAGGATGGGCATTTTGGTTGACAAAGGGTTTCCTGGAGACAGATTACGTCGGGTTGGCGGGTTCTTGCTAGTAATTGAAGTTCGGCGCGCCTTGCGCGATAACCTCGTAAGTTCCACTGTAACGCGGTGACTTTTTGAAGCGGTGGGTTAGGGTTACTATTAGTGTTTTGGCTGCCTGTGTTAGAACTATTTGGATGGTTATTATCTGCGAGGTGAATGGGACTTGCAAGATTAGTTTGACAGTTGAATGTTAGTTGATTGGGTTAGCAACAGACAGACTTACAAAGAGTCTTTTTAGAGAGTGGGGTCTATCCATTCCGATTCGGTTGAATCATGAGTAGGAGAGATGCAAAATTCGGATACGTTGATGTACTGTGTACGATGTGCTTTGATGTTTGACGGGTTCTTAGCTGTCGTTTCCTTTTTCGATGTCAGTCGTTCATTTTCTTCGGGAGAGCTTCCGGATGGTTTCTTCGGGGAATGAGAGGTCTTTCGATGGTCGTGTGGAGTGTTTGGTGATTTATCATTGCTTCGCTGTGATTTTCCTGCAGCCGACTCTCCGGAAGTTTTTTTCAGGGGAGGCGAGCCTCTTCCTTGATCTAGCGTGGTGGTAGGCGAAATGTCCTTGCTTCGCTGACGCTTGACACTTTTGTGTTCTTCGGTGGTGTCCATTTTGTCTTCTGTTTCAGTTGGTTTTCCTGCGACTCGCTGGTTGTTTTTCTTCAGGTCAGCAACCTCTTTGATGAGATTTTGTAGCAATGTTCTCAACTTTGTTATTTCCTGGTCCTTCGCTTCCAGTTTCGTCATCAAGTCCTTAACTGTCGGGGTAGGTGTTGATCCTTGTTGCTTCGCGGCTTCGTGTCTCTTTCTAGCTTCGGCATAGGAAACATCCTGATCGACTTTGATTTTCACGATGTTGACCTCGTCAATTTTTACCGGGCAGTCCCTTGATCTCGAGCTTTGTTGCCCACTACAGTTAATGCAGAGGGGGTCAGCTTCGCAAGGTGCAGATTCTGCATGCTCCGAGGAGCAATCCGCACACAATTCGCTATGGGTACAATACTTTTTGGTGTGTCTGAACCTATGACACCTCGTACACTGTAATGGTGAAGGATAATAGGGGCGAGGTTGTACTCTTACGTACCCGAAGTAGATGACATCAGGAACGGTCGTTCCTTGGAACGTCAACACCAAAGTGTTTGTTGGTATGACATTTTTCGGGTCCCTTTTGGTGAAACGCCGTACTTCAATAACCCGCTGGGCGCTGAGATGAGAAACCATTTCGGTGTCCGAGATTTGTCGTCCATACTTGCATGTCACGATACATTTCCTCACGTTTAGAGTTTCATGGAAATCAATGTTGATAGCGGTGCCATCAATCAATTCGCGTAGCTTCATCAGTTTTTCAATTTGCCGCTTCTGTCGAACTTTCAGCACGTATCGGGATCCTCCCGCTTCTGGCCGAGCGTCCTCGATAACACCCACTGCTTGCTCAATCGATTTTTGAATAATAAACGGATCGTCTGGAAGCGCGTCTTTATCGGTTGCCGGTTTCAACAGTAGAATTGAAAGCTCCCCGTTGATCGGATCTATCCATTCCGGTTGTCTCCGACCAGCGAAACTGCCATCGACTGTGTTTGAAACATTGTCGTTTCCATTCGCCCACGCTTTTTTCCCTGGGATATCAGGTGGGAACGAATTCCCCGTGATTGCCCGAGATGGCCCTGAGGCCATCGTCAGGCCGCTATCGCTGGATGGATAATGTGGCTGCTACACGTGTTGCCGTTGATGGCGGCTGATGAACAACAATACAGAGAAAACGAGAGGCTTACGAACACGAGATGGATGCTCACTATTGTTCCGGGAAACAATAACCGTATGGTGCTTAAAAATGTGTCTGATGTCGATTCAATTCACTTTTTAACAAGTTTCGGTCCAAATAAAAACACTTTTGTTTGTCGATTAATCTGAGAACACTTCAACCTTTCCCTGACCAACCAAATTTAGTCCGCTCCACAGAATCAATACAACGCACGAAAAGCAAAAATAGTCCAGATCTCTGTCTCCAGATAAAGAGTATCGACTGTCCTCTTCCACGTCACAGAGCGAACTGCGCTAATTGTTGGTAGTGATGCTAATGCTCACCATTTAATCTGGGGCAGCTCAGACATCAATTTGAGAGGCTCTATTTTGATGGAATACATACTTAAGTAGTACAGATCTTGGATTACTTAACATGGGCAACCGCCCAACCTTCTTGGTATCTGCTAGAGAGGAAGTGTTAGACATAACTCTTTGCTCTAGCAGAATTAATCACGAGCTGACCAATTGGCATGTGTCAGATGAAGAATCTTTATCTGACCATCGATATATCTTGTTTGAACATGTGAATGTTACTTCGCAAACTTTGCGTTTCAGGAACCCCCGGTCAACTAACTGGGATCTCTTTACCGATTTTGTTGCAGCCAAATTTCATGGCTACTCACCATCAATTGACACTCCAAGTGATTTAGATGAAGCCGTTGATACTACAACGGCCTTCATCATGGAAGCTTTTGAAGAGCTTGCCCTCTGCGGTCTGTGAAGACCACAAGAGGAACCCCTTGGTGGAGCTCTGATCTGGCCAAGCTCAGGAAACAATGTAGAAAGAGTTGGAACAGACGACGTTCGGCTGGATCGGAGGCTTTCAGGTCGGCTCGCAAGGCCTACCAGAAAGCTCTTCGGTCTGCTGAACGATCCGGCTGGAAAAACCTTTGTACAAATGTTTCCAGTCTGAGTGAAGCCAGTCGATTGAACAAAATCCTTGCAAAATCTAAGGATTTTCAAGTGAACGAACTTCGTTTGCCAAATGGTGATTTCACTTCCTCTGATGAGGAAGTTTTGGAATATTTATTCTGTGCACACTTCCCCGGATGTGTGTATACTACATCTTCGGATGAACCTGATGTCTTTTCTTGTAGTTATGATTCTTTAGCTTCGGTTCGGAGTATCATAACTTTAGAATCGATTGAATGGGCACTTAATAGATTTGCTCCTTTCAAATCTCCTGGGGCAGATGGGATTTATCCTATTTTGCTTCAGAAGGGATTTGATCATTTCAAACATGTTTTGAAACAACTACTTGTTTGCAGTTTTGCTACAGGGTATATTCCCAAATCCTGGCGGGATATTACTGTAAAGTTTATTCCGAAAGTGGGTCGTGCGTCGTATGAAGAAGCAAAGAGCTTCAGACCTATCAGTTTGACCTCTTTTCTTCTGAAATGCTTAGAACGCATTGTCGATCATCACATCCGTGATGTTTATCTGGCCAATGTGCCTCTTCATGTGAACCAACATGCTTACCAATCTGGAAAGTCCACTGTGACTCTTTTACACAAAGTTGTTTACGATATCGAGAAGGCATTCGCTCAAAAGCAATCCTGCTTGGGTGTTTTCTTAGATATCGAGGGTGCCTTTGACAACGTGCCTTTCGATGCCATATTGGAAGCCGCACGGGGTCATGGGGGAGTCTTATCACCACTTTTGTGGAATCTCGTAGCAGATACGCTATTGAGGCAACTCAATAATAGCGGTTTTCCTACTTATGGTTTTGCCGACGACTACCTAACATTGTTAGTCGGTATGTGCATCAGCACCCTTTTCGACCTGGTGCAAAACGCTCTTCAGGTAGTTGAGGGTTGGTGTCGCCAATATGGCCTTTCGGTAAATCCGAGTAAAACATCTATTGTTCTTTTCACGGAAAAGCGAAACCGTAATGGTGTTCGACCTTTACGTCTCTTTGATTCTGATATCAATGTGACTGAACAGGTAAAGTACGTTGGAGTCATTCTTGATTCCAAGCTTTCCTGGACACCTCATGTTGAGTTCAGAATCAAGAAAGCTTGTTCTTCTGTTTGCCTTCGGGCAATGCCGGCGAACCTTTGGTACAACTTGGCGTCTTAAACCCAAGTATATATGGATTTACACAACTGTTGTTCGTCCAATATTGGCGTATGGATGTCTTGTGTGGTGGCAAAAGGGCGAAGTGAGAACGGTCCAATCAAAATTAGGCCATCTCCAAAGGATGTGCCTAATGGCGATGTCTGGAGCGTTCTCTTCAACTCCTACGGCAGCGCTCGAAGTTCTCTTTGACGTTGCCCCACTACACATTCATCTCAAACAAGAAGCACTTTCTTGCACTTACCGTCTATGGGTACTCGGTTTACTAGAGGAAACTCCTGTGAACCGCAGTTCAACACACACCTCGTTGTTTCCACTTTTGGTGAATTGGGACAAAGTTGTCCTTGCTCCAAGTGATCTTACAATTGCTTGTAATTTTCCATATAGGACATTTTCCACGAAATTCCCTTCCCGGGAAGAGTGGACATCTGGTTATCTGGAGAGAAGTATTTCAGACGGCATCGTATGTTACACTGATGGCTCCCTTCTCGAAGGTTGAGCAGGTGCTGGTGTTTATTCTCGTGAGCTAAGGCTGTATCAGTATTATTCACTTGGTAGACACTGCACTGGTTTTTCAGGCCGAAATCTTTGCTCTTATGTGCGGAGTGCAATCAGCACTTCAGCAGCACGTAATGGGCAAATACTTCTGTTCAGATAGCCAGGCTGCTATTAAAGCACTTGCTTCGGCCAACTCCAGGTCGAAGATAGTTATCGCTTGTCGAACTCAAATCGAGGAGCTGAATTCAGCAAACGCTGTTCACCTTGTATGGGTATCTGGCCATTCTTCCATCGCTGGAAATGAATTGGCTGATGAGTTAGCTCGCACTGGAGCATCACATGACTTCATTGGCCCTGAGCCAGCTATTCCGATATAGAAGTGTTGGGTAAAGCTTCAGATTCACACCTGGACTGCTACTCAACACAGACAATACTGGAATAGTTTGGAGTCATGTCGTCAAACCAAATTGTATTGTACTGAGCCATCTCCAAGGGTGGCGAAGTATCTAACAAATCTATCAAAGCAGAATTGCAGCATGCTGGTCAAAGCATTGACTGGCCACTGACGACTCCGTTATCACATGGCGAATATTCAGCAAGCTGATTCATTTGCATGTGATAGCTGTGATTCCGATTATGGAACTTCGTATCATTTAATATGTAACTGTCCAGTTTTTGTGCAATTGCGTTTCCGAGTACTCGATAAACACTTATTAAGTGAAACTGACTTTAGAAATCTGAATCTACAGGACATTCTGCTATTCTTGACCCGCTGTGGTAAAGAGCTATAGGCTTTCTTTCGCTTTATGCGATATCACAGTGCCCTTTTCAGGGCGCTGTTTGAACCCATTGTGGTACGCTTATGCGATATTACAGTGTCCTTTTCAGGACGCCATGTGAACCAATTGTGGTACGCTTATGCGTGTATGAAGACCCTATTCCGTTACCTGTCCTTCACCCTGTCCCATCCTTTTTTCCTTCCCTTCTCCCTCAGGTAAATGATGAATAGGCTCGCGTTTATGGTGATGGCACAAATTTCCCAAATGGAGGAGAACGTGCCTCTGGAGCCGACCTACTGATAGTTATAATTCGTTTAATAATTGAGTTTGTTATCATTTAGGTTGAATTAAAAGCCAACATAACAAAAATGATAACTCAAATTTACTTCTCGAATACCAAAAAGATAAGAAGTTGAGTAAGCACCCGACCAGAAGCTCCTAACAAGATTATAACAAAATTATTACAACCGTTGTTAGAAATAACACAATTTCATATAATTTTGTTGTAAGGCTTCGTATATATGAATAACCATAACAAAATTGAAACAAAATTTGTTATTATTTTAATCACAAAACTATAACAAAACTTGTATTATTTATTCAAACAGATATATAACAGCATTTGTTACATTATTCATATAACAATAATTGCCTATAACAAAATTTCGTAACACATTTATTGTAGTTTTTGCTACATTTTTTGTAACAAAATAATTTCAAAATTTGTTGGGTTTTTTGTATTCACGCGAAATAGTTTGATATTTTTTGTAATATTGATCACTCGAACCAAAAGCCATAAAACAAAACTTATAGCATTCATTTAAAACAAAACGCTTAATTCGTCATGTTAAAACCCCCGTAAAGCGTAATGGAAGAACGCCTTTTTGTATGAAACTCCTAAAATTTTTGTATGGACCGTAACGCTTGGTTGTACTTCCCCCTCTCCCTTGAGCGACGCGTAATTTGGGAACGGCGTCATATTTGTTAAAAAAAATGTAACAGAACTTGTTAACATTTAGTTATAATCTACCAAATTCTTCCCAAACCAGCAGTGCTTTAAAGCTACTATCGTTATGCGATGTCATTACAGCTGGAAGGTGTAATAAAAAAAAACTGTTGGGATATCACCATGGCTTATCGGATGTAAACATTATTATCAATACTAACTGTAAGCTGGAATATAGGTGGAAATCAAATACTTCAAAGCTATCTTTTTTCTATTTTTTTGGGTTCTTAATCCAAAACCGGAATAGTTCCCGGTAATGTGCCAATCGAATAAGAATCCGCACCAACAAAACAGCTGCGTTCATAGAGTACGTTTGGTATGTTTTGATACTGTTGCAGCGCTTTGTAGCGTTTTAAAGAACATTCGTTCTGCTGGAAGCTGTGGCGAAGAACCTGTTGACGCAACAGCACAGTATTTTCTAGATGATGTTTGGTTAGTTTGTGGCACATTTGTAATGTCTTGTCTGGTGTGAAACACAACAAGTAAACATTGACAAACTTCCCCTTCATCAGACCATTAGCTTTTCTTTCTTCTCTGTTAACCTTAGTTTTGTTTTCTTATGCGATAGATAGTCGGATAAACAACATGAAAAAGGTTTGCAACTTTTTATCAGACCGTTTTTAAATTTTGGTAGGATGTCAAAGATACAGTAGACGTTCGATAACTGCAACATGTTAACGTTTAACTTAGCGAACAAAAATTCCGATAACTGGAACGCCTGACAACTATCAACAAACCATCAAATTACGTTAAATGAACGTGAACTTCATCCGTCTGTTCATTTTGGCTAACATGGCGCACCATTTTGACATTTGGCGGTGCGATACCTGCAAATTTGTTGCACTTACCAGACTTACATTTAAAAAGCATTGCAGTTAAACCGCTTGCACTGACCGAACGTCTACTGTAATAGCATTGTTGAAAGTAACCGGACTTGCAACACTTTTGAGTTGAATTTTACACAAATGACGTATCTCTACACGCGATCGTTTTAGATCGATTACAATAAATACCAAAACAGTACTGCTGTTCTAATTTCGCCAAAAAGTATACCAAGTTACCAAAACTGGAACTAAATAATTATAACATGGAATTTGTTTATTCTACTATTTTGCTTCAACCTTAGGGAACATCTATCAAGTACGTCACGCTAAAATTGGAAACTTTCAACCCTCCCTGCCTCCTCCAAACGTGATAATAAACTTTATGGATGACCCCTTATGCGATAGATTCTATTTCATTGCTTAAAATTAAAATAAAAGTGGAATATAACTAAATTATATCTACAGCTGTTATCATTATCTGCTTATGATATAATTGTGATAGATTAAAACAAAATCACTAACCACAAATCAAGTCTATTATACGTCAACGAGCTCAATGTGACGTCATACTACCCCGCTCGTGTGCGTCTGACAAACAAGGACTTGAATGAGGAAACTGGCAATACGTAGAACCAGTAGAGCCTCTATCACCGACCTCTTCAAGTGTTGTGATGGCCTCATTGGCAGAGGCGTCAGATTGCTACCGATGGTGGGTGTCTCAGTTCGAATCCCGTTCGGCTCTGAAAATTTTATAACGTACTGGAAACTTTTTTTATGTTACCTACTTTTTCTAAAAATAGAATAACACACTTAAAAAAATTACCCAAAAAATGAGTATTAAAATTAGTTTTTACCCTAAAAGGTTGTCAAGGAATTATAACACAATTTGTTATAATTTTGTTGAATTCTACCATATTTCATGGAACAGGTTTTGTAATATTTTTGTTATGATCATAACAAAAGTTATTACATTTTTGTTCTTTTCATATGGGAACTTTGTTAGAATTTTTGTTATTTTAACTACTAACGGTACATGTTTTATAACAACCCTTGTTATAAAAATTTATTGTAACAAAATAACACAGCTTGTTATAATTTTTTTTTTTATCTGTATTAACGAGATTTTTAGCCCTAGGCTAGTTCATCTCGGGGCCCACGCTTTACTTCCCTTCCGAAGGAAGAACCCACATTTTGTGAGTTTGTCGGGAGTGGGATTCGATCCCAGGTCCTCGGCGTGATAGTCTAGTGTTTTTTTTAACCATCACACCAGGTCCGCTCCACGTGTTATAATTTTGTTATGTCCATCTAGTCGGGATGCTTGTCTGCAGTAATTTCTGTGGAAGAAATTTTGAAGGAAACCTTGGATGAACTCCTATAGGATTTATTTTACACAATGTTCAAGGATTTGTTGGATTAATTTGTGAATAATACTTGGTAAAATTTTCTGGAAGAACTTCCAAAAAAAAAAAAAATCTACAAAAAAAATCAAAATTTCAGCTTTATACAGCATTTCGTTTGCAAGATTTTATTTTTGGAAGCGCCAGAACCCAACTCCGGACAATCGAGTCAAACCTGTAGTATAATGCGAATCTGGTTAAGCGGAACCAGTTGAAATTCTGCAAAATAAGAAACATCTGCACTGTCCTCTCGAAAAGAAACAAAGTTCAAGCACTTATCAAAGAATTTTGGCCCAAGAAAGTTACCAACCACGAGCATCTCGATTCAAAAACGAAAAAAGCACAGTATAGCGAAAGAGTTATTAATGTTACCTCTTCCGCCTGGCTGGTGGTGGCCAGCCAGAAGAAAATCAATTAAAACTTGCGGTTGCTTATATTGCACTCTAGAAACAAACATCCAAGTCCCAAACTGTTTTTGAGAGCATCTCCTAGAATCCGGTCGTCTCGAGGATTCAATTTCCAAATATTGAAGAAATTCTTTCGAATCGTTAACAAGATTGGCTCACCTTTGCTGGGATGAAGTTTCAAGAAATGATGCAACTGCAGCTTTCCAAGTAGCAATATAAAGTCATTAAGGAGGGTAATAGTATATTTGCCGGTTGGAGGTGGTAGTTGTGCTGATGTGTGTAGGTAGTTCTTCTGGTTGAGAGGGAATTTAATCAATTGTCGAACTACTATCAATTCTGGTTTAAGAATTTAGCAGAAATGAAGTTTTTATCAAATACCTGGTGGATTCATGAAGGAATGAATCCCTTTTTTCATATACAATATAGAAGATAAAATGCACTAGAATATTTTTTTACTAAGCAAAGTCAGCAACGTTGTTACTGTTATTAAAATAAATAAGGAATGCTTATGACTGAGATTCTTTTCATCTGCTTGGCACTGTTTTCACTGGATCTCCACTTGCTTCTTATGAAAATATTTTTCTATCTGTCTGTCTGTCTGTCTGTCTGTCTGTCTGTCTGTCTGTCTGTCTGTCTGTCTGTCTGTCTGTCTGTCTGTCTGTCTGTCTGTCTGTCTGTCTGTCTGTCTGTCTGTCTGTCTGTCTGTCTGTCTGTCTGTCTGTCTGTCTGTCTGTCTGTCTGTCTGTCTGTCTGTCTGTCTGTCTGTCTGTCTGTCTGTCTGTCTGTCTGTCTGTCTGTCTGTCTGTCTGTCTGTCTGTCTGTCTGTCTGTCTGTCTGTCTGTCTGTCTGTCTGTCTGTCTGTCTGTCTGTCTGTCTGTCTGTCTGTCTGTCTGTCTGTCTGTCTGTCTGTCTGTCTGTCTGTCTGTCTGTCTGTCTGTCTGTCTGTCTGTCTGTCTGTCTGTCTGTCTGTCTGTCTGTCTGTCTGTCTGTCTGTCTGTCTGTCTGTCTGTCTGTCTGTCTGTCTGTCTGTCTGTCTGTCTGTCTGTCTGTCTGTCTGTCTGTCTGTCTGTCTGTCTGTCTGTCTGTCTGTCTGTCTGTCTGTCTGTCTGTCTGTCTGTCTGTCTGTCTGTCTGTCTGTCTGTCTGTCTGTCTGTCTGTCTGTCTGTCTGTCTGTCTGTCTGTCTGTCTGTCTGTCTGTCTGTCTGTCTGTCTGTCTGTCTGTCTGTCTGTCTGTCTGTCTGTCTGTCTGTCTGTCTGTCTGTCTGTCTGTCTGTCTGTCTGTCTGTCTGTCTGTCTGTCTGTCTGTCTGTCTGTCTGTCTGTCTGTCTGTCTGTCTGTCTGTCTGTCTGTCTGTCTGTCTGTCTGTCTCTCTGTCTGTCTCTCTGTCTGTCTGTCTGTCTGTCTGTCTGTCTGTCTGTCTGTCTGTCTGTCTGTCTGTCTGTCTGTCTGTCTGTCTGTCTGTCTGTCTGTCTGTCTGTCTGTCTGTCTGTCTGTCTGTCTGTCTGTCTGTCTGTCTGTCTGTCTGTCTGTCTGTCTGTCTGTCTGTCTGTCTGTCTGTCTGTCTGTCTGTCTGTCTGTCTGTCTGTCTGTCTGTCTGTCTGTCTGTCTGTCTGTCTGTCTGTCTGTCTGTCTGTCTGTCTGTCTGTCTGTCTGTCTGTCTGTCTGTCTGTCTGTCTGTCTGTCTGTCTGTCTGTCTGTCTGTCTGTCTGTCTGTCTGTCTGTCTGTCTGTCTGTCTGTCTGTCTGTCTGTCTGTCTGTCTGTCTGTCTGTCTGTCTGTCTGTCTGTCTGTCTGTCTGTCTGTCTGTCTGTCTGTCTGTCTGTCTGTCTGTCTGTCTGTCTGTCTGTCTGTCTGTCTGTCTGTCTGTCTGTCTGTCTGTCTGTCTGTCTGTCTGTCTGTCTGTCTGTCTGTCTGTCTGTCTGTCTGTCTGTCTGTCTGTCTGTCTGTCTGTCTGTCTGTCTGTCTGTCTGTCTGTCTGTCTGTCTGTCTGTCTGTCTGTCTGTCTGTCTGTCTGTCTGTCTGTCTGTCTGTCTGTCTGTCTGTCTGTCTGTCTGTCTGTCTGTCTGTCTGTCTGTCTGTCTGTCTGTCTGTCTGTCTGTCTGTCTGTCTGTCTGTCTGTCTGTCTGTCTGTCTGTCTGTCTGTCTGTCTGTCTGTCTGTCTGTCTGTCTGTCTGTCTGTCTGTCTGTCTGTCTGTCTGTCTGTCTGTCTGTCTGTCTGTCTGTCTGTCTGTCTGTCTGTCTGTCTGTCTGTCTGTCTGTCTGTCTGTCTGTCTGTCTGTCTGTCTGTCTGTCTGTCTGTCTGTCTGTCTGTCTGTCTGTCTGTCTGTCTGTCTGTCTGTCTGTCTGTCTGTCTGTCTGTCTGTCTGTCTGTCTGTCTGTCTGTCTGTCTGTCTGTCTGTCTGTCTGTCTGTCTGTCTGTCTGTCTGTCTGTCTGTCTGTCTGTCTGTCTGTCTGTCTGTCTGTCTGTCTGTCTGTCTGTCTGTCTGTCTGTCTGTCTGTCTGTCTGTCTGTCTGTCTGTCTGTCTGTCTGTCTGTCTGTCTGTCTGTCTGTCTGTCTGTCTGTCTGTCTGTCTGTCTGTCTGTCTGTCTGTCTGTCTGTCTGTCTGTCTGTCTGTCTGTCTGTCTGTCTGTCTGTCTGTCTGTCTGTCTGTCTGTCTGTCTGTCTGTCTGTCTGTCTGTCTGTCTGTCTGTCTGTCTGTCTGTCTGTCTGTCTGTCTGTCTGTCTGTCTGTCTGTCTGTCTGTCTGTCTGTCTGTCTGTCTGTCTGTCTGTCTGTCTGTCTGTCTGTCTGTCTGTCTGTCTGTCTGTCTGTCTGTCTGTCTGTCTGTCTGTCTGTCTGTCTGTCTGTCTGTCTGTCTGTCTGTCTGTCTGTCTGTCTGTCTGTCTGTCTGTCTGTCTGTCTGTCTGTCTGTCTGTCTGTCTGTCTGTCTGTCTGTCTGTCTGTCTGTCTGTCTGTCTGTCTGTCTGTTATTTCTACTGAAAATAAATAATAATTCCACATAAATCGATTACATTTTTTAGCGATAAACATGTTTCACGTACCATCGTTTCGATGGCACTAGAAAGAAAGAAATCCCTTCTGTTGGACCGAATTGCGTGCCAGTTCCATTTCATTCCATTCAGACGTCTGCCTAATCACGAACATCTATGGATGAATAGTGTGTTGATTGGTGGTGGTTTCATCACGCCGCGCCGCTCCATATGTATAACAACCCATAAGATAATCCTCAAATCAATCAGCTTTCTTCTGACCGACACCGTTTGCGGACTCAATTCCACCGGAAGCCAAGATTATCCGCACTGCACCATTTACCTGCTTTCAGATGGGATCGAAAGTAGTATCGTGGCTCATACAGCACGAATTTCATTTCGCCTGACAGGATTTATGTTTCCTTGGGAAAATCTCAAAGCCGGCGTACGGATCGGTCGGTTGGAATAAATGTACTATAACTCCATCATAGGTTCCATACCAGGAGCAATAGTTGTGCTATCACTCATATCTCTATGCTTTCCGTCGTACACTACTCTACAGAGCAATCGAGTTTTAGAGCATCCGTGGGCAGCTAACCGGAAAATGTTGTGCACAAAATCTTTTTGGCTCACATATTATAAGAATGATACTCCAGCTGTTAACAATGTGTCCATGTGGATTTTTTAAACAAGATGAGAAGACGTACAAATAATAAGATAAAAAAAATGCTCTAATAGTCGAAATCTGCCTCTAGGGAGGAATTTATGATTAAATTTATTAAATAGAAATCCGGGAGTAATATTTTATGAAATATTCTACAGATAAGTATCACTGATGAAGTTCAGGAAGTATTTGCTTTCACAATGGTCAGAGATGGGGATTTTATTACCGTACGGCTTTGGGCCTAAGGGTGTCAGATTTTCATGAAACTTTTTCCACAGCCAGGGCTCATGGATATATGAACAAAAAAAATTGATAAAAAATCAGGGTCGCCTATCTTCCCGGAAAACTGAGGTGGAATTTTTTTTATAATTTGAAAAATTATAACTCAAGAACGAAGCATCATAGAATCATTTTTTTTAGAAAATAAAAGCAAATTTTCTCAGAAATCTAAAAAAAAATTAACTGGAAAATGATTTCTACAAAATTTTAGACAGTTGAGATAATTTGTAGAGAAAAGCCGGAAAAACTATACCCAAACTCGCGGAAAATTTTCAAAAATATATTTTAAGAAGATAATTTCATAAGCTTTGAACGCTGAAATTTTCAGCATGCACTTTTTTATTTCGTTTTTGAGTAATGGCCAATTTTGCTGAAAAATGATCGAATGTGCCATATATGCCTTTTCTTAGGAAAATCATAACTCTAGAACGACGCATCGTAGAATCATTTTATTGAAAATGAAAGCGAATTTTCTCAGAAATCCAATTTTTTGAAGTGGAAAAACTTTTCCACAAAATATTCCACCGTTGAGAAAGTCCATAAAGAAAAGCCGAGAAAACTATGCCCCGAACTCGCGGAAAAGTTTCAAAAAAAAAACATTTTGAAGGAGGTTATTTCATAAGCATGAATCGCTGAAATTTTTAGATGGCAGTTTTTTTTGTTCCTAAGTTATGGCTAATTTTGTGAAAAATGAACATATAACATATGCGTATATGGTTATTTTTCATAAAATTTGCCATAACTCAGAAAAAAAAGTGCATTCCAAAAATTTCAAAACTTATAAAATTACCTTCCCAAAATATCGTTTTGAAAATGTTCTCAGAGTTCGGGCATATTTTTTCCGGCTTTTCGTCATAAATTTTCTCAACGGTGGAAAATTTTATGTAATAATTTTACCACTTAATATTTTTTGGATTCCTGAGAAAGTTTGCTTTCATTTTCATTTAGAAACTTCGTTTCTACGATGCTTCGTTCTAGGGTTATGATTTTTCAAAGAAAGGGCTTATATGGCACATTTGGACATTTTTCAACAAAATTGGTCATTGTTCAAAAACGAAAAAAGTGCATTCCAGAAATTTTAGCGATTAAAGCTTATAAAATAACTTTCTTAAAAATATATTTTTAAAAATTTTCCGCGAGTTCGGGCATGGTTTTTCCGGTTTTTTTTACGAATTTTTTCAACTGTAGAAAATTTTGTGGAAAACTTTTTCCACTTCATATTTTTTTGAATTCCTGAGAAAATTTGCTTTCAGTTTCTAAAATAACTTTGTATCAACGATGCCTCGTTCTTGAGTTATGATTTGTCAAAGTTAGTAGTGTCAGGGGAAAACAAAAAAAAAATCCACCTAAGTTTTCCGGGAAAATAGGCGGCCCAGATTTTTTTTCCATTATTTTTTGTTCATATATTCATGAGCCCTGTCTGTGGAAAAAGTTTCATGAAAATCTGAGACTCTTTGGCCCATACAAACCCGTACGGTAATAAAAAAAAATCTCATTTCTGTGGCGTTTTTCTGCGATTCTCTTCGGCAATTTCATTGAAAGATTCATTGGGAGTGTTGCTGATGTTTTTTTTAAATTTTATTCGGTAATTTCTGTAGGCAGTTTCTTTGAAAATTGCTCGGGAAAACTTTTAAGAGCTAATGTAACAATGTCATTACAATTTCTTCCCATAATTCCTTTGGGAAATACTTCGACGGTTCTTTTGGGAAACCTTCAATAGTTCTCTCAAGTTTGTTTTTTTTTATTTTTCTGAAAACAATTCAGACTTTTTCAGAAACTTGCTCGGAATTTTCCTTAGAAATACCACATCATACCATATTTCTTCAAACGACTATAAATCAGGGTTGTTAACGTTAATCAACGATTAACGCCGTTGACGTTAATTTTCGCCGAAATCAACGTCAACGGCGTTGCGTTAATTTTTGTGGTAATTAACGTTAACGTCAACGGGATGCGTTAAATCAACGTTAACGAATAGCGTTAATCCCACCGTTTATTTACGCACTGTGATATGAAAAAGACACGATAGTGTTGGATGGGCCCATATAGCCGAGGCGGTAAACGCACGGGTATTCAGCATGACCATGCTGAGGGTGACGGGTTCGATTCCCGGTCGGTCCAGGATCTTTTCGTAAAGGAAATTTCCTTGACTTCCTTGGGCATAGAGTATCTTCGTGCCTGCCACACGATATACACATGCAAAATGGTCATTGGCAGAGGAATCTCTCAGTTAATAACTGTGGAAGTGCTCATAGAACACTAAGCTGAGAAGCAGGCTTTGTCCCAGTGAGGACGTTACGCCAAGAAGAGAGAGAGACGATAGTGTTGGCTGGCAGTGCCTCCTAAAGGTGCCAGGATGAATCTTGTTTGTAAAGATTTTTGTGCAGTCATCTGGCCTGGCCGGCGATTTCGATCTGTGCTAGTGTAGTTCGTTCCGAGTTTCTCTGGCCTGATCACTCCCAGCTCTGGTATAGATAGACCTGGCGTAATAATTAAATAACATACTTCCCACGGCTAAGGGCCTGGGAATCAGTGTTGAAAATTTCATTTCGTCATATCTAAATTCAATCGCCTACAGCTAATTTTAGAAGCTGAACCTGAGAATATGGTATATGAAAAACTTGTGCGGCTAGACCAGTTCTGCTAGAAAGTCACAGAAAAACCGATATTTTTCGAATATTTAAGGTAAATGTCACGGACCACCTTTGAAAAATGCTAAATGATATTCACCGTGAATATCATTTGGCATTTTTCAAAGGAAGCCCGTGACATTTACGTGAAATATTCGAAAAATAGCGGTTTTTTCGTGACTTTCTAGCAGAACTGGTCTAGCTGCACAAGTCTTTCATATACCATATTCTCAGGTTCAGCCTCCAAAATGAGCTGTAGGTGATTGAATTTAGATATCACGAAATGAATTTTTCAGCACTGCTGGGAATCCTTTTGGTGGTAAACTCGCTCTGCTGACGATAGATATCGGCTCACTGTTTAGCTAGTCACGCTGCATCTTTGAGATGAGAGCTTATTCTTATTTTGTATTAAAATTGAAATAAGTATTTCATTTATTTTTGTGCTAACGAAGGAGGTTGATTCGAGCTTGATGCACTGTTTTTTTTTTCTATCGCAGTAGACATGTCAAAAATGTATTTTTTTTTCACTGACTTTTGGTAACTCAATCGCGTTTCTCAAAAGCAAAGACTGGTTTGTGAAGTGGACATGTCTCAGGTGGACATCTAACCAAACTAGAAATTCGAGTGGATCAAGTTTGTTGAAATGCAAGTTTCAAAATGAAGAAACCCGTTTCTCCACAAATTCAAGAGTGAATAGGATCATTATTGGAACGATTGGGACTTCGAAGAAAAAACATACATCGGTGGGAGTTTTGTTTCAACCCCAATATCCTAATATTTAGAAAAAATGATGGAGTACAAAGTGAGTAGTCATGTAACCTACCAGGAAATGATGACCAATGAGTATTTTTATCGGTAAAGCCTTCAGTACACGCTTTGCCAAGTGTGCAAACTTTTCCGCACGCATCAACCAACATCAAATCAAACGCTTGACATTTCCGATGTATTGTCAATGTTGCGACCGCTGTTGGCCTGCTGGGTTATGCCGCATAACTTATGCGTGCGGAAAAAATTGCACCCTTGGCAAAGCGTGTACTGAAGGCTTAAGTATTTAAAGAGGTCATTCTCTATAGTTTGTGTTTATTGCAGTTGTTTTACAATACGCCCATCAATTATGCTTTTAAACTGACCAGGCACGCTGTAATATCGTCAACCGACTCGTTACGCATTAGATAGCGCCCACATTAGTGGACAAATAACTCTTCGCGCACTAGGCAAAGTTCCAAAGAGTCGCTTAAAGAGTTGCCACATATAATGTTGGGTTAGCAATAATGGTGCACGGGAGCTTATGACTGGCCAAATAAATGCATAATTTGATGTTGCTTATTGTGACTACTAGAAATAAACACAATTTGAAGAATTCTTAAACTTAACTTAGAGGGCAAATATTTACGAAATTCCTTGTGAATGTCAATGTCATGATTTTTTAGAGACAAAAATAAATGCAAACAGTGCTAGCAAATTCAACAGAAATTAGCCCACATTTTTGCCGATTTCATCATGCTCTCTAGTATTTTTTTCAACAATATTTTTGAAACATCTCCAAACATTTCCGGTGAGTCCAGGAAATTTTCGTAAAGGAAATTTCCTCGACCTCGAGAGAAGCTTTGTGCCTGTCAGTATCGGTCAAATTGCACAATTAACGTAAAAATCAACGGAGTCGTTAACGTTAATTCAACGCTCAGCGTTAACGTTAACGTTGATCAACGGCCCTGAAAAATCAACGCAAAAAACGTTAATCGTTACAATTAACGTTAACGAGTTAACGTAACGGCGTTAATCGTTGATTAACGTTAACAACCCTGCTATAAATACATTTCCGATTAATTTCAATACTGGTCACATCATCTCGAAAAGCAGTCATGCTCATCGCTTTCTTTGTCGTCATTGTCGTTTGTTGGAGCAGTAGAGTAAGGTAGCAAAAACATCCAGATGAGGAACTCGAGCAGAAGAAGTAGGTAGTGCGCGCTTTAAAACTCGCTTATTTGCACTGTTATTGCTATAGTTTCCTTGAATTCAAAGGGGAACATCGCAAAATAAAAAAAAAATCTCGTGCAAAGTATTATACCGCCCCGCGCAACAGCAGCAGCATCGCTTCCACTGAAGAAGAAAAGCTGCTTTTCCGCCAAATGGTATATGGATAGTTTGTTGCACCTTATTATGGGATTTGATAGTTTCCGACAGCGAATGGATGGCTGGCTGGCTGTTATCTCTGTAGGGAGAGTTTCCAGTGAGATTTTCTTTCAAGTGGTGAGCGAAAAAAGAAGACACAATGTATCGTCTTGTAAGAGAAGATATACGGGTGCCCGAGCAGAAGAGAATACCAACAGCATAATAAAATATGTTATTTTGGCATAATAACTGTATAATGGAATCAGTAATTTTTGTGTTATTAACATATCTTATTATGTTATGAACTTGTCTATCATAAGCGGCAAAATAACAGAAATTATAACAAAAAAATGTTCCTGAAAGATCAATTTAATAACATGTTTTGTTAGGTTCAATAACAACTTAATAACAATGAATTTTGCAGTAAACTTGAAAACTTGTTTTTGTAGTCTTATTGTTAGTACAATAATAACAAAACTTGGTCTACAACAAAGTATATTATTGAAATGTCAATTAGTGGATGAATCTCGATAACTTGATCATAACAAAATAAGATTGCCCAACAAAACATGTTATAAAAAAGTAATACTTTGATAAGTTATTAATAACAAATTATGATATAAAAACAGGCTATGTGATTCTGTTGTTATGAATTTGATATTCTCATCTGCTCGGGTGCACTCTGGTTCACGATTCTGTTGGTATGAATCGTTTCAATGTCAAGGGTACCGTGTAGTGGGATGGAATTGTTCAGTGAGGTAAAAGGGATCGGTTGAGGTTCACTCTGTGCTGTGCTTCATTGCATGGATGGATGGTAGATATTTTTCAATTTCTGCGTTTATATTATTTGATGCATTATTGAGCTTGAAGTAAATACAGTTCGAAAACTCGAAACACGACTTCATTGAGGCTACTTCAGTACCCAAATACTGAGTCTGCCAATAACCAATGACCAGTATAGCTTATGCTAAACCGTACGTTTTTATTTCCCAGAGGTTATCGCCTGCTTCTGTTCTTTGATTGGTCTTTATTAAGACTATTCTTTTTCAAGACAGTAAATCACCACATTTTATCATAAAACAAGTAAAACTAATAATCAATTTCTTACTCACCCAAAAGCAGCAGGATCAAGTCGGACACGGCCAAACTGAACAGGTAGTAGTTGGTGGCGGTGTGCATCTGCGGATGCCGGATGATTACCAGACACACAATCAGGTTGCCCACGACGCCGGTAATGAGGATACCCGTGAAGAGAATGGTCACCTGGAAACGGAGACAAAAAAGAAAGAACAATCAAGTTGGACTTGGGGGCGACCCAATTGAATTCACTCCCATTTATTATCGATGTCATTCGGGTGAATCCGCATGGAAACCTGCTGACCGAAGGTGCGGATTCGGACCGTAAACGATGGAAAAGAGTAACGAAAATGCTTTGTTATTCCGAGAATGGCACGAGGCATTTTACTGCCAATTGTTTTGAACGAACTTGTAATTAGCTACTGGTAACTAGTTCTTAAGAACCAGCTGCAACCGGTACACATGGAACTAGTGCAGCGTTCTGGAGCAGTGTTTATGGAAACCTAGCTCGTCTCCAAGACAACCGAGATAATTGTTCGAAGATAATGATCCATTAGAAATACCATAAAATTAATATAAAGCCTGTATCCGCAATAATCGGGACACAGAAATACATCTGTAAATCTGTAATAGATACATTAAAATAGCTCAAATTTGGCCTAATCACATCTTAAGATGTGTTCCCTTCACCTACAAAATTTCATGTGAATCGGTGCAGTACTTTTTGTTGTAGCAATGATAGAGTGGAATGTGCGCCATTGAATTTTGTACAGCCCCTAGTTTTGCTTGTCAGAGCTGAAACTTTTGAATTTGGTAAAGGAAATGGCTGACATTTTGAACACAAATCTTTCAATCTGTATTCGTTGCATAGGCAAAATTTCAAATAAATTGATGCACTATCAACAATTTTATAGTCGAAACATGTATTTTGACTGAACGTGATTTTAGCCCCTCAGACAGCAATTAGTTAACACCCTTTATTGGTCCGATTGTACTATTGAAAGTATTCTACTAATAATCATCAAATTTTGCAGACATAATAAACACATAATCAACTGGCTTCCATGAAAATTTCATGAAAATTGGCTGAGAAATTCAAAAGTAATGAAAAGGCAAACTTCGGACATGAAAAACACGAACAAATTTCACTGACACTCACCCCTATCATCACCTGTAGCTTACAAATCAATTGATAAAAGTTCATGGAATTTTGTAAGAAAGTGTCTCTATAAGTATTATAACTGCTAAAGAAATTTCATTATTATCATCACAGAACTTTGAAATGTAGCGTAAAAAAAAACATCTACTATGCGAATGCAAATTGGTCATATAGCCGAGGCGGTAAACGCACCATGCTGAGGGTGACGGGTTTGATTCCCGGTCGGTCCAGGATCTTTTCGTAAAGGAAATTTCCTTGACTTCCTTGGGCATAGAGTACCTTCGTGCCTGCCACACGATATACACATGCAAAATGGTCATTGGCAGAGGAAGCTCTCAGTTAAAAACTGTGGAAGTGCTCATAAGAACACTAAGCTGAGAAGCAGGCTTTGTCCCAATAAGTTACGCCAAGAAGAAGAAGAAGAAGAAGAAGAAGAAGAAGAAGAAGAAGAAGAAGAAGAAGAAGAAGAAGAAGAAGAAGAAGAAGAAGAAGAAGAAGAAGAAGAAGAAGAAGAAGAAGAAGAAGAAGAAGAAGAAGAAGAAGAAGAAGAAGAAGAAGAAGAAGAAGAAGAATAAACATACACCAAAGAGTTCTTAGTCAATTATTTGACCAATTTTTACCGATTCATAACAGAGCTACAGTCGTGCTTCTGTGTCCCGATTAT
Source organism: Aedes albopictus (assembly GCF_035046485.1). NCBI lineage: Eukaryota > Metazoa > Arthropoda > Insecta > Diptera > Culicidae > Aedes > Aedes albopictus. The sequence continues at coordinate 108,084,971 of NC_085138.1, read as the reverse complement.
TGCGGATAAATGTGGGGGCCCGGGGTCTGGCCCCCCGTCCCCGTTTTCTTTTTTTGATCATTTTTTCAACAACCTAAAAATATGAAATAAAAAAAATGCATGAAATTTTACGCCTCTAAGAAAATTTATTTAAAAAAGCCGATAAAATTACATATGTCTAAATTCGTAGAAAATTTACAATCACAATAGTAGGCCGCAATACCCGGATCGTGGCTACCACTCATCATCCTTTGTAACGCCAATTGCTCGTTAGATCACGCTCCACCTAGTCCACTCATCGTGCTCTCTGCGCTCCACGCCCTCTTGTGTCAACCGGACCAATAGTGAACGCCAACTATGCAGGGTTATTTAATGCATTCTTGCAACATGCCCTGCCCACCGTATCCATCTGGTTATGGTCCTTTTTGGATGCTGGGTTCGCCGTAGAGTGCAGCGAACACGTAGTTCATAATTTTACACCACACCATTTTACTGCACACCACCGAAGATTGTCCTGAAGGTATACATATTGTACCGTTAAGCGGTCAGCACCACCAACAACAGTGTGTTAACAATTTTCCGACCCGAAAAATTGGAACAAATAGCATTAACATGTTGAGTTCTCTCAAAAATGTTTGAACGAAAAGACGAAAAGAACGAACACGACAAACTGAATGATGTAGAGCGAATAATTCTTTATTATTCATTTAATACTTATTACTCATTATTAGTGATTAATAAATTATAGATCCATGAAGAAGGTTTCAAACCTGGACCGAAACGTCGGAACGAGAGCATTGTAGTTCACTTTATTTTTTAATAAGGCTACCGAGATTAGGGGAGACTGAAGAGACTTTATACCTGGGGAGACTTGTTTGCCCCATGTTTTATCGGAATCAAAAACAGGCAAAAGTGTATCATTGCCAGTTTGCCTTCATAAAAGCATCATCTAATCCATAATTTCTTGACATTGCATTTGTAATGACAATCTACTTGCTATTTTGCTTCGTTAAAAGCTAATCTAAAGCCGTTTTGTTGGTTTTAAACTTATATACAGACCAAACAGCAACTCAACGAAAATTTAACAGCTCTATTGTTTGTTGTTTTCTGGATCACATTCCTGTGGAGTTTGGTATTTCACTGGGAAGGAATCACCCCTCACGTGCAGCACACAACTTACCCAGGCTGACGTCGGTTCACAAGTGGCAAGAGTGAACGCGGTTGGGTGACGCCTGGAGTTGTTGCTACGCAAGCAGGGATGCTAACATTGTCTGCTTGACAGTTCGCATCACATTCAAATGCTCTATATCGCCTGCTGTGATCAATCTCCTTTCCACAGCTTTATGCAGTACATCTTATATCTCACATCCTTCTTCTACTCTAAAGAAGTTTTACACATTTTTAACAAAAAAAAAATGAATTTCTCTCAATTTGGAGTGTTTACTTACAACGATTTAACATATTGCGGAGATTCCACCTGTTTAGACTTCTGCGCGAAAATTAGTTGCGTGGGCCCACAGATATAAAACCAGACCGCGTCCTGGTGAATATTTTACGCTGTGTTGCTAGGTACACATTTGGTGATAGTTTTGCATTGTAAGCAAACATTTATAACGCACCTACGCTGAAAATGAGCCTAATCATTTGCGTCGGAATCTATAAATCATCACAACGGGCAATAAGTTACTGTTATATTACATCATCGCATACGTTGCAATAGGCTCCTAAAGTCCTATCGAGTTTCTTGTTTTAAACCACAATATATGGTTCAAGAGCAGGCTTCCCAAAAGTACCGCATCATGATAGCATTTTGATGGCTGTCACACTCTTATTCCCATGACAGCCTTGTAAATGCATGGTTCATGACAGCCCACAGAATAAAACTCATGCGACCTACAACATCACTGTCGGGAACTGCTCACATCGTCTGCTTTCGCTGTGCGTTCGTTCGCCGATGACAACCTCGGCTCTAGCCCAAACCACAGAGAACAGACATCTAGGCTAGAACAAATTTCATTCGGAAAGTTGTGTAAGGATTTGAATCTTTACTTGAGTATGGTTACAAACCAATACACGATGACAACACTAACGCCACCAAACACCATATTGCCACAGTCAGTGGTGAATTGAAACATTTCAAGTGGTGAATTGAATTAGTATGGGAAATAAACCGATTGCAGCGCCACGCTATTGCCACTTGTGTTGCCGATTTCAAATGGCCGTTAAATTCCTTACACAGTTTCGGAACTGGACTTGGATGTCTGTTCTCTGTGCCCAAACCGTCTCTCGTTGGCTGGACACGAAGTGACGAAAATCGCTGCGCTCGGCCCGAGCATTTTACTTCTGTTGAACGTGTCGAGTATCGTGGTATATCGCACGCTCAAAATTATCGACGCGTTTCATATATAATGTATTTTTTCAAATAGAGAATATGTACCTGTAAGACTTATTCTAGTAGAGTATTTTGCATAGCATTATTTTTTATTGGCATGTGAAATTCACTGCCATGTTTTCAATATAAAAGAGAGTTTGAAGAGAGTTGAATCTCACATCAGTGGTATATTTTAGCCAGATTACAATTTTGACAAACGCTGGCACAAACTTTTTTTCGCCCCTGGGGCATCTTGTGAAAGGCATATCATGTTTGTAAAAAAATATTTATTGAGCACATATTTTGTGAATAACTTTTAGCGTTAAGCCATGTGCTCCCGTGACAGCCTATGACACCCTTTACGCGACAGCTGGCTTGGTTAGCCGAAGATTGTCATCGCCATGCGGCCAACAATACTGACGACGTTTACCACTCGGCTCGATACGACTCGAGTATGCAACTGTCAGGCAAGCAGCCGAACCAGCGGCTGTTTCAATACATCTTTCGCTCATGCGTGTGCGTGCTGTTGGCGATACATTTCTCACTGATGGTATTGCACACGGTAAAGAGAGATGGTCTGCACACATAAGCGAGTGTCGACTCAGCCTTGCGCGGGCTGTTGCGAGAAGGATGTACATTTGGAAAGCCTGTTCAAGAGTACATATTTACTCAATTTTTGACGTTTTTATTAACCGTAGTTGAAAATATATAATTTTTATTTTTTAGCCTTTTGTCTCGTCCCTAGCTTATAACACATACTTTGAGTAATTTTTTTTTCACTGTGTATGTCAGATAGGACATTTTTGAAATCCCAGTGCGAAAAATGTCGAGCTCAGTCACACAAGGTAGACCTCAAATGTCAAAGTAGAACTATTTACCATTTTACTTATTTCGAATTTTCTCATTATTCCTTTGTTTTTCAAGTTCGAGTAAAGTACAATTTCGATTAGAATACCATGCTTGATCGTATTATTCAATATAAGCGAGATTTCGTCTTTTATTTTAGGACCCTATTGCTGCCATGAAGCTACCAAATACAGTTTCATTGTGAGGTACCATTCTGACTATGCTGCCGCTACTTTTTCAAAATAGCTCGAACATTTTAGTGCTTAATTGTGGGAGTGATATTTTCCGACGAGCAATAGGAGCTTGCACAGTGACGTCATCATCTCTCTCTCTCTCTCTTTTTCTCGTTCAGGGTCGCTCGATAAGGTACACCGGGGCAAGTTGAAACGGGTGGGGCAAGATGAAACAGCGGGTTTTCATGATGTTTTCTAATGATGATAAACAGTTTGATCGCCATAACACATAGGTTTTGATTCAAACAATCTTTTAACGAAGGATAAATTTCCTAATTGTATTGAAATCTATTTCAAAACTTCGTGTTTCATCTTGCCCCACCCGTTTCAACTTGCCCCGGTGTACCTTACAGCCGTCCTTGCTCGCGAAATAATTTTGAGGGCAATGCTTACAAATTGTATCTCATTTCGTTAGTTATGTTGGTAATGCAAGCCTTTATACTTGTAGTATTTAAAAGAAATTACCGTATTGGTACTGGGTGATCCAGAAAAAAAAAATCTTCTTCGAGTCTTTATTTAATCTTATACCCAAATTTATCCCATTGCTCCGTTGTTAAAATTCGAGATATCTTATAAAATACATTATAGATAAAGTTTATTGCCTTGCCATTCATTGGAACACTAGTCACAGAAAACAAACTGCATGACCATAATCCTTCTTCCGGCCAGCCAACATTGACGACACTCTTTGAGAAATAATATATTGTAACCATTCGATACCACATTTGCACGAATCAAAACTACGTGATTTTTCGTACATTGCCAATGTTTATCTGCCATGACAAACAACACGATGCAAACTTCCGATCCGATATTTGCGCGAAGCAAAACAACGGGATCTTTCTAATCTAGCTTTTTGTCAGCTGAAATTGCCGGGACTCTCTCTTCACGACAAACAACACGCTGTAAGCTTCCGATCCGACATTTGCGCGAAGCAAAACAACAGGATCTTTCTAACCTAGCTTTTCGTAAGCGGACATTGCCGGGAGTCTTCCTCCACGACAAACAACACGCTGTAAGCTTCCGATCCGACATTTGCTCGAAGCAAAACAACGGAATCTTTCTAACCTAGCTTTTCGTAAGCGGACATTGCCGGGAGTCTTCCTCCACGACAAACAACACGCTGTAAGCTTCCGATCCGACATTTGCTCGAAGCAAAACAACGGGATCTTTCTAACCTAGCTTTTCGTAAGCGGACATTGCCGGGAGTCTTCCTCCACGACAAACAACACGCTGTAAGCTTCCGATCCGACATTTGCTCGAAGCAAAACAACGGGATCTTTCTAACCTAGCTTTTCGTAAGCGGACATTGCCGGGAGTCTTCCTCCACGACAAACAACACGCTGTAAGCTTCCGATCCGACATTTGCTCGAAGCAAAACAACGGGATCTTTCTAACCAAGCTTTTCGTAAGCGGACATTGCCGGGAGTCTTTCTCCACGACAAACAACACGCTGTAAGCGCAAAACAAAACAATTCGATCACTCTAGAGCTGCTGGAATTTGTTCTTTTGTTGCACTTTCACACTCTTTCCCGTCAATAATTGCCCATGCACAAACAGTTTTCCGCACGCATGCTCCAGCGGGAGCTACGTCCCCGAAAAATATCACACCGAACTTCCACTTTTCTCATATGGGTTTTGTGTTTCCCTCACTTGTTCACTAATGCATGCACATTGAAGGGTGATTCCTCCCAGCAAAAATAAAGGTTCCATTTCCTCAATTAAACGAAAAAAACTGGCAGGAATTCGCCAATGTGGAGTTTTGGTATTTCACTGGGAAGGAATCACCCCTCACGTGCAGCACACACAACTTACCCAGGCTGACGTCGGTTCACAAGTGGCAAGAGTGAACGCGGTTGGGTGACGCCTGGAGTTGTTGCTACGCAAGCAGGGATGCTAACATTGTCTGCTTGACAGTTCGCATCACATTCAATCTCCTTTCCACAGCTTTATGCAGTACATCTTATATCTCACAATTCCCAGTGATTTTTTCGCATTGAAGCCATTTTTGTATTTAAGTAATTCAGAACGACAACAATTTCGAAGCCAGCCACCTTAGTAATAAATCATCAGGAACCGTGTACCCCGAAGTAAGTAGCTGAATATTCCGCCAACCTCATTTAGTTGTTCCATTCGCGGCCCAAGTTGAGTGAAAATCCCGTAGGCTCAGTGTACCAGTTATGGCTATAGTACCTGAAATTGGTTATAGTTGATTTTCAACCTTTAACGATGAAAAACAGCATGAAACATTGTGTGAATACAAGATCACACTCACAAAAGATGATTGCAATCATTTAAACTTCACAATTTGCTAAAATTATAATAAAAATAAATAATTTCCTTATAACTTCGGCTTCCTTGCACCCTATTTCGCCATAGTGTACCAGTTATGGCTAATCTCATAAGGAATGCATACGTGCACAAGTGCGAAGTGGAACCGAAATAAGAAAATGTGTCCATAACTGGTACAGGGTTCCTATCATTGGCGCACGCCGTAATAAATACTTAAAGTAGAATTGGCTCGGTTTGTTTATTTTTCCTGCAAAGCATGAAAACTACATAATCATTTGACATATTGGAAACATTCGTCGGTCTTCTTCTTATTTTTATAGAAATAGTTTTTTAGGTAGTGCGATAACTGGTACAGGCACCCTAATTGAATCTAACATCAGGATTGGAACTAGTTGCTCATGAAGTGATCCGTTTATCTCTTAAATATATTCTATTTCCACGGCATGTATAATACTGAGATGCACTTGCAGCACTACGGATTTGCTTGGGTCAGAAAGGTAGGTTCATGGTATTGTTCGTGATAGATAATATATAAAATAAAAACAGGTAAACAACAAAGTAGTGCTCAGCAAGTAGCCGCTCATTAGCTGATTAGGATGCTGTTTGATCTTCTATAAAACTGTTTGGCTTATTCACGGCTTTTGTTACAACAAAACACGTTTATAAAAAAATTTATCACGATATTCATAAGCTAATGTTTTGCGTTTTAATCAAAGCGTTCTCTGGAGGAACAGAGTGCCACAATAAATTTGCTTCATAATCCATGCTATCCGAATGACTAATGAAGGTTGTGAAAAACATGTACTGTAGTTATTTTGTATTTTTAAATGCTCCGTGTAGGCAACGCAGAACGTTCACTGCTATAATAAAACCCTATCACACGGTCAGAAAATTCACACAAAACTGAGCTAAACTGGAACAACTCAAAAAATGAGTAAATTGCATTTCCAGCGATAGCGCTGGCCCAAGTGCGAAAATCTCATCAGTTTAAGCCGTATAATATTCTTGATGATGTGAAGAATATTATACGGCTTAAACCAGTTGGATTTTTGCACTTGGGCCAGCGCTATCGCTTGAAATGCAATTTACTCATTTTTTGAGCTGTTTCAGTTTAGCTCAGTTTTGTGTGAATCTTACTCATTTTAGAGTAACTTTTTCTTAGCGTGCAAATAATCACGAAAGCCGAAACGTATCTTGGGAAGGACGCATTGTACGCGCAGCTCGAACGCGAGTACGACCGCTGCTCAAGCCACGACGTCAAGATTAGGGATGTCGCAAATTAATCGATTATCCCAACTTATCGATAAATCGTTCCACTAATCGATTAAATCTTAATCGATAATTTCCTTGCTCGATTAATCGGATAATCGATTATTTGGTTCGATTATTTTATCGATTAGTAAAAAAAACTCATGGCATTTTAGACCATCCACTAATTCAATTTATTCGAGATCGAAGGGATAGATCGTTTGGTAACTTTTTTCCTTGTAAATAATTCATAATTAATCACTTTCAAAGTTGACAAAAATTTTGCAATACATTAAAGACTATTAGATAATTCTACGAGAATCGCTCTCCAGCCCCTTGTCCAGCCCATAATCTTACCCAAAGATTTATTATTGAATTTTAAATACGCTACACCCAGATTTTTTCAAATATTTCTCCACGGAAATTCCCTAAAAACTTCTCCCGGAATTCAGACATCTCCCAGAAATGTTCTTCTCACATCTTTTCCAGAAATTTCTGTTTATATAAGTAAGATAAAAATCAAAAGAAATCAATAAATAAATTAATAAATCAGTTAATAAATTAATAAATAAAAAATAAATAAATCAATAAATAAACAAATCAATGAATAAATATAAGAAAGATTAAATAAATGAATCAACAAAAAATGAATAAACAAAAAAAATAAAACTATATACATACACAAATCAATCAATCATTCAATATATCAAAATAAATAAGGGAATAAAAATATATGAATAAATTGAATAAATAGATAAATAAATAATGGAATGGATAATTAAAGAAGAAATGTACATATCAATTAATGAAAAAATAAATACAAAACTTACAGGGATTCCAACCGAAATCATTCCTGGACTAGTTCCTGGAATTCTTTCCAGAATTATTTCAGTAGCATCTTTCAGAATATTTCTAATGATTTTTTCCTGAATTCTTTCAGGAATTCCCTTCGGAATTATTTAAGAGATTCTTTTCAAAATTCTTCCAGAGATTTATCATAGAGTTTGAAATAAGCTATATTCCGGTTTTTTTTAACAAATATTTCTCCCTGGAAATTCCCTAGGGACATTTTCCGGAACTCAGACATCTAACTGAAATCTTCATCTGATATCTGGCATATTTTTTCAGAAATTTCTCTTTTTACTTTATTGGCTTGGCTTTGTTCCTAAGCTCTTCTAGAGTCTCCACTAGAAAATTTCTCATTGATTCTTCTCGAAACTATTCCAGGGACTTCTTCTGAAATTATCCTCCCCAGAGCTAGAATTGCTCCCGGGACTTTTCCAGGAAACTTTCTCCAAGAATTGCACCTGGTATTTATTTTTAACAATTTCCTTCCGTCTTCCATTAATTCTTGCCAGAATTACTCCAGATGAATATCTGAAAATCTCACAAAATTCTTCAGGCTATTCCTAACGGATGTATTACATGGAATTTACGGAATTTTTGTCAGAATTCCTCCCGCAACTTAACCGGGAATTTGTACCGAAATTCTTACACGAAATCTGGCTGGAACTATTCTAGATCAGTGCTGCAATTTTTCGACAGGCCTTTATGATAGCGAAATTTTGCTTTTTTCATTTTTTCCGTTTTGGTTTTCCTGTCAATGTTGCTTTCCGATCATCAACACGGGAGCGAAATGAAATAGGTACTCACACTCGCACGCAGCGTGCTGAAAGCGAGAGCTGACAGGACTAAATTTCCATTCAATTTTCTGTAGTTGAGTGTTTTCAGCCGTGGTAGCGTATAGGGCACTCACTCTCACAAGCCACCGCTTGAGACGAATGGCCTTTCAGCATGAGCAGTGTGTGGATGACTGGGAATTGATCTTGTTTGGTCGCTCACGAATGGAGCTCTCGGACTCTGTCAGTTCTCACATCGAGGAACTGAAAACGACCTCCACAGTCATTCATTTTCGGCTGAAAAACAGACACTGAGACTGATATTTTGCAGGACTGTTCTAGATCCATCTTCCAATAAACCTAATAAGATACCTTTCAGAATTCTTTCAGATATTTTGACCAAAATTCTTCCCAGGTTTTCTTCCGAAATCCTCAAAAGGGTTCCTTCCGAATTTTTTCTCAAATTTTCTCATGAATTTTTTAACGTAGATTCCTTCCAAAACTCTTCCACAACTTTTTTCCCTCAATTTTTTCAGAGATGTTTTTGAAGCTCTTCCGTACCTAATCCCAAAAATTCTTTCCGGAATTGCTTACAGAATTCAAGCAAGGAACACGGCAAACGTAACCCGGTAGAACGTAAAGTTGGCCACCTGTCTGCACCGGTTGGTAGTGAGCATCTGGGAAACCGAACAGCTACTGGAGGAGTTGTGGAAGGAAGGGGGTAATATGCCCCTTTCACAAGAAAAGCGACCGTTTTGAATGCAGGACCGGATCTAAGGGGGGCCGGGGGGGCCCGGGCCCTCACAAAAACCCTTTTTTAGTTGCTAACATTAGCTTTATTTTTCATATTGCTCAAGTACTGTTCGAAAATAAAGAAAAAACATTTTTGATCATCTCTCCGAGGGGCCTCCACATCCGCTCGGGCCCCGGGCCCCCACAATTCTTAATCCGGGCCTGGTGCTATCCCAGATAATCTTCCATCGTCTGTTACCTAAAATGAACGAGTTCGTGAGAATTTACCAGTCCGGCATCATCGACGGCCGGTCGATAACGGACCGGATCTTCACCGTAGGAAAAAAACCCTCCAGAAATACCGTGAAAACCAGGTCCCAACGACGTCAAAACGGCATACGACAGTATCGACCGTACAGATCAATGGAAAATCATGGACGAGAACGGCTCTCCTGGGCAACTGATTAAAGCAACGATGGCCAGTGTGCATAACTGCGTGAGGGTTTTGGATGAGCTATCCAGCTCATTCGAATCTCGCCGGAGACTGCGACAAGGTGACGGACTCTCATACCTACTCTTCAACATCGCTCTGGAAGGTGCAATGCGGCGAACCTGTCTCAACAGCCGAGGTACGATTTTCACCAAATCCGGCCAATTTGTGTGTTTTGCAGACGACATGGACATTATCGCCAGAACATTTGGAACGGTGGCAGAACTGTACACTCGCCTTAATCCTGCTAAGCCGCTGTCCATAAACTACGTAGACTCAATTTTGGCAATCTCAGAGCCCTCCTCCCCCCTCGTAGTCTTTCGTTCATACCAAATTTTCGAAATTTGTAAGAACCGTAGACTTTGACCAGACCCCACCCCCGTCTACCCCCTCAAAGTCTACGTAGTTTATGGACTGGCCCTAAGATGTTAGGTTTTTCGTACCCCGATGGCGTAGTGCACGTTCAACGTGCCTGTCCTGATTATATTGACCCCAACATCCTTCTAGGGTTAAACCCGAAGCTGCAAAGTTGTTCCTATGACGAACAAAAACGAATTCAGCACACAGCAGTGAACTGTTATGCGTTCCTATTTGGATAACAACAACAACTCTCACTGATCAATTTTGATTTTGGCAGCAACATTGTGTGATTCGTCTTTCCCCGAAAAAAATAGTAGAGAGCAAGGTGATGGTACGGGAATCATCAAGGTAAACAACGTTCCATACATTTTCCCTTACATAATCTAGTGATATACTCTCTCGGATATGGTCGAGTAGCCCACGGATTTAAAATGAACCCATAACTATACATTTTTGCGAGTGTTGGGATGCGAATAATTTGCACACCCGGATGCACTGAACCAATATAGCTTAGCTAGTTCCCTTTTGTCGAAAATTTGTAATAATATCTCAATATCTAGATAATGCTCAACCACACGAGACAACGATTTCGCTATATGACACAATGATCCAGGTGAGGCAAAACATCATTATCACAAGTTAAGCTCTGACAGTCGTACCAAAAGAGCACCAACGAGAATGTCCAATTTGTTTCGATTTGGAGTCACACGTGTATCAACGGAACTGGCCATACGCGTATGAACACCGAAATCAGGAGGACATTGCCGGAAGATTGGAAATGGTACGATGGAGCTTGTTTAACCTATATTAAACAGTCACGTTCCAAACCGGATAGCTATGGTTTTATCTTATTTTGATGTACAGCTCTGCTGGGAATATCTAAAAGTGGAAACCGACCTTCGAACGAAATATTCATACTCTAGTCAAACTACCGTAAATCACATAAACGATATATTTATTAGTTTGCTATATCCGTTCGATTGAGTATCAGTTCGCCTCGGGTGCAATTTCAGGGGAGTTTGAAACAATCTGATCGAGAAGCTATAATTTGTTCTTCTTAAAACGGAGTATCAATAGTATATTTTATCCCTCGCTGATTAATTGAGATATCACATTCAGACTGTCACAACTTAATCAGCACCATGTGTGAATCCTTTCGAACATGAAACTTGAAACGCAGTTTCATAAAAAGTACTATCAGTCATCCCTCAAGCACGCAGTACGATCAAACGCTATTTCAATTGAATAACTTTGATTTAATTGGATATTTCGCTGCTCTGCCGAATTCACAGCAGTAATGACATGCACGCACAGGGTTGATTCTACGCTGCACCCGTTTGCTAGAAGGATGAATGGAAATCGACCCCGGTTGTGCGATAAAATCAATTACGGAGGAACCGCTTCCAATCGTTTTCAGGGTGAGCCATTGACGAACATCCAATTAAATCAACTATGCCACAATAATATGTAACGGTTTGGAGATTGGAGCAAATAGTGCATGGGTTTTAAACAACTTGATCAGAAAGTCATACCTGCATACACATAAATTTTTGCTTTGTTTTTGCTTAAGCTTTGCTTTCGTTTTACTTTCGCTTTGCTTTCGCTTTGCTTTCGCTTTGCTTCCGCTTTGCTTTCGATTTGCTTTCGTTTTGCTTTCGCTTTGCTTTCACTTTGCCTTCGCTTTGCTTTCGCTTTGCTTTCGTTTTGCTTTCGCTTTGTTTTCGCTTTGCTTTCGCTTTGCTTTCGCTTTACTTTCGCTTTGCTTTCGCTTTGCTTTCGCTTTGCTTTCGCTTTGCTTTCGCTTTGCTTTCGCTTTGCTTTCGCTTTGCTTTCGCTTTGCTTTCGCTTTGCTTTCGCTTTGCTTTCGCTTTCGTTTTGCGTTGCTTTTTCTTTGCTTTGGATTTGCTCTCCAAATCCAAATCCAAATCCAAATCCAAATCTAAATCCAAATCCAAATCCAAATCCAAATCCAAATCCAAATCCAAATCCAAATCCAAATCCAAATCCAAATCCAAATCCAAATCCAAATCCAAATCCAAATCCAAATCCAAATCCAAATCCAAATCCAAATCCAAATCCAAATCCAAATCCAAATCCAAATCCAAATCCAAATCCAAATCCAAATCCAAATCCAAATCCAAATCCAAATCCAAATCCAAATCCAAATCCAAATCCAAATCCAAATCCAAATCCAAATCCAAATCCAAATCCAAATCCAAATCCAAATCCAAATCCAAATCCAAATCCAAATCCAAATCCAAATCCAAATCCAAATCCAAATCCAAATCCAAATCCAAATCCAAATCCAAATCCAAATCCAAATCCAATCCAAATCCAATCCAAATCCAAATCCAAATCCAATCCAAATCCATGTTGTCACCGTTCATAAATTGCGTTACGCGCTCCTGATCATAATAAATCATTAAGGAAGGGGCAGGTAGTCGGAAATTGTTTATTAGGCGTGACGTAATAAATGGGCGACGCCTTTGTTTCGTAGGATAACCACTCGGTGCTTACAAAACTATGGTCAATTCTCGAAATGATGGTTCTAAAATATTGAATAATGGAATGTAAACCTCAAACACCTGCATACCAGGTCCTTTCGTTTGCTCGAATTTCCACAAAAGACCACTCAAAGTAATTGGGGTTGCTTTTTTAATGCAGATTTAAAAGCTACACAGCTGTTCAAGCTGTTTACTGAATATCCCCATCATTTCATTCACCGTGTCCGAACGATCAAAAGAAGAAGAACTACCTATCCTATATAGTTATGGTAGCGTCCGAACGAAGCAGCTGGGACCAGGCGCAAATATTTAACATCAGACTCGCTCCTTCGAATGATATGAGCGAACTTTTCCAATTTTTACGCTCCCTGCGGGTCATTGTCTGGGCGTTGGTCTGGAAAGGCAAGGGCATCCCTGGCGGCAGGGTAAATTGGCTTGGTGCCTTCATGCAGAGAAAGAGAGAGAGAGCTTCGATGAAGTCCAAACACAATAATATTCAAATGCTTCGGTGGTTTCTGAATGCTTAAGTAGGGGGGAGATGTGGAGATTTAAATTTAACGTTCGGTACCGGTAAACTTTATGAGGGTGACCCTCGATGGTCGATCCGGTAAAATAAGGAAAAAACTAGAAACTGACCGTTGTGCGCCATGGTGTGGCTCATCAGATAAAGGGATTTATAACCCTTACAAACAAACATCACCCGATGGGCTGTGGATAAATAGTGATCTCGTGTGGGACCCCAGAAGGGTGCAAAACGGTCCCAAACCCAAAGTCATCCCTTCCGGTACATGAAATAACTCTCATGAAACGATTTGTATTCGCTGTGTGCGATGAGACAAACAACCATTTCCACCAATCAAGAAAGTATAAAAGAAGTTGGCTTGATGGTGGGAAGCTTCTTTGCTGCCTTGTGGAAAAAATGGGCAGCCTTCAACGAAATAGCAATAAAATTCCAATTCGTCGGGCTTGATTTGGTTTGGGTAAACTTTCCTCAATGATCCGTACCGAGTTTTTTTTTTTTTTGTTCATTTGTAACTTTCTCTCAACGTGCTGCTTACGAGTTAATGAGTGACAGAAAACTGTGCTACAGATAAAATGGTATAAAACGCTCCTTTTTATGGAATACTTCATTTGTGTAAGACCTAATTTGTGATAAAACAATATTCTTTCAGAGTTGCTTCATTTAGGTTCAAAGAAAAGTTTAAGGAGATTGAGGGAAGTTTCACGGATTTTCGAGGAGTTTCATAACCCTGAAAATTCTCCAGAATTTCCTCCTCCAGATTTTTTATTGCTTCAGGTATCCTTCTAAGATTCCAGAAGAAGGTCCTTTAAGTTTTTATCCAGATATTTCTCTACAAATTCCACCAGAAACATTTGCTCCTGAAATTCCTGATTTTTCTCTTGAAATTCTTCCATGAATTTCTCTAGGGATTTCTCAAGAAATTCCTTCAAGGAGCTCTTCCAGCAACTCCATAGGAACTCTTCCAGCAATTCCTCAAGATTTTTTTCAAGAATTCTTCTGGAAATTCGCCACAAACTACTCAGAATTTTCTTCTAGCCATTTCCCCAAAAAGCCTTCAGAAATTCCTCAGGAATTTCGCAGGGTTTTATTCAGGTATTCCTCATGAATTCCTTACAAAAAAAAAAATCTTCAGAAGTTCCTCCAGGTATTTTCCAGGAATTGTTCCCAAAGTTCCAGGAGTAATACCTGGAGGGATTCATCGAGAAATTCCTGGATGAGTGTTTGAAGGAGTTCCTGGAGAAGTTTCTGAAGCAATTTTTAGAGGAATTTTGCAATTATACCGGAAGGATCTCCTGTGGGAATTCCTTATAAGGAGTATAGCTGACGAGTTTGTCGATAAATTTTGAGTGGAAATTTAAAAAATCAATTCATGGAGAAATTCTTAAGGACATTTCAAGAAAAAATCTTGGAGCAAATCTATAAGGAAAGCCTTCAGATGTTTCTTCAGGAATTCCTACAGGAGTTTCTTTAGGAATCAGTCCTGGGTTTCCCTCAGGAGATCCTTCAGAAAATGCTGGAACTTGTTCAAGAATCCTTCCCTAAATTCCTTCGGGGATTCCTCTTGGAATAACTTCAGGATGCCTCAAGAAAATTTTCAAGAGTTCTTTCAAGGATTGCTCTAGAAGTTCCTTCGGTGATCTCTTAGGATCTGCCTAATAGCTCCAGGAGAATTCAGGGATGCATCCAAGTGTCTCTTAGGAATCCCTTCAGAAGTTCCCTTAGCTATTTCAACGGGAGTTCATTCATGTATGCTGCCAGAAGTCCCTTTAATGATTCTTTTAGGAGGATTCATAAATGCCACCTGGAGATCCATCAAGAATCCCGTGAGAAGTTTCTTCAGAAATTCATGCAGGAGGTATTTTTAAATTAGTCTAGGAGTTCTTGTAGGGATTGCGTTTTAAAAACCTTTAGAAATTCCAACAGCAGTTTTTCCCATGAGTTCTAGGAATTCTTGCAGATATTTCTTCGAAGATTCCTCTTGATTTTCTTCAGGAATTCCTACAGAAGTTCCTTCAAAAATCTCTACAGAAGTTCCATCAGAGAATCTTATACAAAGATCCAAGGATACCTCCAGTTGAATTCAGGAATTACCCAAAAAGTTTATTGAGCGATTCCTATATAAGAATTACTTCCAAGATTCCTTCAGGATATCCTTAAGGGATTGTTGATGATTAACCTGGGCTTGTTAGGGGAATATCTGTAAATAAAAAGAAAATCGCGTTAAGTACTGTTCCTTTGAATTCCACTAAGAATTTGCATCCTTTGACAGATACGTATTTCGACCTCAACTGTAAGGTCGTCTTCAGTGTCTTGTACTTGACTCGCAGCAGTCGAGTCGAGAAATTTCTCCAGGAAGACTCACGGATGCCTCCAGAAGTTACATCAGAGATTTCTCCAGAAGCTCATTCAGGAATTCCTACAGGAGTTCCTTCAGGGAGTCTTGCAAGAGTTTCTTCAGCAATTCCCTGGGGATATTCTTGAGGGATATTTCCTGGAGTTTCTACAAGAATTCCTCCAGGATTTCCATCCGGAACTCTTCCAGGAATTCTTTAAAGAACACCTCCTGCAAATCCTTCCCTCTATCCGGAAAGATCCACTGAAAATCCTTCGAGGATTCTGCCTGGAAATCCTTAGGATAATTCTTTCAAGCATTCCCCTGGAATACCTGCAGGGATTTCTCCAAGAATTTTTTCAGGGATTCCTCCTAGACTTCCTTCAAGGGTTCCCCTGGACTTCCTTCGAGACTTCCTTCTCGCTTTTTTTCTAGAATTCTTTCGGAGATTTCTCTTGGAATTCCTCTAGACATTCTTCCTAGATTTTCTTTTAGGGTTTTCTCCTAGGCTTCCTTCGAGGATTTCTCCAGAAATTCGTTCGGAAATTCCTTCTAATATTCTGTCAAATTTCTTTGGTGATTCCTCTTAGAATTCCTTTGGAGATACCTCCTGGATTCCTCATAGATGTCCACCAGGTATTTCTCCTGCACCTTATTTCGCGATTCCTCTTGTACTTCTTTCGGAGATTCCTCCTAGAATTCATTCTGGAATGTCTCCTGTAATTTCTTCGTGGATTCCTCCTGAAATTCCTTCGGGTATTCCTCCTAAAAATCCTTCATGGATTCCTCATGAAATTCTTTCGGGGCTTTCTCCTGATATTCTAACGTGGATTTCTTCTGAAATTTCTTCGGGATTTCATCCTGGAATTTCTTTGATGATTTCTCTTAGAATTCTTTCGGAGATTCCTCCGGGATTTGCTTCGGGGCTTCCTTATGGAATTCCTTCAGGAGTCCTTCTGTTCTGGAACTCCTTTGGGGTTTCCTTCTGGAATTGCTTCATTAATTTGTCCTTGATTTTTTTCGGAGATTCCTCCAGGAATTCCTTCGGAGATTCCTCCAGGAATTCCTCCGGAGATTTTTCCTGGACTTCCTATGGGGATTCCTCTTGGAAATCCTTCGAGTATTCCGCTTGGAAATTATTCGGAGATTCCTCCCAGAATTCCTTCAGGGGCTTCCCCTGGGATTCCTGCAGGGATTTCTCCTGTAATTTCTTCGGGGATTCCTCCTGGAATTCCTTCAAGAATTCTTCCTGAATCCAGGGTCCTGCTAGACTTCCTTCAGGGATTTCTCCTGGACTTTCTTTGGGAATTCCTCCTGGAATTCCCTTAGGGATTCCTCTTGGAATTAATTCGAATCTTCGAGGATTCCTCCTGGCTTTTCTTTGGGGATTTCTGCTGGAATTATTTCGGGGTTCCTCCTGATATTTCTTCGGAAATTCCTCTTGGAATTTCTTCGGAGATTCCTCCTGAAATTCTTTCAGGTTATTCTCTTGGAACTCCTGCGGGAACTCCTTCTAGAATTATTTAAGGGGTTTTTTATGGAATTCCGATAAGGATTTCTTACTTGAAATACTTTAAGGATTGATTTTTGAAATCCTTAAAAAAAATCTTGAATTTCGTTGGGGATTCCTCCTGAACCTCCTGGTTTTTTTTCGGGGATTCCTCTTGATATTCCGTCGTGGATTCTTCCTGGAATTCTTTCGGGGTTTCCCCCAGGAATTCCTTTGGTGATTCATTTTAGATTTCCTTTGGAGATTCTTCCCGAAATTCCTTCCAGGATTCCTCCTGGAATTCTTTCGGGATTTCCTTTTTGAATTTCTTCGGTGATTTCTCCTAGAAATCCTTCGGAAATTTCTCCTGGTATTACAAGATTCCTCCTAGAGTTCCTTCGAGGATTCCTTCTTGAATTTCTTTGGAGATTCCTCCTGGGCATCCTATGGGGATTCTTCTTAGAATTACTTCGGGGTTTCCACTTTGAGGAATCCGCTTGTAATTCCTTCGGAGATTCCTCCCGGAATTCTTTCGGAGATGCCCTCTCGGATTCCTGCAAGGATTTCTTCTGTAATTTCTTCGGGGAATTTTTCTAGATCTACTTCGAGGATTATCCTAAAACTCATTCGGGGATTCCTCCTGATATTTTGTCGGGAATTACTGCTGGAATTCCTTCGGGATTCCCTTATGGAATTCCTTTGGTGATTTCTCTTCAAGTTTCTTCGCAGATGTTTCCTGGAATTCCTTTGGAAGTCCTCCTAGAATTCCTGCAGGGTTTCCTCCTGGAGTTCCTTCGGCGATTCTTCCTAGAACTCCTTCGAGAATTTCTAATGAAATTCTATCGGGGATTTCTCTTGCAATTCCTTCGGGGGTTCCTCTTGATGGGTTTTTCCTTCAAGGAATCTTCCTAAAACTCCTTCGAAGATTTCTCCTGATATTTCGTCGGGGATTCCTTCTGGATTTCCTTAGGGATTCCTCTTTGAATTTCTTTGGTGGTTCCTCTTCGAATTCCTTCGGAGACTCCTCCTAGAATTCATTCGGGGATACCTCTTAGAATTCCACCGGAATTCTTTCGGAGTTTCCTGCTGGAATATCTTATGGGATTCCTCCTGGAATTCCTTCGAAGATTCCTCATGGAATGCTTTCGGGAATTCCTTCGAATATTCTATCAGGGATTTCTCCTGGAATTCCTTCAGAGATTGTTTTTTTTTATTCCTCCTAGAAATCCTTTGGAAATTCCTTCCCGAATTTCTTCAGAAATTTCCGCTAGTATTCCGTCGTTGATTCGCCCTTGAATTCCATTGGAAATTCCTGCTGTTATTCCATTGGGATTCCTGCTTGAACTCATTGAGGAGTCCACCTGGAATTTCTTTCAAAGATTCGTCCTAGTTTCCTTCTGAAATTCTTCGGAAACTTCAATCAGGGTTTTTTTTAGAATTTTCTGCAGGGATCTCTAAAAGAGATTCTTGAACCGCCAGAGATTCCTGCAGCAGTTTCTTCAGGGTTTTGAACAGCAGTTCCTGCAGAGATTAGTCCAGAATTTTCTTCAGGAGTTTCCTTCTAGGAGTCCTTCTGAGATTCCACCCTGAAATCATTCGGAGATTCCTTAGTGTAAATCACGGGTTCCCCTAGGGGGGCATGAAACTAGTCCAGGGGGGGGGCGCGATGTTACCAAAAAACCTTAAGAGTCGCAATTTGAGAAACAATTTTTCGGTATAAAACGCCCTCA
Organism: Aedes albopictus; assembly: GCF_035046485.1. NCBI lineage: Eukaryota > Metazoa > Arthropoda > Insecta > Diptera > Culicidae > Aedes > Aedes albopictus. Next base: position 108,066,223 of record NC_085138.1, on the reverse strand, counting down.
GAAGAAAAAATGTTTCGGCTGCGCCGCTATTTTTAATCTATGACTCAGATTTAACCCTCGAGTAATCACGCTGTTGTATTTTGTACAACACGTTGAAAAAACTCGCTTTTTGTACTCCGCTTTAGTGTGGTGCTGACGCAGGTAGCCAACCGCGCGAGTTACGGAAGGTTAATGTACATGTTTACAAGTGCATTATCGTTTACGAAATGTGAGTGTCAAATATAAAAAAAAGTATCATTGATGGTCGAAAATCCCTCCCATAGTAAATTTCTGGCTACGTTACTGTACTGTACCCAAATAAATTGGGTTCGCTTACTTAATTCATATTTTTTTCTAAAAAATTTCATTGGGCCCCAGATGTTTTGACAATTCATAAAGGGGGTCACCACCGCAAAAAGTTGAGAACCCCTGGTGTAAATAGTGTGACTATTATCAAGTTTGATAGCTTTTGAAGGTTCTGAGAAACAAAACAAAAAACTGCAGGAATTAAACGGCTACGCAGTCTTCAATACGGAAAACGAGGTTTATTGTTTGCCCGACGTTTCGACACTGGGGTTTTGTGTCATCTTCAGGGGTAACTAATTGTTCGTTTTCGGTTATCCCTGAAGATGACACAAAACCCCAGTGTCGAAACGTCGGGCAAACAATAAACCTCGTTTTCCGTATTGAAGACTACGTACTACGTAGCCTTTTAATTCCTGCAGTTAACTTCTCAGTCGATCCGCCAAGAGTAAACAAAAAAAAAAACTGTAGCAAAATCAATATTTTATTTTTTTTTTAAATTTTTTTTTTAGTTTTAATTTTTGTGTATTTTAACTTAGATGCTAATTCTACACTCATACAATATTTTATTGCCCTTCATTTGCAATGGAGTAATGCTACATGCATTATATTCTGGAAATTTCTGGAGGAATTTTTAGAGGATTCCTAGAAGAATTCTTTGAAAAACTCCTTAGAGGAATTTCTGAAGGAATTCCTAGAGAAATTGTTATGGCACTCCAGAACAAAAACAATTCGGAATTCTCGGGATGTTTCTCGTTTTATTTCTGGAGAATTTCTCAAGGACTTTCTTAGAGGAATCGGAGAAATTCTTGGAAATTTTTTTGGAGGAATTACTGAGGTATTGTTGGAGGCTGTTTCTTGAAGAAATCTCTGGGAGAATATTCGGGCGAACTGCCATCATTTTTTTTTGGGAAATCCGAGAATCTCTTGCAGAGCATCCCGGGAAAATTCCTAGGTTTAATAACAGCAATGTTTTTTGGGAATATAATGTGTTCCTCACCCTGTAGGAATTTCTGGAAAACGACAGCAACATCTTTCTTCATTAGTCACTGGCGTTTCCGCAAAAAAAATATAAGCAAGCTACCTTATAAAACGGGAGCTGAAATTGAATTATTACTATACTGGCTAAATTGCGCCACTCCCCGCAAACTTTCCTCGAAAATTACCCATTGAAACTTTTTGCCATTAAGCCGAGTTGTGTATTTTATTCATAATCCCACTCAACCATCACCCGAAAGAAATACAGAGCAAACCGACTCTTCATTCGCGTATTGATGTTCGTTATCCATGCTTGGTTAACTCGTCTTTTGCGCACCCAACTGACTCGAAACGAGAGCAAATCGTGGGAAAAAAAAGTGCTGCGATGATGGAAGCGAAACATCGTAGAAAATTTTCCACTACAACTGTAAACGAGAAAAAAAGGATCCCAGATGGTTGGATGCCTTTGGCGGAATCGTACAGAAAGAAAAAACGGAAGCAAAAACTGAAATTCCATTATCATCCCGGATATATCAACGATGAAAGCGCACCATAACTTGGCGGTATGCTAATTTTGGTTAGCTTCTACAACGATCCGAATCGTTTCGAATTCTTAAAAAAAAAAAGAAGAACGAACTTCTCCTACTCCGGATGTATTTTAAATTGGTATCGAAAATTGATACTTCAGAGCGCACCGAGTTTCTTGCTCCGATTAAGCAAATCTTGTTCTCTTGGTTTCTTTTGCCCTGCAAGCTCCTCCTCTCCTCTTCTTGGCGTAACGTCCTCACTGGGACAAAGCCTGCTTCTCAGCTTAGTGTTCTATGAACACTTTCACAGTTATTAACTGAGAGCTTCCTCTGCCAATGAACATTTTGCATGCGTATATCATGTGGCAGGCACGAAGATACTCTATGACCAAGGAAGTCAAGGAAATTTCCTTTACGAAAAGATCCTGGACCGACCGGGAATCGAACCCGTCACCCTCAGCATGGTCATGCTGATTACCCGTGCGTTTACCGCCTCGGCTATATGGGCCCTGCAAGCACAAAAAGGTATTCATCAAGTAATGTTTCCCTGAAAAAGCAGTTTATCTGGCAGGTGTACGCTGTGGGAAAGTTTCCTATTTGGGATTTAACACCAGCACCGGAAAAAGGTTACGGTTAGTGCTCAAGTTTTAAACCTAGAAGTGAATGTTTTATGTTTCCTTCGGCAGTAGTGCCTGAATGGGATGAAATAATCTTCGAATATCAGATTATGTTTTTTCGTTTCAAATCAAGTTCACACCAGTTGAATAAAGTTTGGCGAGCTTAGCTAAGTTCATCATGAAAGAACCAGTTTTTCAGTTCGTCGTTGAACGGGATTATAGTTGCAGACTCGAAACAACTATTGAAAATCGTTGTTCATAAACCATTCATAAAATTTCATTTATTCAGTACTACATCTTGATATAGATATAACGAGCCCAGAATTCGACGTCAAACATTTTGCTTCGCTGCTGATTTTTTCCAACGTAGGGATCGTCCAGTTCTACAAGAAGCTCGCGTAGAGTCTTTGTGCCACAAGCTGACATGTGCCGAGACAATCACGGTAATCTTCTCACGAGCGAGCGTGAGGTGGTCGAGCGGTGGCGACAGAATTACGATGAGCACCTCAATAGCGACGTTGCAAGCACCGAAGGTGTTAACAGATCTAGGAGTACGTGCGCAGGATGAAAGATTTCTACCTTCTAACCTCCAAGAGATTGAGGAGGAGGTTAGAAGCACTGGAGAGCACTACACTGGGTCATTACCAAGATTTGGGAGGAGGAAGTATTACCTGAGGAATGGATGGAAGAAATCATGTTTCCCATCTACAAAAAGGGCGACAAGTTGGATTGCGGGAACTATCGCGCGATCACACTACTAAGCGCTGCGCCTACAAGATACTCTCTCAAATTTTATGCCGCCGTCTATCACCGATTCCAAGAGAGCTCGTGGAGAAATATCAGGCTGGATTCATGGGTGAACGCGCTACAACGGACCAGATGTTCGCCAGGTGTTGCAGAAATGCCGCGCATACAACGTGCCTACACATCACTTGCTCAACGATTTCAAATCGGCGTATGATACAATCGATCGGGACCAGCTATGGCTGATTATGTACGAATACGGATTCTCGATTGATCAAGGCGACGATGGATCGAGTGATGTGCATAGTTCGAGTATTAGGCACACTCTCGAGTCTATGGACGGTGATGGAATTGAAGAATTCGTGTACCTGGGCTTACTGGTGACCGCCGACAACGACACCAGCAGAGAAATTCAGAGACGCATTGTGGTATGAATTCGTCCCAAGCAACACACATGTTATATAGAAGTTACGACAGCGCAAGTTTTGGTTGTATAGAAGTTTATTTTACGTTATTTCAACACAATGTTAGAATTACGTAAAATAAACTTCTATACAACCAAAACTTGCGCTGTCGTAACTCTATTATAACATGTGTGTTGCTTGGGGTGCTTACTTTGGACTCCGGAGAACTTCACGGTCGAATATAGTTCACCATCATTCCTAAGCAATTCCGGGGAAATTCCTGGAGATTTCGTAGAGAAATCCTGAGTAACTGCTTGAGAAATTCCTGGAGATTTCCTATAGAAATTTCTGGGAAATTCTTGAAAGAATTTCTGGCGATTTTTAGAGGAATCCCTAGGGAAATCCCAGAGAAATTTCTAGAGAAACCCTAAAAGTGAATGATATTTGAATCATTTTAAAAGTTAGTTTTCAGGAGGAACTTATGAGGATTCCCAGAAGAAAAAAAACACCCAGGAGAATTCTGTTAGGAACACTAGAAGGGCACCTAGAAGGAGCTTCTTGATGATTTTCTGAAGCAACTCTTGGAGGATTCCCAGAAAATAACCCCTGGAGTACTCCTAGAAGCAACACTTGAAGGATGCTCAGAATGGAGGAAGCGCAGTAAGACACCCTGAAGAAATTTCAAAACCGAAGGATGTAACCCAACAAAATCTCTTGGTAGTATTCGAAACCAAAGTTCAAAAAAAAAACTCATGCTGCTCACGAACACTCAAACGAATTCCAGCTGGAATCCTTCAAGAGCTCATAGAGAAATTTCCGGATGAGTCCTTGAAGGGTTTCTTAGAAAAATACAAGAAGCAAGGATGGCATGGTCCTTAGTTTATAAGCAAGAGTGAGGGGATTTAATATGGAAAATAGCTGCACTGTGCACAATTTCTATGATGAATTTCATCCCTGACTAGCACAAACTTTTTAAAAGATTCCAGAAGGAACTCTTTATGAGATCCTTCTCAATCTTTTAGGGGAATTCCAGTAGGTAATTCCGGGGGAACCCCAGAGGAACTGCTGGAAGAGCATCAGAAAGAATTTCTGAAGGGATGACAGTAAATATACTTAGATGAATTCCCATGGGGTATGCTGAAGAATCGGAGGAACTTCTGAAGGAATTGTGGAAGGAAAAGCCTTGATGGATTCCAAAAGCATCCGGGAGGTCAGAAACTCTATCTTCAAAAAAGTCTAATCGAATTTCAAGAGATAAACAAGCGGTACGAGATAATCCAGATAAAAACCTTAAATCTGAGGAAGTTCCAAGTATTTTGTTTGAGATTTGCTGGAAGTATTCCGGAAGAAACTTCTAAAGGATACACTGATTCCAGAATACCTGGAGGAATCTTATAAGATACTCATGGAGGAATGTTTTTTGGAAGGAAGGAAACACTACCTTCTTTGTTAAGAATATTGATTTTTTTTTCGAAGATCTGGCTTTCCTGGCATTGATAACGAGAAATGGTCTATCCCCTTGAAAAAGGCACAATAAAAGAGCCGAAACGTCGGCCAAAGCAAAACACACCGTTTTGAATAGTCCAGGACTGAGAAAGTCAGATCTTCAGAAGTAACAGATTTCCAGTCGCAGAATTAGCTACATGGGCCTACCCCAAGGCTCATATTTAAGTCCCTTGCTTTATAATTTCTATGTGAAAGACATTGACAGTTGTTTGGAAGTTCAATGCACACTGAGACAACTTGCAAATAATGCTGTGTTTTTTTTTAAAGGCCCACAAGCAGAAATGTTGCAAAGACCATTGCAAAATTCTCTAAATAATCTGTCCGGATGGGCAAGAGGTTTAGGGATCGAGTTTGCTCCGCAAAAAAATCAATTGGTTGTTTTTTTCTAGCAAGCGGTATCCAGCCCAATTGAAACATAAGCTTTTGGGAACAGAAATCGACCAGTCTTTAACTTCGAAATACCTTGGGTTCTGGTTTGATGCAAAAGGCACTTGGGGTACCCAAACTAAGAATTTGGTGCAAAAATGTCAACAAAGTACCAATTTTCTACGCACAATTATCGGAACATGGTTGCGTGCTCAACCGGAAGACCTCATAAAACTTTACAAAACGACTATTCTCTCTGTTCTCGAGTATGGATCTTTCTGTTTCCTCCAGCAGCAAACTGCCACCTAATAAAGTTGGAACGAATTCAACACCGTTGTTTGCGTATTGCCCTCGGCTGTATACACTCAACGCATAATGCGGACCTAGAGGTCCTGGCTAAGGTGAAACCTCTCTAGAACCGCTTCTGGGAGCTCTCGCTAAGATTACTTATCAAGTGTGGAGTGAGCGACACACTTGTTATTGAAAACTTCGAAGAAATGCCCAGTCTGAACACTCAGTCAAAATTCATGAGAATTTATCTGTTCTACATGTCGTCTGACATAAGCCTACCAAGTTATAACCCTGCTCGTGTACACTTCACTAATGACAGTTCCTCTGTTAAATACGATCTGTCCATGAAACAAGCTATTCATGGAATACCAGATCAATTTCGATGTACATTTATTCCTCGCATTTTTAACGAAAAGTACCAAAATGTCAATTCCTGTAAGAGATTCTTCACTGATGGCACTCGCATAAATGGATCCACTGGTTTCGGTGTCTGCAATGAAAATTTCACCGCCTTCCGCAAACTTCAGGAACCTTATTCGGTTTATGTTGCTGAGCTGGCAGCAATCAACTTCGCTTTGGGGATGATTTCCAACATGCTCTGCTCGTAGATCATTTCTTCATCTTCTCGGAAAGCCTTAGTTCGATTGGAGTGCCTCGATGAAACCTGTAAACATCCATTTTACTTTCTTACAAAAATAAGGGAGCAGATGGGTGCACTGGTCGAAAGATCATACAAGATTACCTTTGTATGGGTCCCCTCACATTGCTCAATTTATGGCAATGAGAAGGCGGACTCTCTCGCAAAGGTGGGCGCACAGGAAGGTGAGATCTATGATAGAATAATTTCACATGATGAATTTTTCCATTTTGTTCGCCAGAGTTCTCTTCAAAGTTGGTAAAATGATTGGCGAGATGGCCATCTGGGACGGTGATTACATTTCATTATTCCTGATGTTCCCTTGCGAGTGTGGTGGTATGATTTGGATGTAAGTCGCAATTTCATTCGCGTAATGTCAAGACTTATGTCCAACCATTACTCGCTAGATGCGCATTTACCGCTTATGATGATATCTTGGCAATGCCCGAATCATGACGCCTCCAGAGCACTGCTTTTGGATACCTCTGAGGCCCGAGGTAGACAACCCTTTGATCTTTTAAGAGATGTGTTGGGGACCCGCGATTTCACATACATGGGAAGTATTTTCGCTTGTGTTTTCTTCTCCAGTTTTTTTTTCTCTGTTTAATCATCTTTGTGTTACCAAGCTGCTCCTGGCCATCTGGAAGACCAAGTCCCACAACAAGTTGGTACCTACCAACACCATAAGGCACCGAAAACGCTAGCAAGATACCTTTGGTCCAATTCTTGCCCTGTCCATCCCTCAAAATGTGACCTTCTAACATCCGCCATCTTGGATTTTCGAACACCATCTTGAATTTTTGGTCGACATCATGGTTTCCTTTGATGACTTCCGCACTAAACTCGGCAACCATGCTGAAGTTTACAATATTCGGTGCAATTTTATGTGTCGCATGATAGAATTTGGTTCAGTTTTATGCATTACCAGTTCACCGGTGATGGCCCGGGTCACTAAAATGACCATTACTCCGGAACGCGTTGATCGATCCGCACCATTTTCAATAACAAAAAAATGCGTTAAAATTCCGATTCGATCCCGTATAATCGCGCAATTTGAAATGTCTTAAAAGTGAGTGAACTTTTTTTCGCACAGACATACATACATACACACATACAGACATCATCTCTATTCGTCGAAATGAGTTGATTGGTATATGTGACTAGACTCTCCGAGTCGTCTATCAAAAATTCGTTTTTGAATGTGGCCTTTCAGTACACTTCGGTGTACGAGAAAGGCAAAACTATGACGTTAGTACGGATGGTAGACTTTCGTCAGAACACCCCTCCACCCCCCCGGCGTCAGGTGACATGCTTAGAATGTAAACTGTGCAAGTTTTCGATTTACGCTTTGATCAGCCGAGTTGTTTTAAGTTCTTACAGATACTACTGTAGGTAAGAATCTTTGATTCGTACAGAATTTCATAAAATGTATTAATATGATATCATTCCTGTTCTGAAAAATTCTGACTTCAAATTATTTCCGTAACGTTAACCCACCACCAATTGAACACCACTGCTTTAGCTGGAAAAGTTCCTCAACCGCCAACCCAGTCCCTATCCTGAGCACTTTTCACACAATAATGGTGTGAAACCGTTGGTGCTTCCTGGTGTTAGCGGACTGCATCGTTCCCATTCTGGTCCCTGTTGCCCTGCAGCAGCTCGCCGTGACTAATATATTTTCCAATTTTCAGCCACGATGTGATTAGAATTACTACGACCGGCAGGACGACGCGACGTTGAGCGTGTACTCAAATAGACCGAGATAAGGTCTACGCGCAAGCCGACATGTGGCAAGGAAACCATTTATCCATATCAGTTTGACTTGCCAGTGTCATTGCCAACTTGTGCGTAGGTATTGTTGGAGCACAGATCGCATCAGCGACGACGACGGGGCGAGTCAGCCAAATTTCACCAAAATCCACTTTTGTGCAAAACAGAAAGACCCTTTTTCACCTTCAACCGAGCATGAAAATGGTGCCATTCCATTGGAAGGCAGTGAGAATATTTGTCGCCGTCGTTTCCGTTGTTGTTGTTCAGCTCACCTTCGAATAAGGAAGGACGAAGGGAAGTTTACTTGGTTTGTTGTCGTTATTTTCTCTTTGAGGGGAAAATTTGTAAACGAGTTTCAAAGTGGGAGAAATTGTTCGTCTGATTAAATAAAACATAATAGGAGTGGAGAAGTGCACGACGGAATTGCTGTGCCAAATAGTTTGTCGAAAATCTTCCCGGAAAGACGTCGTACTAATTGTTCTGTCATTTAGGGAAAATCACTTGACTGATTTTGAGTTACGACACAGGCGCTGCAAAATACGAAGACCTGACATTATCATTAAAATTGTTTGATTTACTGGAACGCCTTGAATATATATCTGGGAAAATTTTTGAAGCAAGTTGGAAAAGGTTTCTAAAGGGATTCCTGGAGCAATTACTGGTATAGTTCTTAGAGGAACATCTGGGGAAATTAACAGATAAATTTCCGGAAAAAAATCTGACGGAATTCTAGGAGGAATTCATGGAAGAACTCCTTCAGTTTGTTAAAATAAAACCTTTGGAAATTTCTATCGAGATTCGTTGAGAAATTCTTGGAAGACATTCTGATAAAACTCGTGAAATTTTCATCCAGTCAGCCTAGTGGTCAAGGCTATGGATCGCCAATCTAAGACGACGAGTTTAATTCTCGTTCCGGTCAGGAGAATTTTCTCTAATCCCTGGGCATAGTGTATCATTGTGCTTGCCTCACAATATACACATTCATGCAATAATGGCAGGCAAAGAAAGCCTTTCAATTAATAACTGTGGAAGTGCTCAAAGAACACTAAGTTGAAGAGAGGCAGGCCAAGTTCCAGTGGTAACGATGAGCCATATAGAAGAAGAATATTCCTGAAGGAAAACTTGGGAGAGTAATCCTCGATAAATTCCTGAACAATTACGTGGAGGAATTCCTGAAAAAATCCTGAAAAATATTATGTTAAAATCAGTGAATCAAAATTCAACCATCGCGCAACAATAATGACAATGTCGCAACCTGTATTTGTTGCGACAAAACAACCCATTCGACATAAGTTTGTCCCAACTTGAAAATAATGGGATTAACATCGTAGGATATTGGTTCCCTTATTAAGCATGTGGCTCCCATTTTCATCCCACGAAAAACAAAGGATTGAAGCGCTGTTTGTTTTGTTTCTTATTTTTGTATTTTTTGTTAGAAGTGAGCACCCATGAAAACAAAAAGAACGGAGTCAATCGGTGCCGTAATCGCTTGTTTTCGAATAGGATGAAAATGGGAGCATGAGATTACTGAAGGCACACATACCCTACACCACGAGTTTAGAGATTTTCAAGCCTTGCATTGCGATTTTCGAACGGTAACTTCCAGTCGGTAAACACTGCAACTCTGGTGAAGCTCTATCATCAAACAGTTTCGACTTTGGGTTAGCAATAATTGATTATTCACGAGTTGAAAAATACGCAACAAATTCAGCTTCCGTTTTGTCTGCAACAAAAAATTTCGAGATCATGTCATTATCTGTCACCAGTAGGGATAAAGACTAATCGTCGCACCTTCTTTGTTGCTTGTTTTGTGCCTCTTTTGTCTGACAATTCTCTTCACTGGTTAAAATACCTGGGAAAATTTCTTGAAAACCTCCATTTTTTTTCCACCCCTGCTGGGGAAATTAAGCAACTGCGCTCTCCATTAGAATGCCTTGAAACAACTCTTGGAAGTAGAGTTTTTGAAAAACCTGAGAAAATTCCTGAGAAGAGTTTCTGCGGAACTCCTGGAAGAATTCCTGAGGAACTCCTGGAAGAATTTCATGGGAATTCCTTGAAAAACATTAGAGGAATTCCTCGAAGAATTTCTCGAAGAATTCCGTAGTAACTCCTGAGAAACTCTAAGAAGAATTCATTGGAAACTCGTGGAGGAATTTCTGGGGAATTTCTGGAGAATTCATAGAAAAATTCCAGGAGAAATTTCTGAAAAATTCCTGGAGAATTACTGAAGGAATTTCTAAGCAATTTCTAGAGCGATTCCTAAAGAACCTCCAGAGGAATTGCTAGTAAATTTCTTGATAAATTCCTGGGAATTTCTAAAGGAATTTCCGAGGAATTTCTGTGGAATATCTGGAAAAACTCCTGGGCAATCTTGAAGGCTTACTAAAGGGATTCTTTGGAAATTCCTGAGGAATTTCTGGAGGAATTCATGGAATTTCGGGAGGAATTCATGGAAAAACTTTTGGGGAATTCCTAGAAAAAGTTCAGTGGTATTTCTTGGGGAATCACTGAGAAATTCCTGGGGAGTTCCTGGAGGAATTTCTAGGGAATGTTTGGGGAATTTCTAGAGGAATTCCTGAAGAAATTTCGAGAAACTTCCTGGAGGAATTCCTGTGCAATTTCTGGAAGAATTCCTGGCGAATTTCTGGAAGAATTCTTGTTAGAATTCCTGGACAAATGCCTGGAGAAATTCCTGTCAGAATTCCTGGGGGAATTACTTGAGAATTCCTGAGAAAAAAAAAAATCAGGAGAATTCCTGAAGGAATTCAAGAAGAAATTCCAGTAAAATACCTGGAGGAGGGTTACCAAAAGAATTCCTGGGGAATTCCTGGAGGATTTTCTGAGGAATTCCTGTTAAATTTCCTGGAGAACTCCTGAAGGAGTTCCTGGCGAAACCCTAGAGAAATCCATAGCCAATGCTTGGAGGAGTTAATGTCAAATTCTCTACAAATTCGTATGGTAATCCTGAGCAATTCCTTTAGGAATTCATGGGGGGTTTCCTGGGGGCATTCCTGAAGTAATTTCTTGACAATTCATGGAGGAATTTCTGGCAGAATTTCTGGAGGAAGTCCTGAAGAAATTAATTGAGAATTCCTGGATGAATACCTTGGATTTTCTGGAGGAACTCCTAGAGAATACCTGAAGAATTTCTGGATAAATTTCCAAGAGATTCTTGGAGAATTTATGGAGGAATGCCTGGGGAAATCCAAAGAAATTCCTTGTGAATTCCTGGAAGAATTTCTGGGGATTTCAGGTAAGATTTCCTGGGGATTTCAGGAAAGAATTCCTGGTAAATTCTGGGAGAAAGCCCTTGTTAATCCTGGGAAGAATGCCCAAGGAATTCCTTGAGGGATTTCCAGGCAATTCCTCAAGCAATTTCCTGGTGGAATTTCTGGCAGAACTTCTGGAGGAAATTCTAAAGAAATTTATTGGGAATTCCAAAAGGAATGCCTCGGAATTTCTGGAGGAACTCCTAGAGAATTCTTGGACAACTCCTGGAGAATTCCCAATGAATTTCTTGCAGATTTATGGAGGATTGCCTGATGAATTCCAGAAATATCCCTGGTGAATTCATGTGGAATTCTGAGAGAAAGTTTAATCCCGGGAGGAATGCCCGAGGAATTCCTTGAGCGATTTACAGGCAATTCCTCAAGCAATTTCCATAGAATTCCTGCAGGAATTTCTGGCATAATCTCTGGAGGAAATTCTGAAGAAACTTATTGGGAATTTCTGAAGGAGTACCTTGGAATTTCTGAAAGAACTCCTAGAGAATTCATGGGGAATTCCTGAAGAATTTCCGAGGACTTCTTGGAAAATTTATGAAAGAATGCCTGGGGAATTCCAGAAAAATTCCTGGTAAATTCAGGTAAGAATTCCTGAGGAATTCAGGTAAGAATTCCTGGGGGATTCAGGGAAAAATCCTTGGGAATGCTGGGATAAATTCCTAGTTAATCCAGGGAGGAATTCCCGAGGAATATCTTGAGGAATTTTCAGGCAATTCCTGGGGAATTCGCGGAGCAATTCCTGGGGAACTCTTGGAGAATTCCTGGAAGAACTCCTTGGGAATCCTTAGAGAATTCTGAGAAAAGTTTCTGAAGAAATTTCTGTCGAACTCACAGAGGAATTTAGCGGGAACTCCTGGTAGAGTCCATGAGGATTGTTTGAAGAATTTTAAGTGAAATTCCTGAAGAAATTTCTGGAAAATTCCTGGAGGGATTCCTGAGCAACTTCTAGAGCGATTACTAAAGAACTTCCAGAGGTATTACTGCTAAATTTTTGGAGCAATTTCTGAAGAATTCCTGAGGAATATTTAGAATCATTCCTGGGAAAAACTTAAAGAAATTCCAAATGAATACCTGGAATAATTTCTGTAGAAAACCTAAAGGAATTCCTGAACAATTCCCAGGGAAATTCCTGGAGGCTTACTAAAGGAATTCTTGAGGAATTCCTGGAGGATTTCCTAAGTAATTGCTGTTGAATTTTCTTGTGAATTCCAGGAAGAATTCCTGGAAAAATCCTACAGGAATTCATGGCCAATTCTCGGGTGAATACATGACAAATTCCTATGAAATTCGCGAGGAATTCTTGCAGAAATTCCTGGAAAAATCCGGGAGAAATTTCTAGGAAATTCCAGGAGGAAGTCCTAGGAAAATCCTGGAGGAATTCCTGGTGGAATGTTTGGTAGAATCCTTGGCAAATTCCTGGAAAAATTTCTGACGGATTCCTGGAGAAATTCCTGTCAGAGTTCCTGGGGGAATTACTTGAGAATTCCTAAAAAAAATCAGGAGAATTCCTGAAAGAATTCTAGAAGAAATTCCTGTGAAATACCTAGAGGAGGATTACTAAAAGAATTCGTGGGGAATTCCTGGAGGATTTTTGAGGAATTCCTGTTGAATTTCCTGGCGAATTCCTGAAGGACTTCCTGGCGAAACCCTAGAGAAATCCATGGCCAATGCTTGAAGGAGTTAATGGCAAGTTCTTTGCAATTTCGTATGGTAATCCTGTGAAATTTCTTTAAGAATTCATGGAGGGTTTCCTGGGGAATTCCTGAGGTAATTTCTTGAGAATTCTTGGAGGAATTTCTGGCAGAACTTCTGGAGGAAGACCTGAAGAAATTTATTGGGAATTCCTGTAGGAACACCTTGGCATTTCTGGAGAAACTTCTAGAGAATTCCTGAGGAATCCCTGGATAAATTTCCAAGGGATTCTTGGATAATTTATGGAAGAATTGCTGGAGAATTCAGGTAAGATTTTCTGGGGAACTCAGGTAAGAATTTCTGGGGAATTCTGTGGGAAAGTCCTGGTTGATCCCGGGAGGAATGCCCAAGGAATTCCTTGAGGGATTTCCAGGCAATTTCTCAAACAATTTCTTGAGAATTCCTGGAAGAGTTTCTTTCAGAATTTCAGGAGAAAATTCTAAAGAAATTTATTGGGAATTCCTAGAGGAATACCTTTGAATTTCTGTAGGAACCTCTAGAGAATTCTTTGGCAATTCCTGGAAAAATTCCCGATGAATTCTTGGAAGATTTATGGTGAATTGCCTTAGGAATTCCAGAAATATCCCAGGTGAATTCCTGGGGAATTCTGGAAGAAAGTTCTGGTTAATTTCCTGAGAATTCTTGCAGGAATTTCTGGCAAAATTTTCTAGAGGAAATTTTGAAGAAACTTATTAGGAGTTCCTCGAGGAATACCTTGAAATTTCTGGAGGAACTCCTAGAGAATTCTTGGGGAATTCCTGGAGAAATTGCCGATGAATTCTTGAAAGATTTTTGGAGGAATGCTTGGGGAATTTCAGAGAAATTCCTGGTGAATTCCTGGAAGAATTCCTAAGGAATTCTGGTAGGAATTCCTGAGGAATTCAGATAAAAATTTCTGGGGAATTCAGGGAAGGGGAAAGGCTAGCTAGTCCCGGGAGAAATTCCCCAGGAAATTATTGAGGGATTCTCAGGGAATTCGTGGAGCAATTCCTGGCGAACTCCTGGAGAATTCCTGGAACAACTCCTGGAGAATCCTTAGAGAATTCTGAGAGGAATTTCTGGAGAAATTCCTGGCGAACTCACGGAGGAATTCCTTGGTAACTCTTGGTAGAATTCCTGAAGAATGTTTGAGGAATTCTTAGTGGAATTCCTGAAGAAATTTCTGGAAAATTCCTGGAGGATTCCTGAGCAATTTCTTAAGCGGTTACTAAAGAACTCCCAGAGGTATTACTGCTAAATTTTTGGAGCAAATTCTGAAGAATTCCTGCGGAGTTTCTAGGAAAAATCCTGGGGAAAAATTAAAGTAATTCCAAAGCACTACCTGGAAGAATTCCTGTAGAAAACCTAAAGGAATTTCTGAACAATTCCTAGAGAAATTCCTGGAGGCTTACTAAAGGAATTCTTGAGGAATCCCTAGAGGATTTCCTGAGGAATTCCTGTTAAATTTTCTCGCGAAAGTCAGGAAGAATTCCTGGGAAAATCCTACAGGAATTCATGGCCAATTCTCGGGAGAATTCATGACAAATTCCTGGGGAATTTGTGAGGAATTGTTTCAGAAAGAATTCCTTGAAAAATTCCTGGAAGAATTTCTGGCGAATTCCTGGAGAAATTCCTGTGAGAATTGTTAAGGGAATTGGTAGAGAATTCCCGAAAAAAAATCCAGCAGAATTCCTGGTAGAATTCCAGGGCAATTCCTGGAAGAATTTCAGGAGGCATTCCTGGGGAATTCCTGTGGAATACCTGAAAAAGGCTAATTATAGGAATTCTTGAGGAATTTCTAGAGGATTTTCTGAAGAATTCCTGTTGAATTTTCTGGCAAATTCCTGGAGGAGTTCCTGGTGAAACCCTAGAGAAATCCATGGCCAATGCTTGGAGGAGTTCATGGCAAATTCCTTGCAAATTCGCATGGTAATCGTGGGGAATTCCTTTCAGGAAGTTATCCCTGTAGTAACTTCTTTGGAATTCTTGGAGGAATTTCTGGCAGAATTTATGGAGAAAGTCCTGAAGAAATTTATGGGGAATTCCTGGGTAATTCCTGGATAAATTTCTTGGAAATTGGTGGAGCAATTCTTGAGGAATTCGTAGAGGCATTCCTGGAAAAATCGTGGGGCAATTCCTGGGGAAATCGAGGAGAATTCCTGAAAGAACTCCTGGGTAATCCTTAGGGAATTCTGAGAGGAGTTTCTGGAGAAATTCCTGGGGAACTCACGGAGGAATTCCTCGGGAACTCCTGGTGGAATACCTGAGGAATGTTTGAGGAGTTCTCAGGGGATTTTTTGAAGAAATTTCTGAAATTTTCCTAGAGCAATTTCTAACGCGATTCCTTTGAGACTGCGTTGACTCTTATCAAATATTCACCGTCAGAGTGGCCACACATGCCCTTGAAGTTGTAGTACTTCTGACGAAAAGAGGCCACTTCTAAGGCATCAATGGCTCCCTTGTATTTGATTCCCAAACAGGGATGCCAGATGATTTTTTGAAAAATCTGCATCACTATTTTCAAAAATCTGTATCCCATACAAAATTTGGGTGAAAAATCTGTATCCCATGCAAAAATAAAACAGCCCCTCTTGCTCAAAAATCTGTATTTCATATAAAACGAAATCTGTACGAATGTTCAAATACAGGGGATAGACAAAATGATCGGGACAGGCAAAATTTTCACTTTTCAAAAAATGTCCAATTAGCTGTAACTTTTTGAGAAGTTCATCAAAAATTCTCAAATTTTCACTGTAAGTTGATCAACTAGTTGTGTATCAGTGGAAACAAATTGGAAAAGATCGGACCATTCTTCACCAAGTTTTGAGCATTTTAGAAAAAGGTAGAATTATCCGATAGCCAACTTTGAGTTGTTATATTTCCGGATTAAATGAACCGAATACAATGAAATTTTGTCCATTTGTTCCTTATATAATAAGCTCTGAAAAACGTTTGACTCAACTTGAAATTATTAACTTAACAAGAGAAGAAGTTATAGAAATTTTGTTAATTTTATGATTTTTTGGTAAATTGTTTTTTTTTTTAATATGCATTCCATTACTTTTTCAATGAATTGCCGCCTATGTTGTTATTTTCATTCAAAACATATCTGTATTCGAGACAATTGGAGGGAATTTAAATGAATCATAATAAGCATCTTGAATTTTGCAACGATGTTGAAATTTAGGAAAATTTGGTGTTTTATTAGAAAAATAATCTAATCGTTATAATTTTCTTCCGTGTTAAAAATTTTAAGTGGAATCAAAAGTTTTTCAAAGCTCCCCAGCCAACCACATATCGTAAATCATTGTGTGGAAAAAATCGTGTATTTTCATATATTGAATCAGAATTGTATAATAATATGTATATTTGTTGACAATGATTGCGTAAAATCGCATTTCATGGCAAATTAAATTTTAATTGCGATTTTGTTTCATATAGTCGTCTCCGATCATAAAAGGTGCGAGATACTATCGGTAGGATCGCACAGAATCGGATAGAATCGTGGAAAAAAAACACACATTCTTAGTGTCAAGCTGCAAGTTCGCTAGCATCGCATATATGATTTCTTCGAATCGTTGAAATCGTCGCTTCACATCGTATATGAATCTGCTAAATCGTACCTAAAGGTACGATGAAAATCGGTGAAATCGTATACAACTATATCAATGTTGTGTATTGATCGTTTGCGTCACACTTGCGTCGTATACGAAGTGAATGAAATCGTAGAAATCGTATATTAATTTTTACAGTCGCATATGATTGTTACTGAACTTTTATGGAGACTCGTAGCCGTGCAATTAGGGTCACCAAGCTTATAATCGCACCATGCTATGGGGTGAGGGTTCGATTCCCGCTTCGGGCGTTGAAACTTTTTGTGAGAATGGTTTCTTCCCCGTTTCCACTGGTGCATGCTCCGTTGTCCGTTGTCTAATGTTAAGTTTAAACAGTCTGTACAGCCGAAAGCTGAAGACGTTGTCCGTGTCTTTTTAATAGTCGAATCTTAATCTCGGAAATCGTAAATGGTTTTGTTTACATATTTGTATGATGGAGAAAAAGTAAAAATGGTATTCATCACAAATTTGTATTGTTGTTGTTGTTGACACATTCCAATGATGGTAGCAATGATTTCCGCCAAATATATAGGTTTTCATACTAGCAGATGACTCACAATAAGTGATGTATAGATTCCAACAACGATGTGAATTCCGGGCCTCTTGCACGACACTACTTTTGGTGCCACTCACTGCACAACAACAACGCTCCCACCACAAGTCTCGCACCGTATCATGCTAATTTTTATTCGTTTCATGTCATTCACTTTGAACTCACTATTTTCAACTTGGCAATATAGCCAATAGAGATAACGCGCAGTTCTCAATCAAAGGATCTAAGTTCGATTCCCACTGAATACCAATTGGTTTTTTTTTTAATTGAAAATCTTGAGTCGTATATTGGTTCACCCAATCGTAATAAGATCATGCATAATCGTATATTTAGACGGATAAAATCGGCGAAATCGTAGAAATTTTTCGAGAAATCGTAAATTATGTTGGATGGAATCGCAGTAATCGTATATATGTTTTGATATGGCCTCCACTTTAGTATGTATATGTCTGTTTCGTGCATTGAATGAGATTTCTTTGATGCTACAGTGACCCGATTTTGTCAGCCCCCGATTTTGTCTACCCCCGATTTTGTCTACCCCCGATTTTGTCTACCCCCGATTTTGTCAGCTTTTTGACCCGATTTTGTCAGCCTTTTTTGAAGTAAAAAAAAAATTTGTATTTCATTCAGAATTTCAATTTTATAATCATTATTAATGCAGCTGATGTCTTTAGGCGCCATATAAAAATTACGCAATGAATAAAACTCGTGTAACTTTTGGAAACGGCCAAACTTGTTTTGCAAACTACCACATTGAGGCAATTTTACCACCAAACCCTCGCCAATGTTTAGAACCAATATTGTTTTAAATTGCTAAAAGATTCCAGTTCTCTCTCTTCTTTGCGTAACGTTCCAACTTGGACACAGCCTGCTCCACAGCTTATTTTACGAGAACTCTTAAAATTTTTAACTGGGATCCCCCACAGCCAATGTTTATTTTACATTTGTACATATATCATGTGGTAGTCATGAAGATATGTATTTTATACACAAGTTAACCAATATCGATTATGAAATGGATTCTAAGCTAACTCCTCACCCTCAACATGGTTTTGCACGTGCAATCAGCGCTTACCACATCGGCTATAAGGGCTTAAAGATTATTCTTCTGAATTTCCTCAGGAACAGAACAAACAATAAACGCTGCCTGTTGTTGTGATTACAAGTCAATCCATTTACTTCTTTCCGGCATCTCTGGGATTCCTCTAGGTTTACTTGTTTAGATTGATCCAGATAGACTAACATTTGAAAAGGGCGCAACAACCATTTCGAATTTTTGCTTCTCCCTTCCTTGTGAGCACATGGCCCATTTTTCATGTAATCTCTGACCAGTAGCAGATAGAGCAGACTGACCTCTATCTGATAACGGGATAAATTTGCACAAATAAATTGAAATACGCCTAGACGGGGTGGGAGAAGTTGAGAATGCAATGGTTGTTCCGCCCTTTTTACATGTTGGTCTAGATTTATTATGAGATTTGTATTGTAGATTTCCTGCTTGGATTGCTTCAAAAATTATTGTCAGAAGTGTATTCATTAGAAACCCTTTAGAAAATCGAGATGGGATTCCCAAAAAAATTCTTGCTGTGATTCCTTTAAGAACTTTTGCGTGGTTTCTCGTAAGAATTTTTGCTGGTATTTCTCCAAGAATTCCGCCGGAAGTTTTTAAAGGAATTCTTCCGGGAATTTTTTAACGATTCATTAAGGTGTGTCTCTTTAAGATTTTTTCAGGCATTCCTCCTGTGATTTCTCCAGAAGCTTTTCTTATTTTTTTGAATAAGCTAGGATTCCTACAAAAGTTTTGCTGATATTCTTACAGCATCTTTTTTTTTTCAAAAAATTTCTACATGAACTCCTACAGCTATGTATCTAGGTGTTTCTCCAAGGATTTCTCCAATAATTCCTCCTACATTTGCTACGTGGATTTATCCAGGGATTTTCCTAGCGATTCTTTCAAGACATCCTCCTGACATTTCTCCATACATATCTGTTTGGATAGTCCATGAATTTACGGAAGGCACAAATTTCCCAAATGGAAGAGAACGTGCCCCTGGAGCCAACCTACTGATGAATAAATCTTGTGATTTTCCTAGGGATTTTTTCAAGAATTCCTTTTAGGGTTCCTTCAGGGATCCTTCTATGAATTTCGAAAAATGTTCCTCGATTAATGCCTTCAGTTATTACTCATACAAAAATTCCTCTAGAGATTTCACTATGATTCCTCTGTTAGATTTCCCAATTGGGCATCCTCTATGGATTTCCCGGAGGTCCCGCTTGAGATTTTTCCCTTACCTCTTTGTATTTCTTTACAAGAATCCCTTGGTATTGCTTCTGAAATTCCTTTAGACAATTTTGTTTTAAATTCTTCTGCAATTTATGCTAGACTTTAACAATTCATTTTTGCTATGGTTTCTCCTTAAACTGCTCCTGATATTTCCCCAGTACTTTTTTACAGGAATTCCTCCATGGATTTCTCAAGGAGATTTCTTGGAAGATTGCAATAGGGACTATTTCAATGATTTTTCAGTAAATGCTAAATAAATGCCTCTAGAGATTTCTACGGAGATTGCAGTAAGGATGCTTTCAGAAATTACTTAACTGATTTATCCGGAGCTCCCTTAAAGGTTTTTGCAGAAACTACTTATGGGATCCCTCCGGGAATGTCTTGAGGGTTACGTTCCGTATATCTTCCAGTAGTTTCTCTAAAAATTTCCCCGAACATTTCTTCAAAGATTTCTCCAGAGATTCTTTAGAGATTAGGCTCTGGAAATCAAAGTGGAAAGGCAGCGGAAACGTAGCCAATTCGGACAGTTTGAGTGTCTATACTTGTCAATCAGATGTTGGTTCATTTTCATTCGTTGCAGCTAAAGTTAGATGTTATGATTTGAACTGCGCTAACCAGTGACAACTGTCTTCTGTAGACCACAATTGCTATAAGCTAGGAGAAGGCTGTGTTCCAGTATGGATAACACCGCTAGCCATCGTGGTTTCCCATAGCGGAAATCATCATGGTTACAGGTCGCAAGCCCTGGTAAAGTGTGGAACGTTTTGATGGCTGTGATCCCTGACCATCATGTAATCAAAATCCCAGGGATACTCAAGTGACAATACTGTTGGGTTATGGGGGTTGCGTGTGTGGGGTGTATATATTGACAAGCATTGCTATGGATCGTTAGGGCTGAGTAGGAGCGGGGAATGGATCTACGATTGCTTAATTGCAATTATACCTATTGGTATAGTCGTGGTTCAACAGTGGTGGCGCCGCTTTTCGCTTGTGTTCGGCCTAGGTGATTTGCACCGTAGGTCTGTATGTACTTCGTACGTGCAGTGCGTACGGCTTCAGCATTGTGGTTACTTGGGTAGTGTAGGATAATTGGGTTTGGAACTGAGGGGGTCGTCATTGATTCTGCCGACACCATTGAGTGCTCATTGTTGGCGGTTGTGTTGGTGACGATTTCTTCAGCTTTATAATCTCATTTATACCACGCACAAACTTTGGGAAGAGGGACTGCTTTGTAATGCAAGAGAGGGATTTAAACTCTGCGTTACGGGTTGGGTGAGGTCATGCAGATAGAAGCAACCCAGGTGACCGTGCGGCTCGGGTCTTGATAGATGCATGAGTGCAGTGTGTGTGGGGCGTACTACCCTGTGGGTGCAGTTGAGTCCGGGTTGGAGTGGAAAGAGACCCTTCTCTACCCTAGATCGGTTTCGGTTGTACGGGCGGGGTAGTGTTTGTCTTATTTGCGACGTGTTGTGCGTGATTTGCGGCCCGAGCAGCGTGGTTACTTGGGAAGTATTGTGCTCTGCAATCTAGATTTTGGTTTTAAGGTGAAGCTATGGCTGGGCTGTGCCTCGGATTTGTTGGGCGCAGGTCGGGAGAGCTGGTGGCGGTTTGTGCTGGAGGGTTTGCTCGATTGGTTATTCACTGGTGGTAGCCAGTCGATCGACCGTTCACGCAGCCTATCATTTGGTTCTTGGGGTTTGTGCTCTCGAGGTACGGGGCGTTTTTTCATTGTATCTTCGCTTTAATACTAATATTCTTTGTTTGATTAACTAACTATTATGTACAGGCGCTTAACTCGTTCTATTTCATAGATTGCCATTAAGGGTAATGGCACAGAGAACAGACATTTAAGCTCGAACAAAAATACGTCGAAATCGTGTGTAAAGGATTTAAGTGTACCTCAACGCCACCAACGGAGACTGCCCCACATATAAAGTCGATTTGACTCCACGATGGCAGTGTTCATCGTTAAAATACACTAGCCCACAAAGCGATACGAGCGCTAAACGGCCAAAAACGGCGAGCACTGGAAACAAATTTGACAACACAACAATGTAAGTGATGGGACGCTAGCGCCGCGCAACGGGAGCATAACCACATACTCTGATATGACCGTTACAAAGTTTTACACAAGGCAGAAAGCGAAGATAGACGTCTGTTCTCTGTGGTAATGGTTCAATAGGGTGTTAGCAATCAGAGTGGATTAGAACGAGTTGGCGCCTACAATACACCAGCACTAACACACATACACCAATACTTACACGCACACATGCACCTACAACTAGCTGTAAAAAACCAGTGGGCGGGACAATGGTGCCTACCCAACAGTTGTAGGTGGGGTGTTTGGCTTAGCCACATGACTTGGTCCGGCAAGCCCATAAACATCAATTGGTAGACGTATTGCCTAGTGAAAAGACAACACAGATGGGCGAAAGCCAGGGGATGCGTTGATAATAGCAGAATAGCAGAATAGCAGAGAAGGCTGTGTTCCAGTAGGGATGTTATGACAAGAAGAAAAAGAAATAGAAGATTTAATAGTTTTGCTGTAAAAAAGCACTGAATGTTAACTTTGCCAAATACCACTTTTTTTTCTGTGTCCTTAACACCCTTTTGATTTTTTTCACCACAAAAGGTTCGTTCAAATATTACGTAACGCAAAATTTTGGCAATTTTAGACCCTATCCGCTATCCATCCACCGCGTAACTATTTTTGAAAGAGAAATTTTAAAATTTTGTATGAAGCGTAACACAGCGCTGGGCTCCCATTGACGTTACGTAATATTTGAACAAACCCAAAGCAGCCCCTTCACACCTATCTCCGTCTCTGACGTGCTCAGAACAATTTTTCATGAATAAAAAAATGATTTTAAAAAATGTCCCGATTTTGTCAGGTACCCGATTTTGTCAGTCCAAAATGCTACCAGGGGCTGACAAAATCGGGTCCCTACTGTATATATGTGTGACTATTTTAGTTGCAATTTCAATATAGCAACCAAATTGCTGGCTGGGTCATTATATTAGTCAATAATGGTCAAAATTTCATTGCATTCGGTTCATTGAATCCGGAAATATAACAGCCCAAAGTTGGCTATCGGATAATTATACCTTTTTCTAGAATATTTATAACTTCGTGCAGAATAGTCCGATCTTCGCAAATTTTGTCCGCTGTTACACAAATTGTTGATCAACTTACAGTGAAAATTTGAGAATATTTGATGAACTTTTGGGAAAGTTACAGCAATTTGAATTTTTTTTAGAAGTGAAAATTTTGCCTGTCCCGATCATTTTGTCTATCCCCTGTATCTGTATAATACAGATAAATCTGTACATATATGGCATCCCTGTTCCCAAGCGCAAAAATGCGCTGACTTGATCAACTTCACATCTTCCAGCTTGTGTTGGTGCTGAAACTACGTATTCATGGGGTTCGTTAGTTCTCACTACATTTTTATGTTTTTTTTTTTCTTCAAACGTACCTTGACTTTTGTTTCGGTGTAACCACCGGGTAGTAGTAGGGGCCTGTCCATAAACTACGTAGACTCTTAGGGGGGGACGGGGGGGTCTGGCCAAAGTCTACGCTCCATACAAATTTCGAAAATTTTGTATGAACAAAAGTCTACGAGGGGGGAGGGGGGGGGTCTGAGATGGCCAAAAACAAGTCTACGTAGTTTATGGACAGCGCCTAGCAAGGTATCTAATATATGCCAGACTGTTCTTCCAGGTGGACTTCTTCCTTTCGACATTAGATCTAGAATTCTACGCTCTAGTTACTTTATGCTCTGTTGACGTTTTTTACGTTTGCGTTTTTGAAAAAAAAAAAACATGTCTTCAGAATCCTTATCGTTACGTTTTATTCCAGCTGCTTTATAGATCTGAGGTTTCTCTTCGTCAAATTTAAAGTTATGCCCAATATATGTAGAGTCCTTGGCAGCTTTTATCTAGGTACCGAATAGGTTGGAGCCGGAAGTTGATGTTGGCTTTTAATAAATACCAAATATTAACATACCGTCGTTCTTTTTTTTCACCAGAAGTGTAATTTTCGCTACAGTAAAGTTGGCGGTCAGTGTTACATTGAGAATTAGGCATAGCACACTTTTCATCCTCTTTTTAGTCTACTATTCTCACTGGAACAAAACATGTTTCTCAGCATAGTAATTTAAGAGCATTGCTGCAGTTATTAATCGAGAATTTCCTCTGTCAATGCGTGTGCTAATCGTGTAGCAGGCACCAAAATACTCTGTGCCCAAGGAAGCCATAGGAAGTTCCATCTCGAAAAGTTTCTGGATCGACCGGGAATTGAGCCCTTCACCCTCAGGAGCTTGTTCAAAATGACTAGTGGAAAGAGTTTGTTAAATAGCTTGCTACCCATACTGACCCCGTAATGTTGTTTGTCGGTTGTAAGAACGACTTGTTGTATGTTGTCTCGCGTTGATTCCTGCTACATGTAGAGTAATTGAGATTACTTCATTCAGTCTCAAAACTTTATGTTTTCGTTAAAAAAAACATATTTTATCATTATATTTGAAACCACCTTGCTGAATCTAAATATAAAGAGTGCATAAATAAATAGAGGAGCTTTTCCATATGAATGACGTGTTTTTTTTAGCTCAGTGGGTAGAGGTATGGATGAATTTAAATCATTATTTCCATCATACCAGGATGGATCCTGGAGAACAAGTACTTGTAACATGATGTATGTACAGAATCATTGCATATAGACGCTTCTCAGAATTGGTTATGTTATAACTCAAAGCACAATGCGATGAAAACAAACCTCATACCGTAAAGGGTGGTAATTCGAGAAAAGGGAACAGTATGCATACCTCAGATGTCGTTGTGGGTCACCACTAGATAGGTACTGCTTCCGGGAAGGAGAAAGTTCACCAATTAAAATGTTTACGAATATGTACCGGTAAGTAACAACATCATCATACCTGTTATTCCTCGGAATGATGTGTTACAATCAAGGCACTAGCTGTCGGTTCCCAGGATTGCCACAATCAACAAGCACAACAGTTGATGCAAAAGTAATAAGCGTTTATTGGAGTAACCACACTTTGGGTTGGATTGTGCGGGCAGTGGAGGTTGTACCGAAGGATAATCCTTAAATTGTGGTCGTAGGTGATAAAATTGTTACTGGAAGTTGGAATGAGGTTATGAAATGAAGGATGAGGAAAATATATGTATGACAACTACATCGGCAGTTGGAATGATTACAGCAGATAGTAATCATGTTTCTTGCGAAAAAATATATAAAAAAAATCCTTTTGTAGAATAAAGTAGCCGAGATTTCTTCCTTTAAACATGCTCAATCCCAACCCTAACCACTTACTCGAACAGATGAGTTACCTTAAATAAATGGGCTAACTTCAGAAAACTTAACCAATATAAGGTTAATTTTCAGAACAACACCAAGTAATGAGAACTTATTTAAAAGATAATAAGAAAATGGGTCATCAACCAGCAAATAAAAAAAAATGATACAAAACATCAACGACTTACAATAAATCTTGGTCACTTCAACGATTAGTAAGTGAAGCAATATGGCCTGGAGTCTAAAAATAACCTCCCCTTACATTTGCGACATCTGCCCCTAATAGCAAAGCAAAACGCAATCCGATGGGAAGTTATTAGTCATAAAGAGAATATCGCTCTTTTCGGCGCCCCGAAACGTCCAGCCATAACTTTGGGCCATCATTTGTTCCATCATTCGGGGGGTGGCGCGAGCAAGGTATTACCCACAGAAGTCGTTTAATCACGCAACACCTCCGCGGGCGGGCGCGGGCGGGCGCGGGCGGAAGGTCAACCGAATCAATATCAAATCGGATGGCTGGGCCCGGCGGTGTGGGGAGATTTACACTGCTTCGGAAGGACTATAATGTTTATGCTACCTAGTGGCATGACGAACATAATGATGATGATGGTTGTGCGAAATTTATGGTGGGAAATAAATAAAAGTTATGGTCAGACATCGAAGGCATGGTCTCATCAGCACCGATCGTGGAGGGCAGTGGAGGAAACGGTTGTTTCTTGGCAGATGTAGATAGCGAGCTAGCGAGGATAGACACCAAGATAAAGTACGTGGTTGCAGGTAGAGGAAGAAGCAGACCTAGTGGTGTTGGTGATGAGATAGTGATTGATGAACATGTTTTCGAAGTTGTTGAAGATTTGTACATCCTTAACACTTACCCGGCTTCAGGACATGTAATTTGCTAACATAAACAACAGTTTATATGTTTAAAACGCTCATTCTACCGGTAATCGGCTGGAGTCACGAAGTGTAAAAATTAAAAAAAATGCAGGCTGAAACAGTTTAGGAGTTGTTTGGCGCAAAATGCTACGGAAATTTTTCAGTATAAATCAAGAAAATGGTGTAAATGTATGATCACATATTGTATCAAAATCAAAGAGAAGCGAATATTGAAATACGTGGCCGGTCATGTAATGCATATGCAAAAAAAAAAAATTAAACAAACAGAAACATTTCGTGGATTTAGGTGTATAAGTAAACCTGGGGACGAAGTTGGAACTCTACCGTAATAAGGTTGACATTGCACTAACGCTACGATGTAATCATCAAGGTAAGGTGTTAAGTGCAGTCATGTTAAAACCCGTGCTAGTTACTCAAGGTTTCCAGAGTTCAGCGCTCCAATACTGGTACGCCTCGATGGAACTCCTTGGGGATTTTTCTACAGAAATCTCTATTGAGGAAATCCTTAAAATACTGAAGGAGTTTCTGTTGATAATTCGGAAGCTATTCAAGAAACAATTTCCGAAAAAAGCTCTAGTCGACTTCCTGTAAACCTTGAAGAAACTTCTCAATAAAATTCCTAAACTTCTGCATAACATTCCTGAAAGATTGTTATTGAAGCCAACTTGTCTGCAATTAAGGCCGTTTCTATATCAGAAGTGATGGCAACCTCTCAACATCATCTTGATAGTTTAGCAGCTTCAAGACCCGAGTAGAGGAAAAGAGCTTAATAATAGCATATTTTGATATGGAGATCAAAAAGTGATATGGGTTTGATTGACATAAGAGATAAAAGGTCTAAAAATAAAATCAAAAATTTACTCCTGGAACATCATCATAATATCAGATTCAGATTTTGTAAGATCTAACCAATAGCAGCGAGCTATTCGTTTGATCTTGAAATATTAAATTTTGATATTGTTCTGATGTTCCAGAAACATTTTCCAGATATTATTTTCAGATCTTTTGTCTCTTATATCAATCAGACCAATATCACGTTTTGATCGTCAGTATTTAACCTCTACCCGGGGACTGTACATTTATTTAGATTCTGGATTTCAAAGTGACAATTTTCTTACATATAAGTTTCGCGACTAGCTCTCCGGCTCGCCTAACCTCGCATTACAACGCGGATACAAATTATTCAAAATAACCAAGTTATAATCGTATCAACAAGTGCATTTTTTGAGATGTCAACCTATATTTCTAATGGCTGCTCAGTTGACAGATTAACCCTCATAAACCCCTTATAGGTCACTGACAAGGGCACGTAATGGAGAAGGCTGGAGTAGCTAAATACCAGTGGCGTCCACTTGGTGAAATTCCTGGAGGGGGTGGGGGGAGGGGGGTGGCTGCAGTGTCAATTAATGTATCCAAATAGGCTCCACAATATAATTTGAAGATTTTCTAGGGGGGGGGGGGGGGGGCTTAGGTGTTTCTAGGGGGGGGGTCTACGCCCCCTCTACCCCCCTTATTGACGCCAATTTCCAACATCTGCTACTCAGCGCATCAAAACAAAAGCGCCACCGTATATGGACTGTTGCACCGTGACAGCAATCGAGTTATGTCAAACACACAAGGCTACGGTGGCGCTATCTGTTCTTTTCATAGCATAGCGACCACAAAGTCACAAAAGTAGCTGAATAATAGTTTCTTAAGCTAAAGTTTGCTTAATAGTGGTTTGTTCCACTCTTATTGAGCAAAAATATTCATTGGCAAAAAGTTCCTTTGAAATATGTCTGGAGAGACGTGTGAATTAATTCTTGGGAAGATGCGTGGAGAAATAACAAAAAGTATCATTAGAGGGAATGCTTAAAGAATTTCTGAGAAAACACTTTGGGATACATTGGAACTTCTTTTTATGCCATATTGGCTGGAGGTGCATTAAATTAAATTAAAAATGTGAAAAAATAAAAAAGAATAAAAATAGGCGGTTTCGTACATAAATAATTTAGGGCCGGTAGAGGGGGTGGTTTCGGCCTTAGCAGTCTCTAATCGTTTGCAAAAACAAGTATTGCATTTTAACCCGACGGTTTCGGTTATTTATTTAACCTTTTTCAAGGATAGATGCACGTTTTCTTGTTAGATTTCTGGAAACGTTCAATATACGGAGTCATGGTGTAATGGCGTCCGCTATGGTGCTTTTGTGTCGATTTATGTCACTGTATTTTCAATGGAGCTTTTTTGACGGCTTTATCGACTTTGATCGCCTACGATTTTCTTTGACTTTTTATCGCCTACGCTTTGGTCACTATTTTTCTCCGACCGGACTGACGTACAAACTGATATTGAACGTTTCCAGAAATCTAACAAGAAAATGTGCATCTAATCCATGAAAAAGGTTAAATAAATGACCGAAACCGTCGGGTTAAAATGCAATAATCGTTTTTGCAAACGTTTAGAGACTGCCAAGGCCAAAAACACCCCCTCTGCCGGTTCAAACACCAACAGTCATAAGACCAAGCCCACCCGTGGGCTTAATACTACACACGCAACAGCACGTCGTTAACGATTTTTAATTTCGTTATCAACCCATTTTCGCACCGGTCGTACGTTTCCGTGTGAGTAAAATAATGATCGGTCGCCTTTGCGCACCGGTCGTCTCTATTCTCTCCGTACCGTCGGTTTTTTGCACTTCTGTAAATCATCGCAATATTTTGTGTATTTCTATGGGGTTATTGCAAATCTTATTCAGTATAATAATTTGTGCTCATATTATGAAAGATGGGGTTTTGGAAAAGACTGGAAACTGATAGTAAAAATTTAATTCAAATAAATAATTCCCTTGGAGATTTGTACCAGTTTTGGTGCGTTTAAAGATATCATTTTCTCAATAATTTATGATTGTATTTAATCCCGGAATTCAAGCAATCTTTTTTTAAATAATATGTTTGTTGCTTACTGTATGACTTGTAGGTTGAATTTTTATCTAAAATAATATCCATCTCTTCAATATTCATGTTGCCTTTCTCGCAAGAAATTTATCTGAATTTCAGATTATGAACAACTTTTTTTAATAATTAGGTTTATTGAATAATTACATCCCTTGCATTTCCAACACATTTATAACGTAGTTGTCTCCTTTACAACTTCGCGTAGGTCAAGATTCTTGAATCCTGGTCATAGTAGAAGCTGCCTTCTAACAGTCTGCAATAAGTTTGCGCAACCTTTTTCATTAACGTGTATTTTAACATCAGCTAATTCTATACTCAGTCACAACCTTTTAGTTACAAAGCATCACTCGCAAATCTTAATATATATTGCGATCTTTTGGATGCGCTGGTAAGGTACCCCGGGGCAAGTGAGAATTCGGGGCAAGTGAGACCTACAGCTATAATTTTTTTTATTTTTTAGTTTTAAGGCAAACATTCTTCATAGAAAACATAGGTATCACACCGACGGATACTTTGAATTCAAAATTTGTTATTGTTCTCACCACAAAGAGACCATATATGTTATTGTTGATCATATGTAATTTTCAATTCACTAAGTGAGATTAACGTACTCTACTACATTCGTCGTTTAAAAATAAAATAACAAATAAAGTAAAACTTTTTCGGTTTCAGGATAATCTTTGGAGTGCTTGTAAATTATTTTAAGCGAAAAAGCTGTAATTTATTTTCATTTATTAACTTTAGTTAACTGCTCTCACTTGCCCCAGTGCATTTCAGCATCTGGGGCAAGTGAGACCTATGAGAGTAACCAATCACAATCTAGTTTGGCCTCGCTTTCTTCAGCTTAAGTCGAAATTTACTCAAAAGTGAAGTAAAAATCAGCGCCTTAAGTAAACAATCGTTGAATTACACTTAGTTACTTCTAATCTGATGATGAAGCTATTGGTTAAAATGGTAAAGTCTTGGGTAGAATCAAAATCATCTATTTTTCATATTTTCGTTCAAACAAATTCTATTATTTTTTTCGTATTTTGCTGCATAATGAGTTTTTTCTGAATATTAAGGAACCGGTCATAAAGTATGGAAAAAATGGAAAACGACTTATTCAAAGTTCACGATTTAAAAATCTTTATTTAATGATCGTAAAATTATGTAGGGGTAAACATAACATCTGTAAAGCTTGAAAAATCTTTTGGTGAGTTTCATCAACTACGTAATATGAAAAGCAAATTTAGAAATCTTTCGGCATTTAACCTTAGGGCGCTTTTTGTATAAATAAAATCAATTTGTTTTGCACAAGCTAGAGTTTAATCATTTTTTTTTCTCAGTGATTCGTTATTATATGTGTTACGTAATTTATGCACGATACCACAACACTTTTCCAACATAAATCGCTAAACATAGTTATTCGCATAAGATATCTATAATTTATGCTACATTACATATATGCAGCAACTTTATTAAGCCATTTGTACAAAAATTCCGAATAGGTCCCACTTGCCCCGTGATACGGTGTAAATGAAGATCTGCTCCACTTTTCATCATATGCAAAATATACAGAATTTAAAAATTTTGAAACAGTTTCAAAGCCCGGTAATAAGAAGAAATATACCAATAACGTCCTTCAGAACCATTGGAATTATAAAATTATTTATGTTCAGATTTTTTTGGCTTGACAAAACCAAACTAGCATTTTTTTAGGTCCCACTTGCCCCGGGGTACCTTATATGAATATTTTGTCGGAAGCAGATTCTATGCGCTTGAAGTAGACTGCGTATTTGTCAAAGTACTTAATGAGCCCACTCTCCTTTTTGGCACTTCATACAACAATTGTTGTATTTTAACATCCAACACCTTGCTTTTTCTATAACGAGGAACCTACAATATGGCAGTCCTGCACGCCGCCTATTTTAATTGGTGAAACTTGGCAGCTCGACTACATTTTTTAAGATTGTTATCGGTATGATTTAGTTTTTACAAAAAGAAATAACTGTAGTGTTTCTATGATATCTGAGTTGAGTTAGGTACAGTCAATGCATCTTTGAAAAATCGTAAGTACTCTTATCTAATCTCATACATACGCGGAATCACCCTGGAAAGCAATCGTGTTACTTTTCTTGTCAATACTGATGCTTGCAGCATATCAGAGATATGACACATGCATCAAAGCGGCCTGGTCTACTGCGTTGTATTTGCGCGCAAAGATGATTCTTCGAAATACTTGGAGTACAGAATATTTTATTTCGGCAAGGTACTTCTCGAATTTACAGGGGAGGAAGGATGCGTGGACGGTGAAGTTACCCATTTCGCAGACTTTCTTCCTAATGTCTCGTTTATTTAATTTATATTTTTAAATTTATATTTAATAAACCACCCACTGACGACCACCATTTTCAAAAACAGCAATCAAACCAAAACTCTTTTGTCTTTTTGAAATATACAAGACAAAACGAAACGCGAGGCACAGCTCTTTCAAAGCGGAGGATCTCAGCCCGGAAAGTGAAGAAAGAAAACCTTGTGGTCACTTATTACCGTCAAATAGTTTCTTTTCGGGTTAGAAAATACGCACATCTTCTCACCGGAATCTGCGTCGGATGACGATAATTTTGAAACTTGTCGGAACGAATTTCGCGAGTTATTTATTTGGACATTTTTCTAAATGTGCGAAACTAAGCTTTACTTGCTGCGTAGAAAACCCGGCTCAAACATGTACATTGTACGTGTTAAAACAGCAAAACTCACTGAATCACTATACATTTCTTCAAATATTAGCTTCGAAACGATCGGCCGAATCAAAAACTAAAGGTGCGATTATGAGCAATCGTAACTATGTTTAAGAGAAAATCAATACATTCGATATGCATGATCCTAATATTGGCGAAGAAGCGAAAACTTTATTCATAACATACTTAAGCAAAGCTTGTCAATTTAAACCTATTATTTTTCTGCGTTTGTATTTTCACTCTATCACAATTCTATGTCAGACAATTTGTTGTGTTATTCGTGTAACGATCTATGATATTGATTGGTTGAAAATTTCAAATATTTGATGCAAACTAAAATAAATTCCTACCTATACAAAACAAGAAAATCATTCTCTAGATACTATATACCTGGCAACAAATCCATACTCATGTTCTTTCGTCTCCTCTTTACGCTACCCAGAGAGCTAAACGCGAGAGAGCGCACGAGCCTACGGATAGAGACCGTACTTTGCGTGTCTCTATATTCTAAGCCCTGCTACGAACCGTACGTAAACTTTTCGCTTTCGAGCCCTACTTAGCAGCGACCGGTGCGGTTCGCTTCTTTGTTCGGGGCTCTACTTAACGTTAAAACGCTTGATTGAGCCCATGAGTGGGCTTGGTCTAACGAAAACCAAATTAAATTTAATGAGGAAACATAGTTCGCGAGAATAGGTTTTAGTACTGGTTCATAGGACTTCAGGGGCGTTTCAGAGACATTTCAGGAGACTTCATGAGGTGACAGAATTAAAGGCTTCTTTTTAACCTTCCTTTTGCATCACGTTGACAGCAGCTCGCTGACGTAGTGTACGGTTTGGGTCAAAAATAACCCTAATGCCAAAGGAGGGTTAATTAAAGAACATTTCAAACGGATTACGGGGACTCCATGAGCGTTTCAATAGTATAAAACGCCCCATAGACCCCCTAGAATCCCACCGGAAACCCCGAAATATCTCCTAAATCCCCCTTAGACCGCCTGAAATGCCACTCAGAACTCCAGGTACACTGGGGCGCCCTGAAGCGCTCCTGAGACCAAGTACTCTCATCATAGGACCTCCTGGAATGAGCCTGATACTCCCTGAAGCGCCCCTGAGATCTTCTGAAACACTCTGGAAACCTGCTGAAGCACCCATGAGACACCCTGGAGCGGCAAAAGGTTATTGCGACCATACAAAATTGCAAATGCTCCATAGAAAATTAAAAAGCGCTCTATAAAGAATGATCATTAGAGTAAGTCATCGTTTATATGGAAAAATGAAAAAAAAAATAATGGTATCCCATCAGATCAAAGCTTTTTTGATCCCATTTCAGGACCCAAATGAGTGTGCAAAATTTGGGAACGATCGGTTATGTCTACGTTTTGCGCATCGCGTTTGAAGTTTGTATGGAGTTTTACATGGGAAAACACACTTGTTTGCATTTCTCTCATAACAAGCCCAAATTTTTCTAAAACCGTATAACCGATAAAGTAAAAACATAGCTTAGGGTGTCCTGAAAAACTTTGTCGAAGGCCGCGAAGTGATCTGATGCGTATGAAAAAAGTTATAACGTTGACATTGCTTGGCGAAGCAACATGATTTTGTTGCTATTGTTATTCCTTTACATATTAAAACATAAACACATGTATGCGGTTCGTTGCTTATAACTTTTTTTCACAAGCATCGGATCGCTTTGCGGTCTTCAACAAAGTTTTTCAGAACATCCTAGGCTATCATTTTACTGTATCGGTTAGAAAGTTTCAGACAAACTTTTTCAACTTATGACTAAAATGCAAAAAAGTATGTTTTCCCATACAAAATCCCATACAAATTTCATTTGCAATGCGCAAATTGTAGACGCAACCGATCGTGCTCAAACTTTGCATTGATACTCAGGACCCGAAAAGGAATCAAAAACACTTTGATCTGAGAAAACGGTTCCGATGACCCACACTAATGATCATATGTTCCATGAAAGTGTGCAATCTTACCCATAAATAATTGAAAACGTTCCATACTTAATGGAAAATGTACCGGTAAAACATAAAATTTTCTTATTGAAAGTGAAATTTTGCACCAATAAATAATACTGAAATGCTTCAAAATAAAATACAAATGCTCCATAGAAAAATGCAAATTCTCCATAGAAAATTAAAATTGCACCCATAGTATATTGAATATTCCTCCATAGAAAAAGTAAATTGCCCAATAAAAAAATAAATATAATGAAAACTTGATAAATTTCCGCTCAAACTAAAAATAATTCATGGAAATTTTTTCATTTTCACACATGTTTTAGAGAAACAAATACCAATAAATATTAAAAACCGTAAAAAAATAGTACATTTTTTTAGTTTCTATTGAAATCTATGAATCTCGGTGTCTGCTTAACCCTTAAATACGGCGATACAGAAAAATCTGTATTGATACAGATTTTTGATGCAACCGCTTCTGAAAATCCCTGGAACGCCCCGGAGACTCCTGGAACGCCCTGAGAGCTTCCGAAGCACCCCAAGAACCCCTGGAACTTCCCGGAAACTCCTGAAACGCCTTAAAAAGCTCCTGAGACTTCCTGAAGTTCCCCTTGAGACCCCTCGAAGCTTCCCTGGAGCCTCCTGGGACCCCCTTATACGCCATGCGATCGTCTGAAGCACCACTGAGACCCCTGGGACCCCCTGAAACGCCCCGGAGATCCTTTTTCTAAGTGAACCCTCCATTCACACCCACACCAAAGAGCTCATACAGCTTAAGCACCCATGAGAAACGTGAATCACCCCCTGCTGAAGCACCGATGAGGCACCCTGGAACACCCCTCCCCCCGAAACCTCCTGAAATGCCCCAGTCACCCTAAAACGCTTCTGAGAATCGCTAAAACCCCATGAGACCATTTGAAGCACCCCTGAGACCCTTGAAACGTCCCTGAGACCTCCCACACTACCATGAAACCCCATTGGAAACCCCTCAAAGGCCTTAGAGACACCTTAAAACGCTCCTGAGACTTCTTGAAATTCCCCTGAGACCCCTCGATGCTTCCTTGGAGCTTCTTGGAACACCCCCGGAGCCCCAGGAATCCTCCTAAAATCTCCTGAGACCCCCTAATTAGCCATAAGACCTACTGAAGCACACCTGAGATCCCCTGGGACCCTCTGAAACCTCCTTACGTACCAATGAGACCCCTTGAAACACCCTGAGACCCCCTGAAACGTCTCTGAGACTCTGGGACCACACGGTACCCTCTCGGATTGCCCCTGAGATATCCTGATACCCCATGAAACCTTCTGAAACACTCCTGAGAACTCCCTTGGAGCCTCCTGAGCAGGGATGCCAGACGATTTTTTGAGAAATCTGTATTACTCTTTTCGGAAATTTGTATCCCATACAAAATTTGAGTGAAAAATTTGTATCCCATACAAAAATAAAATAATCCTTCTTGCCCAAAAATCTGTATTTCATATGAAACGGGATCTGTACGGGTGCTGCAGATTAATGTGTATATATGGCATCCCTGCTCCTGAGGCGCCCTGGAAGACCCTTGTGACCCCCTGAAGCGCTCTTCAGACCCCGTGAAGCACCCCTAAGACCTTCTGTGGCCCCCTATAACCTCTAAAACCTCCACAGACGACCCTGCGAACTCCTTTAACGCCCCTGAGACCTATTGGTACGCCCTGAAACCCCCAGGAACTATCTCAGACGCGCGTGCAACCTCCCTTTGCTCAGGGTAGAGAAACGCCTCCTGACAGTCGTTTCCATAGTTACCGCCATTATTACATTTTCTTGTGCACAATATTGGTCCTGAATAGCTCTCTCTCTCTCTATTTTTCTACAGGACATATTGTGCGTTGCAAGAAAAACACAATTATGGCGATTACATTCCAAGGCCTTCAATGATGGACAAAATTTAATCGCACTGCAAATGCCACGTGCAGTCGCAGCAGTCATCATATCACCTGGCCATATGGCGACCTATTTTCAAGAATTATCAAAGAGCGCAATGATGGATTAGGCGACTGTCTCGCGCGTATCTCTGACTGCGGATAAAAGTAGTCGCGAAAGTAGATTTTATTTTGAATCGTATAATAAAAAGGTACATAGATAAAAAATGCAAGAAAATAGCCTGCATAGAAAATGCATAGAAAGATGTTTAAGTGTACTTGGAGGAATTTATTAAAGAACCTTTGAATATATTTCTGCAGGAAGCTCTTCGGGAACTCCTGCTGCTAGCTGGAAAATAAATCATGCGAGAATCTTCCAAGGAGTATTTGAAAAAAAAAACATGTTGAATTTAGGATGAATGATTGATAAAGAAATACCTGTACAAATTTTTGGAAAATTTTCTAAAAAATCGGAAAAAAAAGAAATTTGAAAACAACCCGAGGAAGAATATTTGAATCCCTGGAAAAAACATCAAGAAGAACGCATTAAAATACTTCTTAAAAAAATCCTTGAAGAACCTCTTGAAATAGAGCAATGATGGAAAAAATCAGGTTTGCTTAAAAAAACTGAAGGAAGAATTTATTTTGAAGAAAAAATCTAAAGGAAATGAACCCATGCAACATTTCCTTTATAAAGCCACGGCAGAATTTCTGAGTTTATCTTTAGAGAATGTATAGTGAAATACTGATTTTTCTAAAAAAATGTATCAACTTCTGAAGGAATCTATAAATCTCCGGGAGGATTTCCAAAAAAAATATCAGTGAAGAAAATTCTGAGGAAGAGCATGTAAGGTTTTTTTTAATGAAATCTCAGAGAATTGTTTTTATTATGTAATCAATGAGATTTGCAGCCCTAGGCTCAAAGCTGCGCAGGCAACGAGTTCGATACTGTCCCGCACTTCAGAGCACTATCATTTCAATTAACCTTTGAGCGATCGCGTTGTTGTATATTGTACAACACGCTGAAAAAATCTCGCTTTTTGTACTCAGTAATAGTGTAGTGCTGGCGGTAGCTGCCAACCATGCGACTGTCGGAAGGTTTTTATGATATTTTAGCAATTCTAGCCAAAACCCTAACGTGTAATAAGTACTTTCTATTTCGTACCACATATTCGAATATCATCCAAGTTATAATCAGTACTATCCGTGTACGAAAAATAGGTCAATAGATTCAAAATTGACTGAGTTAGGACACAAAAACGACCCGAGCAAAAAAAAAGACGGGGTCGGTGGTCTAATGGCTCAAGCTCAAGCTACAAAAAGACCCGAGGCAAAATAGTTATTTATGTAACGAGTTGCAAAAAGTTGATTTTTTTCAGCATGAGTCGTCGTACATTTATCCAACGAGGCCTGCCTTGATTCAACTTAGTGTTCTTTGAGCACTTCGACAGTTATTAATTGAAGGGCTTTCTTTGCCTGCCATCCTTTATTACACCAACGAACCTAACCTCAAAATGACTGACAATTCTCAGGTCATTTTGACAGATGTTACATGAGCATGAAAAGGACGGCAACAAGATCGGCAAACTAGAATATATTATCTGTCTTTTTCGTGCATGTGTGTGGTCTGTCAAAATGACCTGTGAATTGTCAAACATTTCCATGGCTAGCTTTGTTGGTGTAATGAAGAATTGCATGAATTTGTATATTGTGAGGCAAGAACAATGATACACTATGCCCAGGGAGTCAAGAAAATGTTCCCGACTGGAACGGGAATCGAACCCGCCATCTCCAGATTGGCGATCCGTAGCCTTAACCACTAGACTAACTAGAGACCCATCTCGATATTACGCTCGAAGTCTACGGTGAAACGATCGAGGAGGTAAAGTTGACTACCAACCACTCGATCAAGGTTGTGGAGGCGTGGATGCGGTCCAGAAAACTGGAGCTGGCTCACCACAAGACAGAGGTGACGGTTGTTAACAACATGCAGTCGGCGCAGCAGACGGAGATCAGTGTAGGAGAGTGCACTATCCTGTCGAAGCGCTCTGTCAAGAACTTGGGCGTGATGATCGACGATAAGCTTACCTTCGGTAGCCACGTCGATTATGCCTGTAAAAGAGCCTCCACAGCTATTGCGGCACTGTCCCGGATGATGTCCAATAGCTCAGCGGTGTACGCCAGTAAGCGCAAGCTTCTGGCTAGTGTTGCTACGTCCATACTTAGGTTTGGCGGCCCGGCGTGGGGTACCGCGTTAAGTACTGAATGCTACCGACGGAAGCTGGAAAGTACTTGCAGGCTTATGTGTCTGAGGGTTGCAAGCGCGTACCGTACCGTGTCACACGACGCTCTCTGTGTCATTCTAGGTGTCATTACTGGTATGGTGCCTATCAGCATTCTTATCAGTGAGGACATGGAGTGCTTCGAAATGCGCGGCACAAGAGGCATACGCAAGACTGTCAGGATGGTCTCTATGGTCAAATGGCAGCGCGCGTGGGACAGTTCCACCAAAGGAAGGTGGACCCATAGGTTGATACCGAGGGTAGATAGTTGGATTAATAGGCGCCATGGGGAAGTTTCATTCCACCTGACACAGGTCCTTACAGGTCATGGTTGCTTCCGACAGTATCTACACCGTTTCGGGCATGCGGATTCTCCCGAATGCCCAGTGTGCAATGGTTTAGAGGAAACGGCGGAACACGTTTTGTTCGTGTGCCCGCGTTTTCGCACAATGCGTGACCGCATGCTTGCCACATGCGGGGAGGACACAACTCCGGACAACTTGGTCCAGAGAATGTGTAGGGATGAGATTAGCTGGAATGCCGTTTCAACGGCTATCACCCATATCGTCTGGGAGCTACAGAGGAGGTGGCGCGTGGACTCGGAGAATGGCTAGTCCAGATGCAATACAAGAGGTGGTCCAGGGGTTCGAAGTCGGCTTCGTAGGTCATACCGGTGCCCTGCGGTCGAGATCGACCCTTACAGCGATTAAGTGGCCGCGGAGAGGAAGTCCCGGTAGCGGTGCTGTCGTGGTGTCAGTCTACTGGGTTGGATCTGAGCCCGCGGTTGGAAAGGGGTCCCCGGCAAGGGTCGGGGTAGGTGAGACCCTGCTGTCTGCAACCTACGGATGCATCTGATAAGGCCTGAAGGGTAGTGATACCCTTGCCTTCAGCAGGTCAGATCGGGTTGCATGTGGGCATCAGTTCTTGATGTCCGCTCAGCAGTAGGGCGCGGGCGGGGTTGACCCTGCCCGCCTTCCGAGGACAAAGGGAGGGGCGAGGACCACTCGGGATACTGGCTAAGCGCCAGCATGCTATCGTGATGGACTCTCCAGAGCGAGTCATCGATGTTCGTTGCTGCTAGGCTACGGCAGCTAACCTTGAGGGTGCGATATGCACTAGCCCCTCTCTGAAGCAATACCTTCTTGGTGGTTCCAGAGAGACGTAGGGTTTGGCGACCATAGGAATGTGTTTAAGTGGGTCGAGGAGAGAGTAGTCCTGGCTTCTACCGGCATTGTAGAAGACGGCCTCAACCCCACACTACCCTAACCTTCCTGTTAGGGTGTCTGTTGAGCAGATTTATCCCCCTATGGTTTAGAAGGAAAAAAAAAAAAAAAAAAAAAAAAAGACCCATCTCAGACCTAAACAAAACATTTGTTGAGTAACCGCTGGCAAATTTTTTGAACGAAACTTTGAGAAATGGCTAAGGGAGAGTTTGAGAAATCTTAGAAGGAGTTCATGGAAGATTTTGTTAATTTTGTGAAGAATTGGCAATAAGTTAAAATTCACAAATACAAAGAAATTTAAAAAAAAAAAAAGATTTTGTTAATGGATTCCTCTGCATTATCTCCGGAAATATTTCCAATGGAATCTGTGGAAGATTATATAAAAAAATACTTGTAAAACTTGGAAATTCTCAAACAATCTCTAAAACGTTTATAAAGAATTCCTGGAAGATGTTTTGAAGGATTTCCTGCATGAACTTTTGAACAAATTCACGTCAGAAAGATTTCCAAAGATTCAGATTCAAGAAATATTTTCGATAGGAAATCCTTACGGATTTCTGAACGGATCGCATGAAGAATTTCCGAAGGAAACCGTGGAGAAAATACTGAGTAACTCTCGCTGAGACCGGTCCACTGTTTACACCTTGCCTTGAAAAATTATAAGGTGGAAATTTTCTGAAAATTCATGTCAAAAGAGTAAAGAAAATACGTTTGGTTACTCAAATTGATAATTAGAGCCACATTTGCGGGTCTTTTTGCGGATCCCTCGATTTTGGTTGCTTGTTGGCTTATTTAAACCGTTTTTCGAAAGATTCTCCGAAAACCCAATTCAAAACGAAATGTTGTTGAAAAGAGGAATGATAGTGCTACTTTCGGCAGTTACTTAGAAATATGACGCTTGTTTAAAGCAATAAGGGAGCGTCTATAAATGACATAGCATTTTTTGGTCGATTTTTACTCCCTCTCCCCCATCGTAGCGTATTTTCCCGGGTTACGTACAAAAGGCTGAAACACGAAAGGCTGAAATAACAAAAGGCTGAATTACGAAAGGCTGAATCACAAAAGGCTGAAAATGTCAAAAGGCTGAAATAACATAAGGCTGAAATAATCATTCGACTAGTTTTCAAACGGCGATCCTAAAGGCAGTCATGCGAGCCTGAAGGCAACACTAACATCACAGACAAACAGACATAACACTCTAATTATTCATATCGTACACTGATATAATGATCTTTATGAAAATTTGCTAGTTGGCCGACCACTCAGCTCTGACACTTGCATTGGTTTAGCTTGAGTTTGACATTTGAAGCACACTACCGCTCATTGGTTGATGGTTTATTGGACGAACATGCTTCCGTTACTATGTTCAAAATCGGAAAGCGTTAGGGCTGTTTTCCGCGCTAAAGTATGCATTATTGATTGCCTACATAACTATGACAGTATTTCTCGGAAGAATAGCATATATTTAAAAGAAGGAAAAATCTCTGATCAAATTGTTGGCAGCTGTAATGGCAACCAATCTCCATAACAGCATGACTCGAAAGAATAGCTCATGC
Organism: Aedes albopictus; assembly: GCF_035046485.1. Lineage (NCBI taxonomy): Eukaryota > Metazoa > Arthropoda > Insecta > Diptera > Culicidae > Aedes > Aedes albopictus. The sequence continues at coordinate 108,025,899 of NC_085138.1, read as the reverse complement.
TCAAAGAAGGAAAAATCACCGATTGAAATACCATCAGTCATTTTTTGTGTTAGTTGGTATGCATCATTAGCCTCTTCACTAAGCACATTCTATGACTTGGACTCATATATGTAGCCGATCTGTTTAGCGAACGGGTAGTCATGTTTAGGGTGACGGGTTCGATTCTCCCTCGGGCCAAAAACTTTTTGTAATGGAAAATTCCTTGACAACCGCGGGCATAAAGTATCTTCCTACCTGTTACAATGCAAAGTAATCATTGGCAGAGAAGGCTCTCAATTAAAAACTGTTGAAATGCGTATAGAAGCTGAAAGCAGGCTTTGTCTCAGTTGGGACGTTACGCCAGAAAAAAAAGAAGAAGTATTATAACTCATTTCCTGCATTTTTGCAATTTCAGTCTTTTGTGCATTCAGCCTTTTGAAATTCAGCCTTATGTTACTTTCAGCCTTTCGTGTTCAGCCTTTTGTGCATTCAGTCTTTTGAAATTCAGCCTTATGTTAGCATCCCATTTTCCCATACCTTATACATGGCTCGTCACACAATCCCAGACTCCCCCCTTCCAAAAAGCTACGTAATTTATGGACGCTCCCTAAAACGCATGATTGATTTTCAAACTGAGAATTTAATTATTCCAAATCTATATTTCTTTGTTCTCACTTAGAGTTTATCAATAAAAACAATCAATTACCAATATTTCATATCCCTTTCGGGACGGAGCGCAAAAAAGTGAAATATCCATACAAAATGCTTAATTTTAGCTCTTCAGTACACGTAAATTCTTAACAAAACAATAATTGTAATGCCTCATTTGGAAGAACTACTCTTAATCTTTCGAATTCTAGCTTTGACTACTTAGATAAATCAAAAATAAAAAAAAATATGCGACAGATCAAACTATTTCATGTTTACGATTTTTGCCCACTTTCTGTCCAACGTATTGTGGAAATTCGCACATGCAACGTAAACAAAAGCTTGTTTGCATACATATAAGTGAAAATAAAAGTTCGATTACTAAAACAGTTTACATCAAATAATACAAAGACTAACCAAATGATAAAAAAAATATGCAAACCTGTTATTGCTCAATAGCACAATTGTGCTGGTTCGTCACGATCCCTTTTCCTTCCCTTAACATTATGAACTTCGCAAAATGATGACCAAAAACATGATCCAGAAGCACTCACACATCTTTCAAATTCTTAGGGTAAAAGCTCCCTTAGTGGAGGTAGTACCAATAGTGGTGGTAGTGTCAATTTAGCACTGTTTCGACCAAAAATGACATTTTCAATAGATGCATCATACCTAACTAAAAACATTAATTGAGCTTTGGGTTCAGGATTTGCCGAAAAACCTATTTTAAACAATTATTTTCGTTATTTTTTTTGCTCCTTTGAACCTATAATGGTGGTAGTGTTCCCATAGTGGTGGGTCCCCTAAGAATTCAATGGGATGCGCCACTATAGGAACCAAAGTTAAATTTTACCTCCATAATAGGAACCGTGTACCTATAGTTGGTGCAAGTGATTTATTGAAAAAAAAAACTGAAATAAACAATGGTTTTTACATTTTTCCTAGCAAATTTAAGAAAAACAACTACCGATTAACGTTTTCAGACTTTTTATTTTGTGGTTTTATCATTTTTTTTAAATTATTTTACTACAAGGAGCTACTAATAGCACCACTATTGGTACATTTACCCTACCCCAACGTCGCAACAACGCAATGAGGAAGGTGTAGCAAATCCATCACTCCAACTTTTAAGTGCAGTTTTGGCCGTGATGGCCGTTGGCAACCACCGATTTTCGAGATTTTTTGCATCAATCGAAAACTGAGATACTTTTACACAATATATAAAAAAATTAGAGATGTCTTTTACATTGCCGGTGCGCATGGAAATGGACTGAGAAAACGTGACATTTGGATATCAGAACTGCGGATAACTTTTGATAGAAAAAGAAAAAAAAACACGTACAATTTTTTGATATGTAGTGTATAAATGTCTGAGCCTTCAGTTGGTGCAAACATTTTGAAATCAATGATTGCCAAAATGGTAACAGAAAAGTTTTGGTATACAATTTCAAGATGGAGACCCAAATCAAAATGACCGACCCAACTTTTTATAACTGTAAATAGTAGCTCTAACTTTCCTCTTTTCAATAACGTTAACAGTTCAAATGAGCCAACTGTTCACGCACATTCAAGCGTATGTGGTGCCGGTGCCGTGAAATGGTCAAGTTCTGGACAAACACAGTAACTGGTATTTCTTCTGGACTGCAGATGTACAACACAGATCAGTTCTTCTTAGTCAATTGACTTATTGCACGACGTGAAACACCAAGCACTTTTCTTCAGATCAGGTATTTTTACTGTATTTACAACTATCACAAATTATGTATGACTATTACAGATGATCTAAGACCAAGACAGGACAATTGACTCTATTGGATTCTGTGATGAGTATTTATAGTCGCTTCTAATAATAGTAATTTGCGCGGAAAACCCGATGTAACCCCGAAGCAATAGCAAATGGCCACAATAAATAATCTACCTATTTACATGACCCTATACTATTGCTGATCTCATTAGAATCAAATTTGACTGCACCAACATTGGCGTTAACACCAACAATTTACCAAAATCGAGAGGTCAGAAAATGGTTGTTGTTCAAACTAACGGGGGTCCATCAATTTGAGTAACCATTTCCTTACAATTTGGCATTTTCCTTACTTTTTAGGCGAGGACTTTCAGAAAATCGCCATTTTAAACAGTTTTTAAAGACAAGGTGTAAATAATGGAACGGTCTCAGCATGAGCGAGCATTCTTGGAAATATTTCTAGGTAATTTCTGAAGGAAATTCTGGAGGAGTTTTCGTAATAATCCAAGGTTCCCCAAATAAATTTCTCGACAAATTTCTGAAGGAATTCCAGAGGAATTCTGGAAAGAATGTATAGAAAATTTAAAAAAAAAATTTTGAGAGAATCTGTTTTGGATTTTCTGAAGGAATAAGTAGAGTAACTTCCAAAGCAACCTGTCAATAAGGAAAACACCTGAATAAAGGAATTGCTGGGATGATTTCTTTGGAAAACTTTGGATAAATTTTCAAAGTAGTCCTTTTAAAGAATTTTCAAAAAAGTTATTGGGAGATTTGCTGAAAAACCCCGCAAGAATTTCTGAAAAATTTCGTGAACGAACCTCTGGAGAAATTTCTAAATTTCTCACATAAATGCAAATATAAGTAATCTGGAACATTCACAATGGTTATTATTCTTAAGGGCGCTAAAAGATTTCAAATTGCACAAATATTAACAAATTATGTTCCTTATAATTTCTTCTTTTGGAGTGAAATCGCCAAAGCATAGTATTGGTCCTATTCTCAAACTAATATTTACCTAGCGACTTGATACCAACAACTCACGGAATCTCTTTCTAGAACTTCAATCGAACGAATCAGAATTTGAATTCGAAGATAGACGCCTTTGAAAGGAATAAAGTGCTTTTAATTAAACTTCATGTAAAACTTTTCCTCCAGCACTACTCCTCCAGGTTAGCCATGATCTTCTACAGCTCCGTTAACGAGGCGTAAACTAATAATTCGTCTCGTTCCGCGATTGTTCCGGTTCATTTTTGCCGGAGCGTGGAACGATTTGGATAAATATTTATCGACAAGCATTAACCCGGCACGGAGCAATTAATTTTCGTCTGCTTGACAGTTTAACCCGCACACTCGACGGCTGCCCCAGGAACCGAGCGGGCTGTGTTTATGATCCTTTTTGCGGTTAAGAATATGCGGGAATACGATTTTGGGGGAGAGCGATAGCGCGCAGACGGTAAACAAAAGATACGCTCAACGTAATAATCTCGTCGTTTACGGAACAATCATTGTGATATCGCGAGACATGGGAAGTACTTTGTTAGTGTTATTTTGTCATTTTTGGGTGATATGTTTTCCTAGGTGGAAGATTTGGTCCCAATAGTAAAAGGTTGGCCCTACTTTCTGTCAGTGCATATACGATCCCGCTAAAACAATACTGAAATTATCATAACTTGCTCGTATTTAGGTATCCAAATGTTGCATGTAGGTGGTAGATAATCCCAAAGAAATAAATTTAAGAAACATAATACAGGGATAAAAACAGTGCATCATAACAGGCACATAAAATGACTGAAAGGTGAAAGTTGCACAACGATCAGCATCTGATTGGCGCGAAAAGCGTAAGCACGGCAGAATAATTCGTTCAATTACCTAGTTAACAGATTGTTAATAACCTTGGTATAACGCATTAAACAAATCTTTATGTACATCTACACCCCACCATGAAAAGTTTCTCTACTTACCAGCAGTGCAGTCGACAGCGGCATCTGCTGAGGTCCTCGGGCGTACTCGAGAAACTCCTGCACGGTACACTGAAAGTTTTCGTTCCTCGGATCGCACCGGTCGTATGGTCCCTCCTCTGCGCTGAGCCCATGATTACCGTGGGTCGAATAGTTCTCACCGGAAAATGGCCACCTCGCACCAATGCCCCCTGCCTCCAGGAGCGTGGTGCTTCCATTTCCGTAGTCAAACCACCATCCGCCGCTGTCCAGCGAGACGGTGGATGTGGCAGTCGACGGGCTCGCTACACCCAGTTCCGACCACGACGACGACGTCGCCCCCAGAGATGTTGTCAGAAGCGCTGTGAGGATGGTGGTGGTGGCGGTGGCGTTTGTCCAGTCGTCAAAGTTGTGAAAAGTCATTCTGTGACTCGGCGATTCTGTCCCGTCGACGGTTGGCACCTGTAGGCAAAAAGGTATACCGATGGTGGTCTGATTAGTGCGACTTTAGAATACTGGAAAAGTCATGAGTGTGCACTCTCAATTATTTTTCTTATTCTTCTTGACGTAACGTCCCGAATAGAAGATAGTCTGCTTCTTCTCCACAATTATATACTGAGAGCTTCTCTACAAATAATCACTTTTCATGTGTATTAGGCCGTGTCGATTTTTGCAAAATTGCGAATATACAATCCCGAATAGTCACAAATAGTTGAAAATGGACCCAAATAAAGCCCTGCAAAATTAAAAAAAATCTAAAAAATCGGTGAGCTAGTTCGCAATCGACTTGAAGTTTTACATGGGAATTTTAATTTTTCGGTATGGGGAAATCCAACCTTTCAAACTTTTGATGAAAAAGGCACATTAAAGCTACTCTAAAAACCCGCTCCCCCCCTGAAGATTTAGTGTTTAGTGCATATATTAGGGAACATTTTATTAGAAGACAACTTTTTAGTTGCACTTAAGATAAGGGCGTTATTAAATTTCGGAACAATGGACATTTTATTTGCATGATTTCTAACTTTTTTAATTGGCATCACTGCACGCTTTGCGTGTTGAAGAGGATGGTGACAGACAGCCATCTGCGGCGTCATCACCCGTCGCTGGATGGAGACGCAAGTACCTGATAAAAATGAGATATGTAGTTAGGATTGTAAATATTCTTGATACCTATTTTGCTTTATAAAAACTTGGTATCTTCGGCAAAGTTGTTGGCATGGTCAAGAGCTATCCAGTGATGAACTAAATCAATGGCAAATCCATCGATGGGCGGCGCTAGTGTGCATATAAACTGCATGCAAAAGTATTAACGTATATGCGTGTATCTCAATAACGTGATCATTTAACTGTGTGGTGTCTGCGAAAAAGTTGTTGGCTAGGCCACGGGCTATCCAGTGACGAACGCAATACAGTCTAGACTCCTACTACACGGTTAGTTCGGGGGTGCAGTAGACATCCGTGTTGTAGGAATCCCAGAGCTTATGGGATTTCGCCTAATTGGGGGTGTGAGCGAATACATCAGGAGTATTACAAGATAGCACCATACTTTCTTTGGTAAAGTTGTATGTGGTACTAAAATAGATCTACCACACAATGCGAACTAACATCCAATTAGTTGGCAATTTGGCCGATAGAGGCGCTATGTAGAAGTGGTTGCTTATGTTCACTCACCAGTGATAAGTTATCACTTGCGATATCTCAAGATCTACTTGATTTGGAACAATGCTGTCTTCGGCAAAGTTGTTCAGTAGGTCAAGAACAATCTGGTGATTAACCAATTAGTTTGTGATTTCGCCGCTAGGTGGTGCTAGTTATCAAGTAAAGTTTCAAAAGTGTAAAATTTTAATCTTCTTAGCTCGCGACCCAGAGCAGATAGAAAAGTTCTTCAGGAAGTCAAGAGCTATCTAATGACTTAACATTTAGTTTGTTATTTCAGGTGACGCTAGTTGTCAAGTAAAGTTTCAAACTTCTCTAGCTCGCGATTCAGATCAGATAGAAAAGTGCCGTCTTCGTCAGAGTTTTGCAGGAAGTAAAAACCTATCTGGTGATTCAATATTTAGTTGGTGATTTCGCCACTAGGTGGCGCTAGTTGTTAAGTAAAATTTTAAACTTTTTTAGCTCGCGATCCAGTACAGATAGAAGAGGGTCGTCTTCGGCAAAGTTCTTCAGGAAGTCAAGAACAATCTTGTGATGTAACAATTAGTTGGTGATTAAGCCACTAGGTGGCACTAGTTGTCAAGTAAAGTTTCAAACTTCTCTATCTCGGGATCCAAAGCAGATCGAAAAGATTCATCTTCGGCAAAGTGCTTTTGGAAGTCAAGAGCTATCTGGTGATTCAACATTTAGTAGGTGATTTCGCTGTTAGGTGGTGATTTCGCCTCTAGCTCGCGATCCAGCGCAGATAGAAAAGTGTCGTCTTCGGCAAGGTTCTTCAGTAAGTCAAGAGCTATTTAGTGAATTAACCATTAGTTTGTGATTTCGCCGCTAGGTGGCGCTAGTTGTCAAGTAAAGTTTCAAACTTCTTTATCTCGGGATCCAGAGCAGATAGAAGAGGGTCGTCTTCGGCAAAGTTCTCCAAGGAGTCAAGAACAATCTTGTGATTCACCTTTAGTGAAAATTTTGGAACTTGTTGTTAAAGGCCAGCCGTTAGCATATTTACACGGTGTTCAATAAGTTCGGATACATCATATAACTTGAATTAATTTCACATCTGTAATTCAGATTTTCAAAGTAAATGTATTTATTGAAAGGTCATATAACACTGATCAAATATAGCATACGGTTTTGAATAAAGTCTTTTTCTACTTTTTTTTTATAAGCCTTAGATGTATCTAAAGTTTGTTAGCTCCGGCACGCTGGAATAATTTTCGATAAGTTGCTCAAGCTACAGAAGTCTAAAACGTTGACTTTTGAGTTTACATCGCACTATACTAAATTAGAATATCTAAATTAATAGACAAAGGCTTTACACTGCTATTTCAGTGATGATATGGTGATAAATTTGCAAGTTTAGTCAAAATGTGCTTAAATCTATGAGAAAGGTATAAATACATTATGTAAAGCCAATTTAAAATTTGCCACAATAGGGATATAATCAAGTTTTGGAAAAGATAATGATGGATTAAACTGAAATATAACGCAGCCTTGCTTTTTGACAAAACAAAAATCATTAAAACAGGTACAGCGGCAATTTTAGCAATTTTAAAGATCAAAATAAAATGAGTCCGTACTTCACCCAATCTGAATTTTATAGATTATTTCGTATGGCCATAGGTGCTATCACTAATGCTGAGGATAACAACCTAATTTGATTTAACTTAACACCATTACTGAATAAAAACTAGACGAAATACCAATGACAGACGGCCGAAAGGATCTTGAGACACATTTGCAATTATTACAAATAAATAAAGGACAGTTTGTTTCAAAACATATACTGTATTTGATCAGTATTATGTGAGCTTTCAATTAATACATTCACTTTGCAAATCTGAATTACAGATGGGAAATAAATTCATTTTTACTGTGTATCCGAACTTATTGAACACCGTGTAAATAGTTTTGATTTGCTAGTACCAGAACAATCGGAATATCGGGAAGGTCATTCCTGTGAAACCGCATTAAATCTGGTGCTAGCAAAATGGAAAGAAAAATTAGAGCGTAAAGATATGATTGTTGCTTTTTTTGGATCTGGAACGCGCTTTTGAAACAATTTCTTGGCCCTTGTTGTTGAAAACAATAAAGCGCTTTGGATTTGCGGGATCTGCATATTATGTTTCTAGTTCAAAACCGAGTTAGCGACATTTTTTCTTTGACTTCCGCTGCTTTTGTCTTGCGTTAAATACAATGTCGGAAGTGGGGCGCTGTATAGAGCACCAGGTGTATAATACAGCGCCCCACTTCCGACATTGTGTTTAACGTAAGGCAAAAGCAGCGGAAGTCGAAGAAAAAAATGTCGCTAATTCGGTTTTGTACTGGAAACATAATACAGATGGTTCGAAAGCTATTTGTGTGACAGAGCCCAACGGACTGCTTTCAATGATTCAATTTCGAGCCCCGTGGCGAACAGCCTTGGCGTACAACAGGGGAGTGTATTGAGCCCGTTTTATTGATTATGTACATAAATGACATGCGGCGAGTCTTACGATTTTGCGATATTAACCTTTTTGCTGATGATACCGTTATATTCATTGCAGCCAAAGAATTAGGGGAAGCCGTTTCACAAATGAATGCAGATTTACGTTCTCTGAGTAAATGGTTGAAGTACAAACAGTTGAAATTGAACATAAGTAAAACTAAATTTATGGTAACATCGCGGAATCGAGTAAATTATGAAGTCTCTGTAGAAATTGATAGTGAGACAATTGATCGCGTGCGTGAAATTAAATATCTTGGCGTGATTATTGATGACAGACTAAAGTTTGACGCTCACATCGACAATGTCATCAAGAAAATAGCCAAAAAGTATGGTATTCTATGTCGATTAAAAACGATTTGACTATTGCTAGTAAAATACAGTTGTACAAATCAATCATTTCTCCACACATTGAGTTCTGCCCGTCCATTTTGTTTTTAGCTAATGAAACACAAATATCAAGACTACAGCGTTTGCAAAATAAAATAATGCGGTTGATAAGATGTACCTAACAGATTCACTTCCTCAACTTTTTTGTTGGACGCCCTTCAGTGGTTGTCAGTGAAGCAAAGAATTGTCTATTTAACGTTGGTGTTCATTTTTAAGTTAAAGAATGATATGTTGCCTAGATATTTGTGTGCTCGAATTGAAAGAGGAAGTGACATTCATAGTTATAACACTAGAAACGCGGATCAAATACGAACACCCCACTTTTTGCATGGTGCTTCACAAAATTCTTTGTATTATAAAGGTATAAATGTTTTCAATTCGATGCCTGATCACATCACGAATGCAGTCACTCTATCACAGTTAAAGAGATGTAAAAGCTGCTTTTTGAACAACTACTCTGTTGACTTTTTATTCTTGACTAGATTTTGTATCTTGACGAAGTTTATCAACGGATATTTTGTGTGGACAATTTATATTTTTGTAATAGGAGGCACGAGCAAACTTTATGGATTTTATATTTATTGACGTAGTATTATTAACTGAACTTATTTTGTGTAGTCTACAAAAGTTTGAGTCTCGCGCGCGTTGACAGGTATAAATGACATTTTTGTATTTATTTATCATATGGAATATTTCTACTGTTGAAGGATTCTGTAGATTAGTAGTGAGCTGTCTAGTTGAATATCGGGAATTTCTTGAGAATGAGAATATTGCCGACTGTTTTGACATCGCGCGAACGTTATCAATCCTCGCAATATTTTTGATTTTCTGATCTTTCATGATCACTAGTAACGCTTGCAAACATCTGTAGATGAGAGCAGCAGTATTTCGAGAAAGTCATTCGAGGATTCCTCCAGGAATTGCTCCGGGGATTTCTCCAAGATTTCATTCGGGGATTCATCTAGGATTTTTTCGGCGTTTCCTACTAAAATTCCTTCCATGATTCCTCTAGAAATTGCTCTAGGTATTCCTTTATGAATTCCTACGGGGATTTCTTCAGGGATTCATTCAGGGAATTTCACAGGAATTAATTCGACGATTTCTTCGACAATTCCTCCACAAATTCTCCAAGTATTCCTCCAGGTTTTTTTTTCAAAAAAATTTGCAGGAATTCCTCCATGCATTCCTCTAGAAATTCCTCCGGAGAATCTTGCATGGATTCCTCCAGGAATATCTTCAAAGATTTCTTCAGGAATTCTCACGGGGTATTCTTCAGGAATTTTGTCGGGAATTATTCCTAAAAATTTACGAGGATTCCTCCTGGAATTTTCTCGGAGTATTCTTCGAGAAGCTTTGTGAGATTCTCCCCAGAAACTTACAGGGATTACTCCAGGAATTTCTCCGGGGATTTCTCCAGGAAATCCTACAGGAATCCCAAGAAGGATTTCTTCCGTAATTGTTTTTTTTTTCTGATTCGGGTATTTCTCCAGGAATTCTCTCAAGAAATTTACGGGGATTCCTCCCAAATTTTCTACAAAAAGCCTTCTAGAATCCCTTTGGGGATTTTTTAAGGAATTCCTTCGTACATATATTCGTTCAGGAAATTATAGGGGAATTCCTTCAGGGATTTTTGTAGGAATTCCTTCAGAAGTTCACGCGGGGATTCTTTCGAGGATTTCTCCAGGAATTTCTTTAGGGGATTTCTCCAAAAAATCATTCGTGAATTCCTCCACAAATACCTCCAGGGATTTCTCCAAGAATCCATTCGGGGATTTATTCAGAAAACCCTCAGGGAGTTTTTAAAGAAAACTCCAGGAATTGCTTTATTCTACGGGGAATTGCTCTAGGAAATCCTTCAGGTATTCCTCCACGTGTTTTGTCGTATATTCCTCCAGGAAATCCTAAAAAAAAGTAATTACAGGGACTCAGGGAGGAGTCCTCGAAAAAATCTTGGAGGAATCCCCAGAAAAAATCATTGAGGATTTCCTGGAGGAATAACTAGAGGAATATTCGGAAGATTACATGGAACAATAGACAGATAAATTCCTGGTGGAATCTCCAGATAAACTCCTGCAGAAATTTCCGGAGGACTTCTTGGACGAATACCCGAAAAGAAATCCTGGACAAATAGCCTGAGGAATTCCTGGAAGGATATTCGTAGGGAATCCAAAAGGAATACCGTGAGGAATACTCTGAACAAATCGTAGAGGAATCTCCGAAGCAATTACTGGAGGAATCCCGGAAAGAATTCCTGGAGAAATTCCTGAATTATTTCCTTGAGAATATCTTGAACAAATTCCTCGAGAAATCCGTAAAAGAATGTCTGGAAGAATCCTTGAAAAAATCGCCGGAGAAATTTCTGGAGGAATAATCAGATCAATTTTTGAAGGAATTCCTGTAGAAATTCTTAGAACAAAAAATCCTGGGAAGAATCCCCGAACGAATTCCTGGAGAAATCGAAAGAACTCCATAAGAAATGCATGGAGGAATTCTTGAAAGCGGATTCTGGATGAAACCCTGGAAGAATTCCTGTAGAAATTCCTTGGGAAATTCGTAGAGGAAACCTCGGAAGAATTCTTGGAGTAATGCTTAGAGGAATCCACGAATTATTTCCTGGAGTAATTTCCGAAGGAATTCTTGGAGAAAATTCCGAAGCAAGAAATCTATAGCAATCTTCGGAGGAAGATTTTTTCATTAGGAATTTAAAACGGAATTCTTGTAGGAACCCTTCCAAGAATTTCTCTGGGGTTTTCCCTTACGTTTTCCCTAGGTATTTCTTCATAGATTTTCCCAGGAATTCCTTCAAGATTTTTATTAGAGCGATTCCAAGCAACAGCATCAAAATTAAGGAAAATTTTTAATTCATGATTTTCTATTGAACTGAAACTTTGCACAGTTTTTCAGTTCCATCTAAATCGCCATTTTTCGATATCAAATTTTTATTTAGAGCCACGACTAACTTTTCAAAAGGGTGTATGTGAAAATGGTTCAAAAATATTCAAAAATATGCACAGCAAAAACGGATTGTTCGATTGTTATGAATTTTTCAGCAAAGTTAGATAGCTAAATGGTGATTTCTAAGAAAATATACACTGTGAAAAAAAATCTATTTTATCATTGAAAAACATCATTTTTGTCACAAAAACTCAAATATCTCAAAACCCTATCTTTTTACCAACTTGAATTTTTTAGGGAAAACGGTCCATTGTATTAGCAATCTACCATAAAAATTTGGTGATGGTAAACTAATAAACAAAAAAGTTATAACATTTCAAAAATTTCACAATTTTTACATTTAGTAAAAAAAATTTTTCTGTGTAAATTATTTCGGCCGGGAATCGCGATTTGATGCTGATTTTATTGTTCAGCAAAGTTAGATAACTAAATGGCGATTCCTAAGAAAATATACACTGTGAAAAAAATCTTTTTTAACATTAAAAAATATCATTTTTGTCACAAAAACTCAAATATCTCAAAACCCTATCTTTTTACCAACGTAATTTTTTAGAGAAAACGGTCCATTGTATTAGCAATCTACCATGAAAATAAACAAAAAAGTTATGACAATTCAAACATTTCACAATTTTCACATTTAGTAATAATTTTTTTTAGTGTAAATTATTTCGGCCGGAAATTGAAGTTTGATGCTGATTTTATTGTTAATGGCCTTGCGTGAGTAAAACAAGTTGTTTTTATTATATATTATATATACATATAATATAATATACTATGTACCGTAATGTTCCGATTTTATCACGCCCTCCGCGCATTAGTCGTTTATTCATTAATTTGCTGTTACATTTGAGGACAAGTGTTTTCCCTCTTCTTCAAGATGAATGTTGAAAGCGTGTTTTGCAACGTTAAAAATATTGAAATGGGTATAGATGTTGAAGAATATTACAGGGCATTTTTGAAAAGGGGCGTAATTAAATTGTTTAAACAGATGTCGCTGATGGCAATTTCTCAGTTGTTGTCGTTTTCGAACTTCCTGCGCCCTGCTTTACCGATGATATACAGATGGCTCGTTTGTCAAATTCTAGACGGCAGGACGTGCAAATGCGTAATTTTGTACACAATGTGGACATTTGGGCATAACCAGTCTCTTTCAGTTTATCTATGGTGCTTTCGGTGAGATTTCGTAACTCTTTTGAACATTTTTTTTCATCAAACGGTCTACAAGAGAGCGTTGAGTTGAAGACCTTTGAGAAAGCGACTGTTCATCTTGTTCGTTAGATTATAATAAACAAAATCACTTATTAATTTTAACTTACTTGTTTGGTGTTGGTGGCTGAAGAAAAAAAATACTATACAATTTTTAATATTCATAGCGGTAGTATTTTTTTGTTTTTTTCGTGAGCATTGTCAGGTATGTATACAGACAAACAAACGTAACACTGGCGAAATTTTCATTGACCACGCCTTCAACGATCATTTTGAATCTTGGTTGTGGCTTTCATAACAAGAAGAGCGCCCATCGTTTTTCTTTACGTTTGACGTTTCACACTAGCGCCTTCTGATGACGATATTGCACAACGCAGTGTTTCGTGAAACATTTCCACCAGGTGGTGATAGTGTGAACTGGGCGATGAATTTTCACTAAAATTGTTCTAGGCGTTTCGTCTGTTTGTCTGTGGTATGTACCTCTTATGCATTTGTTGTTGTTGAAGTTACTCGCATTCTTCCGATCATAAAGTCTGTTCTCTAAGAGGGATTTTTTTTGCGGATAAACTAGATGTATACGCGTATAAAAAAACTTTTATTATACAGCTTTTGTCTTAAAAATAAATTCAATTCCATTTTTCTTATAATCAACAGCTTTTCAACACTATCAAGGGATTTTTTCACCAGTCACGTACAATAAAAAGTATGACAATCTCAATATTTTTGATCACAACACTGGATCGCGTCTAAGTTTCAAATAGATACTATAGTAATTACGAATAATCAAACTAAAGTATCATGAAAACAACTTGTTTAATTCAGGCGGTAGCCTTTACAATAAAATCAGCATCAAAATATAATTCTCGAAATAATTTACACAGAAAAAAATTTTTTTTGTTACTAAATGTAAAAATTGTGAAATGTTTGAAATGTCATAACTTTTTTGTTTATCAGTTTACCATCACCAAAATTTTATGGTAGATAGCTGATATAATGGGCCATTTCCCCTAAAAAATTGAAGTTGGTAAAAAGATAGGGTTTTGAGATATTTGAGTTTTTGTGACAAATATCATATTTTTTCAAAGTAGAAAAAGAAATTTTTTACAGTGTATATTTTCTAAGGAATCATCATTTAGTTATCTAACTTTGCTGAAAAATTTATAACAATCGAACAATCCGTTTTTGCTGTACAGCTTTTAGAATATTTTAGAACTATTTTCGCATACACCCTTTTGAAAAGTTAGTCGTGAGTGAATATGAAGGTTTAATATCAAAAAATGGCGATTTATATGAAATTGAAAAACTGTGCAAAGTTTCAGATATTTTTGAAATGGTCGCTCAGGATCGACTGACATGACTCCGTGGAATTCCTCATTAGGAAAATCAAAGGGATTTTTGTTTGGCGAGATACGGACTTAAAACTCACATACAAACTAAACTCCACTCTTGTACCGACTTTTCGAACCCTCTATGCAGAACACCCTCTTCGAATGAGTGTAATCAGTTTAGTACCATTTAATTCCGCCCTTATTGCTTATCCTTTGACAGATACGCGTATTTCGACTACCACTTGTAATCTTCCTCAGTGTCAGTTATCCAGTGGAGTGGAGAGTGGATAACTGACACTGAGCAAGATTACAAGTGGAAGTCGAAATACGCGTATCTGTCAAAGGATAAGCAATAAGGGCGGAATTAAATGGTACTAAACTGATTACACTCATTCGAAGTAAACTCAACTGTTAATTTTGCATGAGATTTTATAGTGCAAATACATTTCAAATCTAAACAGAACAATGAAAGATTGTCTGAAATATAAAGGCTGAAGAAAAAAAAAGAGACAACCAATTGTGAAATTATTAGATAGATATGAATCACAATATGTTGGAAAAATAAAAAATACATTAGTGAAGGGAATTCATTATGAACCAACAATGCTCAAATCGTCCCAAAACCCTATTTCCCTCTTTACCGGTTTTCCGTTCCCGCGGTGAAGTGCTTTTCAATGAGGTGACACTTGGATTGGAGCCCCAGTGCCGGAACCGTGCTCCAACAACGCCTCAACCCAACTGCTGGTGGAGATGTTGACGATGACGAAGACGGCAGCGATGTTGATGGAAGACGACGACGATGAAGATAGTGTTGACGGTAGTTGTAGTAGATGACACATACAGAACATTATCACTGCTGTTGGCTTCATCAGACAGACCGTTGCTGCCCGATGTCGCTTTGAGGTTGTTCAATATTTGCACGTTTATAGGCTATTAGCCGAGCTGCGGGGAAAGCATTTCCCCCGGTCGGTGGTGGATGCGAGCGGGTGAGGAGGCGCTGGTTAGGCGAAGGAAAAAGTTTAAAAGATCTGTTTTGTCGTCAGGAAAGCAGACGGTTACACTCTCCCGGGTACTAGTTTTTGCCGAGGGTGACGCTGGTAAGTGACAAGGGTTTTATTAATGGTTTTACGAGAATGAGATACTTTTGAGGTCCTTTTGTGGGATAGAGGGACTATTTTTAGAGCATGAAGTTGGCAACAGAAGGTACTTTTTATTCTTTTGAATAGATTCGTATTGGTCTATCCAGATTTGTTGACAAAGAAAATATTTCATTTTTTCTTTTTTTGATTGATTTAACTTGTACCTATGCATACCTATATAATTATTTTCTTTATTATCGAACTAGATCTATAATAGCCGCATAGATTTATCTCTGGATTGGCCGTTGCCAATAGTCAAAATTACGAGAGGGTCAATCAATGAGTTTACGTCTATGATGAGTAAATGTTCAAAAATGAGACTACGTAGTTTCGGGACAGCGCCCCTACACGACCCAAACTCTACGTCCCATAGAAGAAAAAACCTCAGTAAAGCTTCCCTAAAAATAAGTCATTCCTTACAATGGGTCCCTTACTTAGAAATAAAACGAAATACGCTTGATTGATCCCTGTCATAATGTGCTGCATTGATGATAAGAAGCACACATTTCTTGGAAAATACGTTACCCCAGAAACGAGTGGGAAATCAATTGGAAAACGTAATCTTTTCCCGTTTCATTGATAAAATGCCGCTTAATGTTGTACCAACGTACCCACCATCACCACCACCAGTCCAAAACCTGAAATTGGAAAGGTGCATTGACTGAATGGGGTTTCCCTGTCATCAGATTGATGAGAGCGTTTTTTTGCAGCTGTCGGTTTTTCTTTAAATCTGGGGGGATGATAGAGTTTATGATGTCAGCTTATGGTCCAATAATTAAAAATATATCATGTTTTCAAATATTCGGCAAGAAAAAACTATGTTTCTTGTCATCATGGCGTACGTTGCAACTGGAATTTAACCTGCTTATCAGATTACTCTACTATTAAAAATTTTGCATGTGTATATCGGAAGATACTCTACCGGAAGAAGAATGTTCCGATCGAGAATCGAACCCGTCACCCTCACATTTTGTGAGTTTGTCAGGAGTGGGGTTCTATCCTGGTCCTCTGCCTGAAAAGCATGCGCTTAAGCCATCACACCAAGTCTTCTCCTATGGAATTTTGCTGGTAGTTTCTTCAAAAAGACTACATTTCACTGAAACTGAGGAACATCTCCGACTGTTTATCCACTACTATTTTATGACTTTCTTGTTAAATTCGCTCAGGATTTTCAAATGTATAGTCTCTAGAAATTTCATCATGATCTCCAAAAACGATCAATACAGTATTTTTAATGGTTTTCTTTAGAACTACGGCAATTCTTCCGAAAAACCCCACATATATTTTCTTGAATTATTTCTACAGGACCTACTGAAATTTGCTGAGTCGAATTATTTATTGCTCAAAAGATGCTACGAAACCTCTGTAGAACTACCCAAAGACCTCAAACAGAAACTGCCGTTGGCCTTCCTGTAGAAGCGTTACGATATTAAAAAAAAAAACAGAAAATATCCTCTCATCATTAAAAATCTACAGATTTTTTACTCTATTTATTACTACGCTGCGCATGTTTTGACTTTTTGATGATTTGCCCTTCGACCACTTGTTCCTAAACCTCAGCCCAAACGTCAATTTTCTGCAGAAAATTCTACAGCGCTTTGTTTTTTATTGCTCATAAGTAATTGTTTATGAGTTATAATTCATCAACTGTTTAATCTTACAATTGTTTTCTACGAGCTTCTCTAATAGATTTTCTCAGAATCCTTAATAAGATTCATCCGGAAATTTGCCTATGAATTAGTCATTTATTATCATTAAAGTAGTCGCCATAATTGTGTTTCTCTGGCAACGCACAATAATTGTATCAGGTAATTAATGTTTGCTTTTGTCCCATTAGCCTTCCGTGAATCGCGCTGTTGTACTTTGTACAACACATGAGAATTATCGACTATTACTTTGAAACCATCGTTTCTATCGATGTCAACCCCAAATGTATTCTACAGGAATCTTATTTGGAATATTATAAGACCTTTTGACGTAGGACTACGTCTCTGTTTTCTATACCCGGTGTCATTTCAAAATTTATGAAACCAAGAGCGTTACGTTTGAGTGAAAGATTTTAAACGCTCACAGTACCTTTCCCACTGAACGAAATGATAAACAAATCCCGTTATCCGAGAGATGAAACTCCCGCGTTCAATTTGTAATATTCGGTGAACCTAAAAATCATTGATAAATAGTTGAAAAGTTGTTTTAAAGTTAGACATTGAAATCGCTGAAATCTATAAATATGGGTAGCGGACATATTTTCTCGTTCAGTATACCAACGCTCTCTGATTGGTGCGCATCGTGGGGGCAACTACGATGCAGGAAGGAATGCGATCATGCGAGAGCTGATCGTCAGTTCCATTTCGACCACCGTCGAGGTGACACCTCGAGCTGGGCAGCGGCACATCGACTCAGCGACGACACTTGGCTATCGTACTGATAGCACCAGGAATCTCATTCACAACAGCAAGCGGCGGGCCAGTTTTCGATTGCGTCTAGCGTTGAGCGCGGAGAAAACCAACACGAATTGCGTGGCATTGTAAATTCATCAAAATCGTCCATTATTCAAACGGTTCTTTTCAGGACCATCGAAAAAGATTTCTCAAGAGTTAATTGGATGAATTTCCACCCTCGATCGAGAAAGGTGAACCTAGTGCAAAGCAAGGACAGAGCGGCGTTTCTCAGCAAAAGCAAAGCCGGTCATTAATCGCATGCACGGCAGCAAGCGGCGGGCCAGTTTTCGGTGGCGTTCAGCATTTAGTGCGGAGAAAACAAACACGCATAGTGGCATAGTGAATTCATTTAATTTTCCTCCTAATTTAAGGACCATCGAAAATGATTTTTCAAGAGCTGTGAATCGGATAATTCCATTCCAACGAACGGGAAAAGTGTAGTACAACCGAAAAGTGAATGATTTTGAATGCTTGGTAACTCAGCCAGCAACAATTATGACGTCTAATTGTTCCACCCGGACTTTGGCAACGCATTATCATATCCGGACCATTTTGCGTGAAAAATGTTTCAATTCTAACATTTTCCAAATTAAAATGATCTAAATCATCTAATATTTTGGCTACATTATCCGTTCAATGGAAATTTTCTCATTTCTCGGTTGATTAATCGTTTGATGCGTCTGGAGCATAAGGGGCGGGTCATGCAAACGAAATTAACTGAAAAGCCAGCCGAATGGGAGGAGCTTCATCTGCCAATCTAGGGGTATAAAAGCAGTGTTCTCTGTTTTCTTTCGTCATTTTCGTTGGATCAGTCAAGGAGGTTGGAGGTGGATGTCACCTCCAGCAAGGCAGCAGCACAACAACCCAGCGACTACTCTCGGATATCGTGCTGATGATAGCACTTGGAATCGCATCCATGGCAGCGGCGGTGGGCCAATTTTCGACGGCGTCCAGCATTCTCCGCACTCCGCAGCGAAAACCAACACGCATTGCATGGCATTTTGAATGCATCAAAATCGTCCATTATTCAAACCGGTCCTTTTCAGGACCATCGAAAATGATTCCTCAAGAGTTAATTGGATAATTTCCAACATCGATCGAGATGTAGTGCAACCAAAAAGCAAAAGACAGAGCATCGTTGCCAGCAATAGTGAAACTGGTCATTATTGTAATCCACGGCGGTCCAGTTTTCGGTGGCGTTTATCATTCAGCACGGAGAAAACCAACACGCATTGCGTGACATGGTGAATTCATGCCATTTCGTTCCTAAAATCGTCAATTAATCAAACGGTCTTGTTCAGGACCTCCGTTAATTATTCCTTAAGAGTTTGTGAATCAGCTAATTTCATTCCATCGAACGAGAAAAGTGTGGTGCAATTGAGAAGTGAAAGATTGAATACTTGGTGGCCCAGCAATAATGATGAAACCGGTCACTAATGGCCTAATGGTTCCACCCGGAATTTAACAACGCATTATTCTATCCGAACTATTTTGCGTGAAACATTGTTTAATAATAATTAAGTTTAAACATTTTTCAAAAATGTTCGAAGGTGAATATATGACGAAGCCACACCTAGAATTTTCTAGAGCACAAATCTGAAGAACCGAATGTCGGTTTGCGCTTAAAAGTTGATCGTTTGGTTACCCGCTGGTGGTTTGCTCATTTCTCGGCTGGTTAGTTGCTTGATGCGTCTGGAGCCTTCGGGGCGGGTCATGCAAACGAAATAAACTGGAAAGCCAGCCAAATGGGAGGAGCCTAATCTACTAATCAAGGGGAATAAAAGCAGTGACCTCTGTTTTCTTCCGTCATTTTCGTTGAATCAGTCAAAGGGAATGGATGTCACCTCCGCAGCTGCGCACCAATCCTGCGATGACTCTCGGCTATTTAGCTGATAGAACCAGGAATCTCTAGAATCTGGAACCAGGAATCTCAGGCTATATGGAACAGGGCCCATATAGCCGAGGCGGTAAACGCACGGGTATTCAGCATGACCATGCTGAGGGTAACGGGTTCGATTCCCGGTCGGTCCAGGATCTTTTCGTAAAGGAAATTTCCTTGACTTCCTTGGGCATAGAGTATCTTCGTGCCTGCCACACGATATGCACATGCAAAATGGTCATTGGCAGAGGAAGCTCTCAGTTAATTACTTTGGAAGTGCTCATAGAACACTAAGCTGAGAAGCAGGCTTTGTCCCAGTGAGGACGTTACGCCAAGAAGAAGAAGAAGAAGAAGAACCAGGAATCTCATCCACGGCAGTAAGCGATGGCAGTTTTCGATGGCTTCCAGCATTCAGTGCGGATAATTTTCAATTGTCTTGCCGAAATCTCCTGTTATTTAAAAGGTTCTTTTCAGGACCAGTGAAAATTATTCCTCCAGAGTTATGAATCGGATAATTAAAAGCGACAGACTGAAAACTTAGCAACAGCATAGCCGGCCTCTAATTGTTGTTCGCGTAACTATACAACGTATTGTTGAATCTAGCAATTGAGTTGTGTCAAATACACATGGCTACGGTGGCTCCATCTGTTAATTTCATAGCGGCAATTTTAGTTATTTTAATGATTGTTGCGATCGCAATATGATGTTTGGGAAGCTATGGCTTAACGCCTTTCAATATTATAATCATTCTTTCCTTTCGACGAAAATTCTTTCAAACTACGGTTGAACATTTATCTTCAAAATAAAATAATACTCAACCCTCAAGTGATGGCCAACCGCGCGAGTTACGGAAGGTTTGACTAATTAACATCTTATGAATGCGTTCAGTGAAATGGATCACATAGGTAACAACTTTAATCAACACATCACTCCGCCGATTTGAATTTTGCCAGCATACATTGTGTAGGCCTTTTATCGTCGGTTTCCTGCAATAGGGGCACAACTCAAAAAATGTGAATTTTCAGAATAAGCGTTTAAAAATTGGCAATCATGAAGCACCTCCTGCAAATTCACTTATTTCTCTCATGATTTGACAAAAGTAAACAAATTTTGATTGTTGTATCATTGAAAGGGGCTGAAGCACTATCTGTTTCATGAATTTTTGACAACTATTTTTCAACGACTATTGAAAAAATTGACTGATTTTGAGTTGTGCTCTTACTGCGGAAAATTGGTGAAAATGCCCAAATCTCGCGTTTCTCATCGAATTTTGGAACGGGTCTTTGTGAGATGAAATTTTACATAGTTTTTCATCATTTGCCATCGAAATCTCAAAAATGACATATTTTGAGTTGTGCCCCTATTGCAGGAAACCGACGTTATGTGATAAATTCGTTATGCATTTATTTACGAAGGTCGGACAACAATGACACGAAAAATCAGCTGATTTAAGACTTCAAATTAAAGGGCCCATTTCAATATATAAAAGTCGGAACCTCATTCCAGCCTTTGTCCTACGTCAACAATGCGGTTATGTCTCAGACATTACCCACCCCTAGTTTTTTGAAAACAGTATAACTCCCTATAATGCGGAAAATTGAAAATCGCAATATGAAGAACGTACTATATTTATGATAAGATATAGACAGTTGAATGTGAATTAGTGTATTTCAAAATCTAAATGATCTAGAAATATGGTGTCTTCGGCAAAGTTACTTGGGATATCAAGGGCCTTCGCGAGGTGATCTGAGAAATTCAGATTTCAACCGATAGGCGGCGCTAGTGAGCATGTAATTTTTATATCCCATATAACTCAGGATCCTGAGTACTTAGAAAGATGGTGTCTTCGGCAAAGTTGTTTGGTTGGTTAAACACTAACTGATGGAGAGCCGTTTGGTTTGAAACTCCACATCTAGGTGGCGCTAGTGGGCATAGAAATTTTATAACTCATACATCTCAGGACCCTGATAACTTAGAAAGATGGTGTCTTCTGCAAAGTTGTTTAGTAGATCAAACACTAACTGATGAAGACAAGTATGATGTGGAATTCCACATCCAGGTGGCACAAGTGAGTACTCAAATATTTTAACTCATATATCTCGAGATCCTGATTACTTGGAAAGATGATGTCTTCAGCAGAGATGGCATGCTCCTCAGAGCGCTAAGTGAGAAGATAAAAAAATACACATTACACCCAGCCTGCATGATGAGAAAGAGTGCGTGTGAAGAATTATCTTCTGCGTGGTCCGACTGCACGCGCTCGGCATCGTTGTCGCATCGCGCAGGACGGTGAGCGCAGGAAAGCAAGAGAAAGTACAGTCCAACAAACAGCTCACATCGCAGCGCTGCGCTACTCTGTACTGCCGAGAGCCTACAACTTGCAGCTCAGACAGCGCAGATGTGTAGCACATCCCTAGAAATGAGCGAAGCTCACGCAGAAGAAGTTTGAGCTCTGCGGCGGCTCGCGCAGCTCGTGTGGCAACTTACACATTCGCACACTCACGCAAAGTTTTACGGCTGAGCGATGTGTGTTTGTTGCCGGTCCACATTCGTAGCAAAACAGAGCGGCGCACATTTTATTGAAGATGTGTACGCAGAGCTGTTTATCAGTGTATCTATGCCATCTCTGGTCTTCAGCAAAGGGGCTGTCCATAAACCACGTGGTCATTTTTTTGGGACTTCTCAACCCCCCCCCCCGCGTGGTCATTAGTCCATACAAAATTTTTTATTCGTCCATACAAAATGCTCATTGGCCGAACCCCCCCCCCCCCCTCATGACCACGTGGTTTATGGACAGCCCCAAAGTTGTTTAGTAGATCGAAAACTAACTGATGGAGAGCCGTATGATTTGAAACTCCACATCTAGGTGGCACTAGTGGGTATTCAAATTTTATAACTCATATGTCTCAGGACCCTGATTACTTAGAAAGATGGTGTCTTCTGAAAAGTTGTTTAGTAGATAAAACACTAACTGATGAAGACAAATATGACGTGCAATTTCACATCCAGGTGGCACTTATGAGCATTCCCATTTTATACCTCATATATCTCGAGATCCTGATTACTTAGAAAGATGATGTCTTCAACATTGTTATTTGATGGATAAAGGATGGATGTACTTATCCCGTGACATTGACAACCTTAAGATAGAGTATATTGAACTACGACGGTCAGATATTGAATATTTTACTAAACGCTTTAACTTTATGTAAAATTAATCAATCAAGTGCAAATTTAAACAAATCATAATCAACTAGTTGTGTAATTTTCAAATTTTGAAAACTTTCGGAAGTATAAAAATTTACAGCTCGTTGATTTTTTCTAGATGAATAATAACACGTTCATGCTTTTGCAAATTTACAACTAGCGTCTTCTGGTGGCAGAAGCACTAATCAAATGGTCAATCAACTGAAAGCCCTTGATCTACCAACCAACCTTGCCAAAGATATCAACTTCCCAGGAAATCAGACTCGGAGATATAAAAGATATAAAATTTGCATACTCATTAGCACCACTTACTGGCGAAATATTGATTTCAACGACCCATCAACCAAATGCACTTAACCTATTTGACAACTTTGCCGAAACCACCATCGCTCTTCTAGTAACCAGGATCCTGAGAACTATTGCATATACATTTTTATGTCACTAGTGGTGAAATTACGATTCAAACGGACAACTATCTGTAAGTTTTCGATCTTTTAGAAGGTCGGCACGAGAGGTAACTTTTCCTCCACTTGGTCTTTGATCTACCAAACAACTTTGCCGAAGACAACATCTTTATGAGTAAAGTGGAACTTCGTGGCCGTTCGGTTAGCGTTACCAAGCGTGTAACCACACCATGCTATCCACTGGTGCATGTAATGTATGTCGTGTCCATGGTCTAGTGTTAAGTTCTGTTCAGTCTGTACAGCCTTTGGCTGACGACGGTGTCCCGTGCCTTTTTAATCGGGATCCTGAGCTACATGAGATTAAAAATTTACATGCTCACTAGCGCCTCCTAGTGGTGGCATTTGAAATCAAACTGTCACTCATCTATAAGCCCTTTTTATACCAAACATCTTTGCCGAAGACACTATCTTTCTAAGTAATAAGGGTCCAGGGATACATACTATATAATATTTACGTGCTCACTAGCGCCGCCAAGTGATGAAATTTCAAATTAAACTGCGAATCATCCGTAAGGACTTGACCTACCAAACAACTTTGTCGAAGAAACCATCTTTCTAAGTTATCAGGTTCCCGAGATACATAGCATATAAAGTTTATTTGCTCAGTGGTGCCTAGTGGTGGAATTTCCAATTAAACGGCCAATAAACTGTAAGCCGTTTACCTACCAAACAACTTTGCCGAAGACACCATCTTTCTAAGACATCAGGATCCTGAGATATAAGATATAACATGATATTGCTCATTAGCACCGCCTAGTGGACGTATTACGAATCAACTTTGTCAGCATCAAGTACCCCATGAAATTTACAACAACTTTGCCGAAGACAGTCCTTCTCTAAACAATCAGGATCCTTAGATATTTCAGAATGTATGGGTGTTGTACAAAGTACAACGCGCGACTGCTCGCGTTACAAAAATTGGCGCGAGTACTGAAAGGTTAGACATGACAAATATTTGGCCAAACAAGCCCAAAAAACGACCAACACATCGTGAATCATAGCAACCTTGGATGAATGTCGGGCTTCAATGACAAATATTTGTCATAACGACAAACAGTCTAATGGCACCTTTATAACATAAAGCATGACATAAATAACAAAATGTTGGGAACATTCTGGCGGTTTTTTTTACAGATTCTTTCATGAAGATTACGATGAAACATTCTGAATGTATAAACCATGGCTAGATAAGCTACTTTGCATATTTGATTTTTCGAATTTAATCTAGAATATCTTTTGAAAAAAAAAAACTAAACTTGTTTTACGTTTCTGTTTCAAATGTGTTTAGTAAAACCATACTACTCCGACAAAATTTTGTATAAGTAGGTGATTATCACAAACAAAATAAGCCAAGTTTAAAAAAAAAGTTGAAGAAACATCTAAATTGCGCCATTCACTAAAAAAAATCGTTTTCAAAATTCAAAGTCGATTCACAAAAAACACCAATTTTTATTTGGATAAAATGTTGTCTCAAGATAGGTAATTATGTTCCCAACCAAGGGTCCATGCATTACAAGATAGGCACTATTTAAGAGAATAAGTTTTTCTCACGAAACCTTGTTAATATCCAAATGATTTTTTTTTCAGTATCTTTTGTTTTCAAAAACTTAACCAGTGAAGGTAATTATTTTCACAGAATCTAATGAAATACGATTTGTTGAAGATTTGATCTTATACAGGGTGTTAGGTTCGTGAGTGCAAACTTTTTAAAGGGTGATAGAGGACCATAAATGGAGAAAAAAATTGTTCTACGCATATGGTCAAATCTCAACCGTTATGTAGTTATTAAACTCCCCATGTTTTTTACTCTTATTGCCTTAACTGGTCATATCTTGAAAATGGTCAAACTTATCGCAGTTTTTTGACCCTTATTCGGAAGATTATTGAATTTTCTATCAAATGGCATCTTTGAATCGATTGATTCAGTTAAATAACTAAATTTTCTAAAGCAAATAGCTCAAAAGTAATGTGTTTTGATTTGTTTTTGTCAATTATCTTTGAAAAATGCGAAATAAATTAAAATTCTTTCTTCGACAAAGTTACGGCCCCTGTTCCACTCTACAATTCGTTCTTTGTCATCAAACTTCTAGCTCTTATCGTTTTCTTGCAATTTTGATTTGAATGTGCGGCACAGTGCGCAAAAAAGTACTTTCCTTGACAATAGTAAGAAATCAAAGCTTGTTTTTCTCAGAGATGGCGCCACCACATTAAAAGTAAAATCATTTTTCTTGTATGGACAAATCGCTGGCTTTCACTTGTTCCGCATCACAACGATTTGTACCCTGGGGCAAAAAGTTGCAAATTAGAAACAAAATCATTATACCTACGCGTTTCTTCCGGATTCATTACAGTAACAGAGAATTTATTACGTCACCATACAAATTTCAAGCTGTTTACTTCTTTTTTTCTGACTGGCATTTTACACCCGTGCTGCGCATGATGTTTCCGAGTGGATAGGTGCAGGCGGCGCCGCTGTATATGTGGAAAACACGAGGAACACGAGCGCCATCTATGATTCCGTAGCGCAAACTTTTCTGCTTGTTTACACTGTTATAATGTTTACCACATTTATCAGAAAAGCGCCTCTACCGGCACTCTAGCTAAAACGCAGCTAATTACTTCCTATTGCAAATTTATGACCTGAAATGCGATGTTAAAATCATAATTGCAAGAAAACGGTAAGAGATAAAAGTTTGATGTCAAAGAACGAATTGTAGAGTAAAACAGGGGCCACAAATTTGACCAAGAAGAAATTTTAATTTATTTCGCATTTTTCAAAGATAATTGACAAAAACAAATTAAAACACACTGCTTTTAAGCTTTTTGTTCTAGAAAACTTTGTTATTTAACTAAACCAATTGATTCAAAGATGCCATTTGATAGAAAATTCAATAATCTTTCGAATAAGGGTTAAAAAACTTCGAAAAGTTTGACCACTTTCAAGATATGGCCAGTTAAGGCAATAAGAGTCAAAAACATGGGGAGTTTAATAACTACGTAACGGTTGAGATTTGACCATATGCGTAGAACAAATTTTTCCTCCATTTATGGTCCTCTATCATCCTTTAAAAAGTTTGCACTCACGAACCTAACACCCTGTATATTCAATCATTTGAAATCGTTTTTTTATGCTTAAATATATATTTTTCACAAATATACTCTCTCAGGAAAGGTCGTATTTCGCTCAGATTACAATGAAACTTTCTTGGTTTCTAGTTCTTGACTAAGTAAACCACTTTACATATGTACTTAGTTTCTTCAAACTTTTTTAGATTCTCTTTTAAAAAAGGCAAAACTTTTTTGCGTTGTTTATGAAAAGTGTTTAAACCACAAAATAAATCAAGTTTTAAGAAAATAATGGAAAGAAAATCTATAATGAACCTTACGCCGAAAAAAAAACATCAGAGCTAGCTGATGATTAACCTGGGCTTGCTAGGGGAATATGTGTAAGTAAAAAGAAAATCGGGTTAAGTACTGTTCCTTTGAATTCCACTAAGAATTTGCATCCTTTGACAGATACGTATTTCGACCTCAACTGTAAGGTCGTCTTCAGTGTCATGTAGTCGAGTCAAGTACAAGGACTTTGAATTTTGAGGGGGCAGATAAAAAAAAATATCAAAATATTGGGTCTTGCCAAAAATTCTTCAACAAATCCGATGAGTTTTTAATATTTTTCAGAATAAATGCTTTATTATTTTTACCAAAACCCCGCGCGCCCCCCCCCCCTCCTCGACCAGCCAAAGAGTGGACAAAAAGTGAAATAAATACTTGTAACGGCCTTATTAAAAAAAGTAAAATATTGCTATTTTAAGAAAGGAATATATATTTTATGTTATCCAGCATATGAAAGCATGTTGTTGGGCAGTTTGAATGCACGTATAGTACAATATTAAAATGTCACAAAACTTTTCAAATTTTCATATATTGTACCTTAAGAATTTTGGTTATTTTTAAGTTAAAAAACGGTTCATGTCGTTACGTATCACTGCAATTTCGCTTAGTACATCATAAATATTATGCTTAGGGCTGCATACAAAAAAAGGTAGTAACACCTTGCTGTGAACACATTCATTGTAATCTGAGAGGGTACTGTCAACTCCGAATTCACTTTGGGGCGAAATTTGTTATTTGCTAAGGTAATACATTTGAAATAAGGTATTTATTTAAATCTAAAAAACCCTTCCAAAAGATTGAGTGAATTAGACAAAATCGCCTAACGCATTGAGTTTCATGCATTGATTATGAGTCATATGAGTCATTTTTGTTATCAAAAACTAATCCAGTGAAGGTCATAATTTATGACCTTCACTGGATTAGTTTTTGATAACAAAAATTGCTCAAAACGATAAAAAATATCGAAAATATATCCGCACGGTTATTATCAACTACTGTTACCAACATCCTCACTAACTTCAACAAAACTGTCTTAAAATGCATGTACTCATTTTTCTAGCATTACCAATATATGCTGTTTGTGAACAAAAATAACTTGTTTATGTTTTGTTTATACATTTTTCTAGCACACTCTAAAAAAAAGTCCATTTTTTTAATGCAAACGTTATCTTGAATACCAGCATGGAAAATTGAAAGGTAGTTTCCATAAACTTCAAAAAAAAAAACAAATTATAAAAAAAATAAATAAAAAATTCATTACGTAATATCATTGCGAAACTGTATTTTGAGGATCGAAAGAAATTTTGTCACGATACGTTTAAATAGAAAATACTCAAAAATGAAAAGGAAGTTTTCCTGGAGTTCTAATTGCATACTAATTCAGGGATGTTCAATTCATATTACCGACATATTTAATAAGGAGTTCTCAGATAAACTGTTGCAGAAACTTCTCCATAAATCCTCTAAGAGGACTTTGGATTTTTTCCCAATTATTTTGAATGATATTGTTTCATACGTATTTTCAGATGTTGTTCATACATTTTCTTAAGTATTTTCAAAGAAACTCATTCAGGAATACACATTAATCTTGCAAGCAAAAACTTTCTAGTGATAGGGAAGTGGAACCATCTCGGCAGGGCTTCTATTTTGGGCAGTTTTCCGCTATAACCCAGTCAATTTTGAACCAAATGACACCATTTTCGAATGCTGTGAGATACATATAGTATCTAGGCGTGTGCAAAATTCCATGTCCGGCTAAAGAATGAAGCCAGGCGAATCAAATCAGTCATTTGTGTCGAATTTCCGGGGCCCGTAGCGTAGTGGCTACACGTTCACTTTGAAAGTGGATGGTCGGTCACGAATTCCATCCCAGCCCCGGCACTTGCAATTTTTCGTCAATTATTTTTTCCCCCGAGGCACAAAGCAGAGACTTAATGTCCAGAGGACCAACACGCCCTTGGAGTTTTCGAATGGAAGTTGTTGCGTATCATCTACGGCAGAGTGCAGATGGAAGAAGAAACTTGGAGAAGGCGAATGAACCACGAGCTGCATCAGATGTTGAGAAAAACTATCGTCCACACCGCGAAAATTAGGAGACTACGGATGTCGGATAGCAACCCGTCTAAAATGGTTCCCTAGAGTCATCTGAACGGTACAAGAAGACGTGGTGCGCAGATCAAGTAGAGGACGATTTGCGGACCCTACGCAGAGTGAGGGCCCATATAGCCGAGGCGGTAAACGCACGGGTATTCAGCATGACCATGCTGAGGGTGACGGGTTCGATTCCCGGTCGGTCCAGGATCTTTTCGTAAAGGAAATTTCCTTGACTTCCTTGGGCATAGAGTATCTTCGTGTCTGCCACACGATATACACATGCAAAATGGTCATTGGCAGAGGAAGCTCTCAGTTAATAACTGTGGAAGTGCTCATAGAACACTAAGCTGAGAAGCAGGCTTTGTCCCAGTGAGGACGTTACGCCAAGAAGAGAGAGAGAAAGACGCAGAGTGCGGAACTGGAGACACACAGCCACGGACCGAGTAGACTGGAGACGGCAACTTCGTACAGCAGAGGACACTCAGGTCTCAGTCTGAGCGGTAAGGTAAGTATCCCAACACAACTAGATGGGGAAAACATTTTTTCAAAGGAATCTCTGCAGGATTTTCTAAAGAAACCAAGGAATGATCACTGAAAAAATCTATGGAACATTTCTAAACGGAAATATTTGAATTAAATTATTAAATAATTTTTGAAGCGTCCCATGCAAGATTTTCCAACGGATTCTTCTAGAAACCCTGGTGTTATTACTGAAGAATGCTTTGAGAAAACTTCCGAATGAAGCGCTGAATGATGTTCATAAAGAATCCCTATGAGAATCACTTGAGGAATAAATAGAAGGTTGTCTAATGGGAACTTTAGGGAAACTTCTAGAGGAATCTTTAGTCTAATGTCCGAAGCTTATCATGCCGAGGATCTGGGATCGAATTCCACTCCCGACAAACTCACAAAAATGTGAGTTCTTCCTTCGGGAGGGAAGTAAAGCGGGGGTCCCGAGATGAACTAGCCTAGGGCTAAAAATCTCGTTAATACAGATACAAAAAAAAAATGTCCGAAGCAATCCTTAGAAAACTTCCCGCAAACTTCTCTGGAGAAATTTTAAGAGGAATTTTTGTAAGATTTTCTAAAAGATTCCAGGACGTAATTTCTGAAGAAATCAATGAAAAATTCTCTCAAAGATCAATTTAAAAGTCTCCTTGAAGTTTTTCTGAATAAAGAGAGTATCTGTAGAATTGCTGGCGAAATCTTTGGGTACGTTTCTGAGGGAAATGCCAAAAAAAAAATTCTGAAGGAATTTTTTGAAGATTTCCATTGCTTTGAGAGGTTTAAAGCGATAGATGATAAAATCATTGAAGGAATTGTTGAAGATACACAGTGCCCAATAAGTTCAGATACAACATATAGCTCAAATTAATCTGTAACCACATCTGTAATTCAGATCTTCAAAGTAAATGTATTTATTGAAAGGCCATATACCACTGATCAAATACAGCATAAGGGTTTGAATAATGTTTTTTTTATACTTTTTATAAGCCTTAGATGTTTGTAAGGTTTGTTAGCTCCGGCATGCTAGAATAATTTTTGAAAAGTTGCTCATGCTACAGCAGTCAAAAACGTTGAATTTTGAGTTTACATCTCACGATACTATATCATTATAACTATATTAATAGACAAGAGCTTTACAATGCTATTTCAGTGATGATATGGTGATAAATTTGCAAGTATAGTAAATTTGTGCTTGTTTCTATGAAAAAGGCATAATTATATTAAATAAAGCAAATTTAAGTCAAAATTTGCCTCAATTAGATTATAATCGAATTTTGGAAAAGATAACTATGGGTTGAACTGAGATATAACGCAGCCTTGCTTTTTTACACATCAAAATTCATTTAAACGGGTACAGCAATTTTAAGGATTAAGATAAAATGACTCCGTACTTAACCCAATCTGAATCTCATAGATTATTTCGTATGGTCATAGCTGCTATCACTAATGCTGAGGACAATAACACAATTTGATTTAACTTAACACCATTATTCGATGAAAACTAGACGAAATGCCAGTGAAAGACTTGCGTGCCTGCCGAAAGCAATTTGAGACACTTTTGCAATTATTACAAAAGGATAATTTATTTCAAAACATATACTGTATTTGATCAGTGTGCTTTCAATAAATAAATTTACTTTGAAAATCTGAACTACAGTTGGGAAATAAATTCAATTTGATTGTGTATCCGAACCTATTGAAAACCGTGTGTATTATAATATCTAGTCAGATTTCTGAAGCATTCTCCGAAGAGATTTTCTGAATAAATCCCTGAAATAATTTTGTATTTCTAGAATAGTTTTAGTTTTGAAGGAATTTATGAAGGAGTTCCCTGAAGAAGTCCTGTTCAGAGATATTTTTACATGCAACGGAGGCTGAAATTTCATGTTTGTTTTGAGTATTCTGGTAATCTGGTGAATCGTTCACCACATATACGAATAGCTGAAATGAGTCAATCATGGCTATCAATCATCGATTAATTTTGCAGATTTTGACTCCGAATTTTCCAAAATATTTCAAAACACATCTTCAAAAGGCACTCCAAAAGTTTCTCTTTAACTATCTCTGGGGATTCCATTCAAGATTTTTTGAACAATTTCTCTTGAAATTTCCTTCATTAATTCTAGGTATATCAGATTTTTTTTTTAAAACTTCTATAGAAATAAATTAAACAACAAAGCTGCTGGAGCAGATCAACTACCAAGCGAGCTTCTAAAATACGTTGGAGAAGCACTGGTGAGAGCACTATACTGGGTCATTACCAAGATTTGGGAGAAGGAAGTATTACCGGAGGAATTGATGGAAGGTATCGTGTGCCCCATCTACAAAAAGGGCGACAAGTTGGATTGCGAGAACTACCGCGCGATCACACTACTGAGCGCTGCCTACAAGATACTCTCCCAAATCTTATGCCGCCGACTATCACCGATTGCAAGAGAGTTCGTGGGGCAATATCAGGCTGGATTTATGAGTGAACGCGCTACAACGGACCAGATGTTCGCCATCCGCCAGGTGTTGCAGAAATGCCGCGAATACAACGTGCCCACACATCACTTGTTCATCGATTTCAAATCGGTGTATGATACAATCGTTCGAGAACAGCTATGGCAGATTATGCACGAATACGGATTCCCGGATAAACTGATACGATTGATCAAGGCGACGATGGATCGAGTGATGTGCGTAGTTCGAGTATCAGGGACACTCTCGAGTCCCTTCGAATCTCCCAGAGGGTTACGGCAAGGTCATGGTCTTTCGTGCTTGCTGTTCAACATTGCTTTGGAGGGTGTAATAAGAAGAGCGGGGATAAACACGAGTGGGACGATTTTCACGAAGTCCGTTCAGCTGCTTGGTTTCGCCGATGATACTGACATTATTGCACGTAAATTTGAGACGATGGCGGAAACGTACTTCCGACTAAAGAGTGAAGCCAGGCGAATCGGATTAGTCATTAATGTGTCGAAGACAAAGTACATGATGGCAAAGGGCTCCAGGGAGGAATTACCGCGCCCGCCACCCCGAATTCATATCGACGGTGATGAAATCGAGGCGGTTGAAGAATTCGTGTACTTGGGCTCACTGGTGACCGCCGACAACGACACCAGCAGAGAAATTCAGAGGCGCATTGTGGCAGGAAATCGTGCCTACTTTGGACTCCGCAGAACTCTACGATCGAATAAACTTCGCCGTAACACGAAGCTGACTATCTACAAAACGCTGATTGGACCGGTCGTTCTCTATGGGCACGAAACATGGACCCTACGTGCAGAGGACCATCGCGCCCTTGGAATTTTCGAATGGAAGGTGTTGCGTACCATCTACGGTGGAGTGCAGATGGAAGACGGGACTTGGAGAAGGCGAATGAACCACGAGCTGCATCAGCTGCTGAGAGAACCAACCATCGTCCATACCGCGAAAATCGGGAGGCTACAGTGGGCGAGTGACGTCATCAGGATGTCGGATAGCAACCCGACTAAAATGGTTCTCGAGAGTCATCCGACCGGAACAAGAAGACGTGGAGCGCAGCGAGCTAGGTGGGTCGACCAAGTGGAGGACGATCTGCGGACCCTACGCAGAGTGCGGAACTGGAGACAAACAGCCATGGACCGAGTGGAATGGAGGCGGCTACTATGTACAGCAGAGGCCACCCCGGCCTTAGGAATAAATTGTCAAAAATCAAAAATTTCACTGCAAAATCCTGCAGAAAAATGTGAGGATTTCCAAAAAATCTCACGAAATGTTTGCATTCATCTACCATTCAAGAAATTATTCAAGAACATTATATAAGACTAGAAGGGTTTCTTTAGGGATTCGTAAAATTTCTGGAAACAAAAACAGGAATTTCGAAGGAAGCCACCCTTTTGTGGAACCTCGTGGCCGGTGCGGTTAGCATCACCAAGCGTGTAACCATACTATGCTATGGGGTGAGGGTTCGTTTCTTGCTCTGGGCGATGAAACTTTTCCCAAGAAATATTTCTTCCTCGTATTCACTGGTGCACGTAATATGTCGTGTCCGTCCGTCGTCTAGTGCTTTCGTTCAGTCTGTACAGCCTTTGGCTGAAGACGGTGTTCGTGTCTTTTTTTTTCAGTGATTGGCATATAAGTTATTACAATACTTGATGGCGAATTTCTCTCTGGAACTCCAACTACATTCCCAAAAAAAAAACTAATTTTATCTTATCCTTTTGTCTAAATTAATTACTTCAGAGATCCCTCTTAAAAATTCCTGTTTAACATGTTTTCAGGAAGCTGCAGAAACTTCTCCATAAATCCGCTAATAGTTAATCTTTTTTTTTTTAATTTTAAAAGATATTGTTTGAAAAGCATATTAAGATACTGGTCATGCATTTTCGTACGGATTCATCCACGGTACCAAGTGTCACCAAATAAATTTGTCACAATGCACGTTATGTTAAAGGGCTTACTGCCTTGACGGTGATTCTAAAAGATTGCAGATCAAAAAAGTATGCTCTAACCATCGCTACTTACGAAGAACAAATCCGTCGGCTCTCACTCGCTCACCATTTTAAGCAATTTATAGCCAGCAAAAATAAAACCCTTGTCACTGTACGGGATATAAAACCCTCATCTTCCATCTTCTTCCACTGGTTTGGCTGTGACTAGAACTGGCATCCGTGTCACCCTGAATTTTCGTTTTCCCGGCACCAATTTTTTCTTCTTCAACTGAGAAAACACATCTACCGTGAACAATTTCACAACACTTTACTGCCGTTTGCAGCATAGTTGTCCCATGTTAATAGGGATTCCCATAGAACATGGGACAACTATGCTGCACACGGCAGTTTAGGACAATTACCGGACGGCAAGCTGCCAGCTGAATTTCACTCGTCGTGTCGCCGAAATTGAGTATTCCGTCCAACTTTTTTTTTTCTTCTTCAAGTAACCATCGTGCTTCGTCACCCAACAACAACGATGGACTTAACACATTTTCCCTTACCCCACCACTCTCAGTAATAAGTTGCGCGGAAAAACGACGTTCAAACGGGACGTTGCAACAATTTTCCACTTCCGACGACCGATCGGGTCTTGCCGCCTTTGTACGTAATCGATTTTGCTTCCACTACTGACCAACTGGAACAACCTCTTTTGATGCACTTTTCTCTTCACGTTTTTTTTATTCTCTCCTTTCGAGGAAAAGGATTGCCAGGATGCACTTTGCACCGATGTTGTTTCAAAGCCGCGGTCGCCTCGACCACCACGTAGCCAACGAGGAGCCAATTTTGCTTTTATTACTGTTCTTCCGGTGCTTCTGTGCTGCAGCAGCGCAGCTCTTATAAATAGTGATAAGAACACTGTTTTTCATTAGCGATAAATCTGTGTTCACATTTTTCTAATTTATTTCACTGCTCGGGCGATGAGATTTCTTTCCAGCTGCGAATTGCCATTCGCGCGCGTCAAGCGATCTGAAACGGAAGAAAAACGAAGACAAATTGTAGTTTTGTGCTTACAAAGTTGCCAAAGAAGGTGGTAGACTGGGTTGAAGTCGATGCTTTTGGATGTAAAGATAGACTAGTAGTTTGAGGTCGTGGAAAAGTAAACGTTTGTAATTAAAAGTTCTAATTGCATTTGGCGAAAGATGCCGCCTCAGGTTGCACATCGTAATCGTTGAATTGTTGGAAAAGTTTTTGGCAAGTGTTGTCTTCCATTATTTATGTACTTTTGTTTCATATATCTGTTTTCTATTGCATGCATTTTATGTCTACTACCTCTACCCTCTGAACAACTTTTCAGGAATACATCTGATATTTGCTCTAAGAATATTTTTGCTGCAAAGTAACTCAAATGTTTCCAGGAAGTTGTCTGTTGACAACTACAGGATTTTCTGTTCTGCGAATTCCTTCAAAAATTCATCCAAGCATTCTTTCAGAAATCCTTTTTGCAATACATCAGAAAATTCGTTTGGGTATGTGTTGAAGAATTCGAAAAAAAATCTGAGATTTCCTCTTAAATCCTTTTACGAATCACTGGAAGAACTCCTGGAGAAATTCTTGATAGAATTCCTGTTTAAACTCCTCCAGGAATTTCTCCAGGAATTTCTCCAGCGATTCCTTCAAAAATTCCATCAGGAATTCCTCCAGAAATTCCTGCAGAAATTCCATCAGGAATTCCTCCAGGAATTTCATCAGAAATTCTTTCAGGAATTCCTCCATAAATTCTATCAGGAATTTTTCCAGGAATTTCATCAGAAATTCCTCCAGGAATTATTCCATAAATTCGATCAGGAATTTATCCAGGAATTCCTCCAGAAATTCCATTAGGAGTTCCTCCAGGAATTCCATCTGGAATTCCTCTAGAAATTTCTCCAGGAATTCCTTTAGGAATTTCTCAGAGAATTCTTCCCGAAATTCCATCAAAAATTCCTCCAGGAATTTCTTCACGCATTCAGCTAGAAATCTCTTAAACAGGAACTCAACCAGGCATTTCGCCAGAAATTTCTCCGGAAATTGCTCCAGGATTACCATCAAGAATTCCTCCATTAGTTTCTCCGGAAATTCCTCCAGGAATCTCTCCAAAAACTCCATAGGGAATTCCTCCCGGATTTTTTAAAGAAATTTGTCCAGAAATTCCTCCACAAACTCTATCAGTTATCAGAATTCCTCCAGGAATTTCTCCAAGAATTTCTTCTGGCATTCCGTAAGGAACTCCTCCAGGAACTCCAGCAGGAAGTAAACCAGGAATTTCTTCAGGAAATCTTTTAGATATTCCATCAGGAAATCTTCCAGGAATTCCTCCAGGTATTTCTCCAGGAATTCAACCAGTTATTTCTCCAGATTGATTGATTGATTTGTCTTTATTAAAATGACTTACAGCCCTTGGCTGGTTCGTATCTATATTTCTCCAGGAATTCCTCCAGAAATTCCATCTGGAGTACTTCCAGGAATTTCATTAGGAATTTCTCAGGGAATTTCTCCAGGAATTTCTCCTGAAAATTCATTAAGAGTTCCTCCACGAATTTTATCAGGAATTCATCCAGAAATTCCTCCAGGAATTCCATCAGGAATTCCTCCTGGAATTCAACCAGGAATTTCTCCAGGAATTCCATCAGGAATTCCATCGGGAATTCCTTCAGCAATTTCCCTAAAACTTCCTCCAGGAATCCCTCCAGGAATATCTTCAAGAATTCCTCTATAAATTCTTTAAGGAATTCCTCCGGGAATCCCATCAGGAATTCCACCTGGAATTCAACCAGGAATATCTCCAGGAATTCTTCCAGAAATTTTATCAGGAAATCCTTCTGGAATTTCTCCAGAAAATCCATCAGAAATTCCATCGGAAACTCCTCCAGCAATTTCTCAAGGAATTCCTCCAGAAATCCATTCAGAAACTCCATAAGAAATTTCTCTAGGAATTTCTTCAGGAATTTCTTCAGAAATTCCTCATTTAAATCCATTAGGAATTCCTCCAGGAATTCCATCAGGCATTCCTCCTGGAATTCCACCAGGAATTTCTCCAGGAATTCGTCCAGAAACACCATAGGGAGTTCCTCCAGGAATTTTAAAGGAATTTCTCCAGAAACTCCTTCATAAATTATATCAGGAATTTATCCTGGAATTCATTTAGCAATTCCTTCAGGAATTTCTCCAGGCAATCCCCAAGAAATTCCTCCAGGAATTCCATCAGGAATTGAACCAGGAATTTCTTCAGGAATTCTTCCAGAAATTCCATCACGAAATCCTCCAGGAACTCCTCCAGGTATTTCTCCAGGAATTCTTCCAGGAATTTCACCAGGAAATCCACCAGAAATTCCATCACGAATTCAACCACAAATTCCTTCAGGAATTCCTCCAGAAATTCCCTCTAAAGTTCATCCAGTTATTCTTCCGGAAATTTGTCCAGGAATTCCTCCGGAAATTTCATTAAGAGTTTCTCCACGAATTTTATCAGGAATTCCTCCAGGAATTCCATCAGGAAATCCTCCTGGAATTCAACCAGAAATTTCTCCAGGAATTCTTCCAGAAATCCTCCTGGAATTTCTCCAGGAATTCCATCGTGAATTCTTTCAGCAATTTCTCCAGGAATTCCTCCAGGAATCCCTCCAGTAACTTCATTAGGAATCCCTCTAGGAATTTATGCAGGAATTCCTTCAGGAAACCTTCCATAAATTTCATCAGGAATTCCTCCTGGAATTCAACCAAGAATATTTCAGGAATTACTCCAGAAATTCTAACGGGAAATCTCCAAGGAATTCCTCCAGGAATTCTATCGGGAATTCCTCCATCAATTTCTCCAGGAATTCCTCCAGGAATCCCTCCAGAATTCCTTCTGGAATTTCATTAGAAATTCCTCCAAATTATATCAAGAATGTCTCCAGGAATTTCTCCATAAATTCCATCAGCAGTGCCTCTAGGAATTCCATCAGGAATTCCTCCAGGAATTCCTTCAGGAATTTCTCCAGGAATCTCTCCAGAAACTCCATAGGGAATTCTTCCAGGGTTCATAGACTTTATCAGGAATTCCTCAAGGAATTTCTCCAGGAATTCTTCCAGGAATTTTTCCAGGATTTCCTCCACGAATTCTCCAGGAATTGTTCCAGAAATTCAATAAGACATTCAACCAGGAATTTCTCAGGGAATGCCTCCAGAATTTCCATCAGGAGTTCCTCCAGGAACTCCACAAGAAATTGTTCCAGCAAGTTCTCCAGGAATTACTTCAGTAATTCCTCCTGAAATTTCTCCAGTAATTCCTGCAGAAATTTCTCCAGGAATTCCACCAAGAATTTCTCCAGGAATTTCATCAGGAATTCCTTCAGGAATTCCTTCAGTAATCCCTCTAGAAACTCAATTCCTCCAAGAATTTCTTCAGGAATTCCTCCAGCAATTTCTCCAGAAATTTATCCCGGAATCCCTCCAGAAACTCCATAAGAAATTCCTCCAGCAATTTTACCAGGAATCTCTTTAGAAACTCCATAAGTAATTCCTCCAAGAATTTCTTCAGGAATTCCTCTAGGAATTCCTCCAGAAATTCCAACAGGAAATCCTTCAGGAATTTCTCCAGGGATTTTTCCAGTAATATCTCCAATAACACCTACAGGAATCCCTCCAGAAACTCCATAGAGAATTCCTTCAGCATTTTTATCAGGAATTCCTCCAGGAATTCTTCCAGATACTTCTCCAGAAATTCCTCCAGAAATTCCATCAGGAATTCTTCCTGGAATTCCATCAGAAATTCCTCCAGGAATTTCACCAGCTATTCCTCCAGAAATTTCTCCGAAAATTCCTCCAGAATTTCCATCAGGAATTCCTCCAAAAATTTCTCCAGAAATTCCTCCAGGAATCCCTCCGGAAACACCATAGGGAATCCCTCCAGAAATTTCATTAAGAGTTATTCCACGAATTTCATCAGGAATTCCTCCAGGAATTTCTACAAAAATTCCTCCAGGAATTCAGTCGGGAATTCCCCCAGCAATTTCTCCGGAAACTTCTACTAAAATACCCCCTGAAACTTCATAAGGAATTCTTGATTTTTTTCAGGAATCCCTCCAGAAATTCCTTCACAAATTCTATAAGGAAATCCTCCAGAATTGCCATAAGGAATTTCTCCTGGAATATCTCCAGGAATTAATCGAGAAATTCCATCAGGAAATCCTCCAGGAATTCCTCCAGGAATCCCTCCTAAAACTGCATAGAGAATTCCTACAGGAATTCCATCAGAAGCTCCTCCAGGAATTCCTCCATAAATTCTATCAGGATTTTCACCAGGAATTCCTCCAGGAATTCCATCAGGGATTCAACTAGAAATTTCTCCATCAGGAACCAGATATTTCTCCAGGAATTGCTTCAGGTATTTCTCCAGAAATTTCTCCGGAAATTTCTGCAGGATTACCATCAGGAATTCCTCCAACAATTTCTCAAAAAATTCCTCCAGGAATCCCTCCAGAAACTCCATGGGGAATTCCTCCAGGATTTTTTAAGGAATTTCTCCAGAAGTTCCTCCAGAAATTTCTCCAGAAATTCTATCATAAATACCTCTTGAAATTCAATCAGCAATGTCTACAGGAATTTCTCTGGGTATTCCTCAAGGAATTTCTTTAGGAATTCTATCAGGAATTAAACCATGAATTCCTCCAGAAATTCGTCCAGGTATTTCTCGAGTAATTTCTCCAGGAATTTCCCCAGGATTTCCTCCAGGAATTCCATAACGAATTCAACCAGGAATTTTTCCAGGAATTCCTCCAGAAATTCCATCTGGAGTTCTTCCAGGAATTCCATCAGTAATTCCTCCTAGAATTCAAGTAGGAATTTCTCCAGAAATTCCATCCGGAAATCCTCCAGTAATAACTCCAGAAACTCCATCAGGAATTTTGTCAGGAATTCCTCCTGGAAACCCTCCAGAAACTCAATAGGGAATTTTTCTAGGATTTTTTCCAGAATATTCCTCCAGGAATTTCCTTAGGAATTCCTCCCAATTATATCAGGCATTTCTCCAGGAATTTCTCCACAAATTCCACCAGGAATTCCTCCAGGAATTTCTTCAGGAATCCGTCCAGAAACTCCATAGGGAACTTTCCCAGGATTTTTTCCATGAATTCTATCAGGAATTCCTCAAGGAATTCTATCAGGAATTTCTCCTGGAATTCTTCCAGGAACTCCATCACAAATTCCTCGAGGAATTTCTCCAGGAATACTTCCAGGATTTTTTTTCCAGGATTTCTTCCAGGAATTGCTCCAGGTACTCAATAAGGAATTCAACCAGGAATTTCTCAGGGAATGCCTCCTGAAATTCCATCAGGAATTCCTCCAGAAATTTCTGCAGGAATTCCTTCAGGAATTCCTCCAGCCATTTCTCCGGAAATTCCTCCATGAATCTCTCCAGAAACATCATAAGGAAATTTTCCAGGAATTCTTCCAAGAATTTCTCCATTAATTCTTCAGGAATTCCTCCAGGAGTTTCTCCAGAAATTCCTTCATTAGCTCTGTAAAGAATTCCTCTAGGAATTTCTTCAGAAATTCCTCCAGGAATTTCTCCAGGAGTTCCTCCAGAAATACCAGCAGTAAATCCTCCTGGAATTCCTCCAGAAATTCCATCAAGAATTCCATCGGGAACTCCTCCAGCAATTTCTCCAGGAATTCCTCCAGGTATCCCTCCAGAAATTCCATAAGAAGTTCCTCTGGGAATTTCTTCAGGAATTCCTCCAGGAATCCCTCCATAAATTCTATAAGGAATTCCTCCAGGAATTCCATCAGGAATTCCTCCTGGAATTCAACCAGGAATTTCTCCAGGGATTACTCCAGAAATTCCATCAGGAAATCCTCCAGGAATTCCTCCAGAAAATGCATCCGGAATTCCTCCAGAAATTCCATCAATTTCTCCAGGAATCCCTCTATAAACTCCATAGGGAATTTCTCCAGGAATTTCATCAGGAATTCCTTCAAATTATATCAGGAATTTTTCCAGGAATTACTCCAGAAACTTCATCAGGAGTTCCTCCAGGAATTCCATTAGGAATTCCATCAGGAGTTCCTCCAGGAATTCCATTGGGAATTCCTCCAGGAATTTCTCCAGGAATCTCCCCAGAAACTTCATAGAGAATTCTTCTAGAATTTTTTCCATAAATTCTATCAAGGAATGACATCAGGAGTTTTTCCCGAAATTCCTCCGGGAATCCCATCAGAAATTTCTCGAGGAATTTCTCGAGGAATTTCTCCAGGAATTCTTTCAGGATCTTTAACTGGATTTCCTCCAGGATTTCCTGCAGGAATTCTCCAGTTATTGTTCCAGGAATTCCATTAGGAATTTAACCAGAAATTTCTCCAGTAAATCCTCCAGTTATTTCTCCAGGAATTCCTTCAGGAATTGCAGCAGGAATTCCTCCAGGAATTTAAGCAGGAATTCCTCCAGGAATTTCTCCAGGAATTCCTTCAGAAATTTCTCCACGATTTCCTCCAGGAATTTCTCTTGGAATTTCACCAGGATTTTCTCCAGGAATTCCTTCAGGAATCCATCCAGGAATTTATCCAAGAATTTATCCAGGAATTCCTCTATAAATTCTATCAGGAGTTCAATCAGGAATTTCTGTAAAAAATTACATCAGAAATTCTTCCAGGAATTTCTCCAGGAATTCTTTCAAGACTTTCTCCATTAATTTCTTCTGGAATTTCTCCAGGAATTCCATCGGGAATCCTTCCAGGAATTTCTTCAGGAATTCCTCCAGAAATTCCATCAGGAGTTCAACCAGAAATTCCATTAGGTGATACTCTAGGACTTTCATCAGGAATTCCTCCGGAAATTGCTTCAGTAATTCTTTCAGAAATTTCTCAGAGAATTCCTCCAGAA
This sequence comes from Aedes albopictus, assembly GCF_035046485.1. Classification (NCBI taxonomy): domain Eukaryota; kingdom Metazoa; phylum Arthropoda; class Insecta; order Diptera; family Culicidae; genus Aedes; species Aedes albopictus. Next base: position 107,984,159 of record NC_085138.1, on the reverse strand, counting down.
ATTTCATCAGAAATTCCACCAGGAAATTTCATCAAGAATTTCTCCAGGAATTCCTCGAGCAATTTCTCCAGGAACTTCTCCAGGAACTCCTCCAGGAATTCTTCCAGAAATTTTGATCAAGATTTTCCCAGTTATTCCATCAGGGCTTCCTCCAGGGATTTATCTTGAATTTCATAAGGAATTCCTACAGGAATTACTTCAGGAATTCCTCCAGGAAATCCATCAGAAATTCCTCCAGGATTTTCATCATATATTCCTCCAGGAATTACTCGCGGATTTTTTTCCAGGAATTCCATCAGGAACTCCTCCAGGAATTCCTCCAGAAATTTCTGCAGAAATTTCATCAGGAATTCATCCAATAATTCCATCCAGGGATTCATCTTGGAATTACATAAGGAATTCCTACAAGAATTCCTTCAGGATTTTCTCCAGGAATTCCATCAGAAATTCTTCTGATCCACCCAAACCTCATAGCACTAAAAGTTTGCTTAATCCGCAGCTGATCTATATGTGTATGAAACTGGCTGACATCACCGGCTGCGTCGAATGTGTGTTGCCGCAATAATGAAACTCGGTTATCATTTCTCGCCAAATTTTCCCCCACCATCAACCGTCTGATTTCGATCAACCAGTAGGTAGTGATAATGACCTCATAATCTGCCCATCAATCGGAACACGTTTCCGTTCTGTTATTTCTTCTTACGTTCGCCACCACATATCGTCGTCATCGTCTGGGATGGAACCACGAACAACTTTGTGGCTACGGGCGGCGGCGGCGACGGTGTGTGGCGGTCCCAATTTTCCCCGCGATGATTGAATCCCGAATGGAAATAATTTTCCCCCTGTTTGGGCGATTAATGGGATCCCAGCATGAACGCACGCACACGTTCGCTCAGCCACAGTGTTACCCAATTGTTGGTTATCAGCTGTCAATCGGGGTTTGGCTTAGCAAGGGGTTTCGTGTTCCACTGTACTGAGGGATGTGTGACCGTGACGGTCGAATAGCGAGTGGGCCGAAGAGAAATGGTTTTTAAATGGAGTTTCAGAGTATTATTATTTATGTGTTTTTTTTTAAGAATTCAATAAATGAATCAAGAATTTTCCCAAAGCGGTTGTTTTCAGATTATGTCCTATGAAGTCTTTTATGTAGTACACAAAAGATGTTTAAGGAGATTTTAAACTGGAGGGAGAAGGGGGCATGGAGACTATATTTAATTATCTAAAGGTATCCAAGAGCTCCCTTGAATATTGAGCAAAGTTCTACTAACATAACTGGTTATCATTTTAATCACTACCAACAAAGCTGCTGATCCAGCATCAAGCAATTACATAAGTTCGGTCAAATGAGGGTTTCCAAAAACCTTATTGTATGGGTCATCCAATCTACAAGCGTAACATGTCATCTCTCGCTGTATTACGAATCAATTCCCCCTGAAACCCTTCTGTAACTCCTTGAAACTCTCAAAAACCTTTCGAAAAGCATCGAAATCCCTCTAAAAACCTCTACGTAACCCTCGTAAACTTCTCTTAAACCAACAACGGGAGCCCCCAGAGGCCTACTGAAACGACTTGGAACCCCTCTAAGGCTACGTACTCCTAAACTCTCATGACTTAACCTCTCCCTCTCATATGCCTTGAAATGCCTCTAAGACCCACTTGAAACATTAACTTCGCTGAAGCCATGACCCCCTTCCCAAACCGTCTTGAAACTCATCGTTATTTCTTAGCTCAACTTCCCAACTGAGACGAATCCAGCTTCTCAGCATCGTAGTCCATGAGCATTTTCACAGTTATTAACCGAAGGGTTTCTCTGCCAATGACCATTTTGCATTTGTATGTCGTGTGACGGACATCAAGGCGGCTTTGCGGTCCCATGAAAACCCTTTCTCGAAGACTTTCAGAACTTTTCGGACACTTCGTAAACAGTCAAGAAGTCCGCTGAAACCTTCTGGAGTCCCTGAAACTCAATAAAATGCTTTCCCAGGTAGAGGTCAAGTACTGATGATCGAAACGTGATATAGGTTTGATTGAGGTAAGAGGTAAAAGTACTGAAAATAATATCAAAAAATTGTTCTTGAAACTTCTGAGCAATAGCAAAATTTGATAGTTGAAGATCATTCAAATAGCTCCATGCTGTTGGTTAGATCTTACAAAGAGCTAAATGTGCTATTAAGACGATGTTCCAGGAGTAAATTTGAGATATTATTTTCAGTACTTGTCGCAAACAAACAAATATCTCTTCCTGATCTCCATATCAAAATTTGTTGTTATTGAGCTTTTTTCCTCTGCTCGGGTTGAAACATCCCTGAACAGTGCTGACATGATAAAATCAGAGCTGGTTACTCATGGTTTACACATTTCAGGCACCCCTTATACAGCCCGTAGAAATTACTTCAATATTGCGCCTCATTAAAAATTATTCTAGGGAACCCCCTTCTTGATTATTTTTGTATTATTTTCCTGTAATTACCGCGAAAGGGATATTTTTGAAGAAATTCCTTTTATGAGTTTAGCAACAACTGTTTTAAAGCATTTTCTCCAGGATAATCTCTTGGAACACTGCCAGAAATTCTTTTAGGATTTCTTTCAGGATTTTTCAAAAAAATTCCTGAGTTTTAAATAAAGAAGATTCTCGCAGAACTCCCTAGAATGATTTCTGCAAAAACTCCTCCAAAGATTCCTCCAGATATCCCTTTAGAATTCATTCATATCCATGTATTTCTTAGAAAATATATTTAGGAATTTCGTTGGAAGCTTTCATGAAAGCTTAAGCATCCGTTTTCGAGTTATTCCTCCAAAGACTGAACTCCATCTCCTTCCAACATAATCATCAATAGTCAAAATTCGAAGAAAGTCTAGAAATTTCTCCAGATATTTTTTCGGGAATTCCTCCGAGAATTCTCCCTGGAACTTCTTCAGCATTTTTCAAGAAATTCCCTAGAACATACATCTTGAAAGTATTCCACCGTCTTCTTCAGAAATTACTCCTAGGGATGCTTCAGGGATTGCTTGGGAAGTTTGCAAGAGAAGTAGTTAGATTGTTTTTCACATATTTCTACAGGAATTACTCAAATTTCCCTTTATTTTTTTTCTAGGAATTTAGAACGTAACTTAAGGAGTTTCTTCAAGTACTTTGTTTTGAGGAATCTTCAAAGGGATCACCAGGAGTTTAAAGGGATTCTTTAAGACAAACCAGCGGGTATTTTCTTAGAATTTCCTTCAAAGATTCTTTCAGAAATTCTGTCAGGTTTTTATGAAAATTCTAAAAGAAATTGTGAGCAAAATCCCTAGAGTAATATATGAATCCTGGAGAAATTTCTCAAGGTGTTCTTGGAGAAACCCTTCTTCAGGAATGCCAGATATACAGATTTTCCTGTTTTATACAGATTTTTGACCTTCTATACAAACAAAAAAATACAGATTTTGAAAATGTGATACAGATTTCTTCATAAATCATCAAATTTGAAGTTAATCTCAATCAATTTATTGAAAACTCTATTATTTGCTGCTTAAATTTTAAAGATTTTTTTAGTTTCTCTTAAAATCTAGGACTATCGTCATCTGTTAAGCTGTCAAATACGGTGATACAGAAAAATCTGCGTCGATACAGAGTTTTGATAAAATAATCTGGCATCTCTGCTTCTTGGATGAATTTCCAAAGGAACCTTCATGGGGTTTTAAAGAAATTATAAGAGGAATTTCTGAAAATCTCCATGGTAGAAATTTTGAAGTAAAACTTTGCTGAAATTCTTGAAGAAATCACAAAATTCTAAAAAAAAAACCTTCAGCTATATGAAAGAATCTCTGTAGAAATTTAGGAAGAAATCCCCAGTACTCTTTGAGGAATATCTGAAGAAATCCCAACCAAATTCATGAATGAATCCCGAGAGAAAATGAAAAAAAAGCTCTGGGGAAATTTCTAGAGAAACTCTTACGGAAACCCTTGGTGGAATTCCTAGAAAAGCATATTAAGGAATTTTTAGAAACAAAAAATGCTGGAGAAATCCTTTCAAAATCTCTTGGGAGATTTTTGAAAGTAATCCTGGAGCAATCCGTGTTTGTATTGTTGAAGGAATTCCTTAAATTCCTTAAACGCCTAGATAAGCTTTTGTAAAGACCCATTAAGGGGCTGTCCATAAACCACGTGGTCATTTTTTTGGGACTTTTCGACCCCCCCCCCCCCCCCCCCACCCCGCGTGGTCATTAGTCCATACAAAAATTTTTATTGGTCCATACAAAATGGTCATTGGCCGAACCACCCCCCCCCCCCCCCCTAATAACCACGTGGTTTATGGACAGCCCCTTAGAGAAAAAAATCTTGGGAAATTTCTAGTCTTTAGAGGAAGAAAAAGGGAAATTTCTGAAGAATTGGATGAAGGAATGTCCAAGGGAAACTCTGACGAAGCCCCTGTTAGAGCTCCTGCAGGAATTTACGAAATAATTCCAGCTTGAACAATTGAAGGCAATAATGCAGGATTCTCGGAATGAATTCCTGCATGGTTTGATGAATGAATATCTGTATAAATACCTAAACAAATTCCTGCGTGAATTTATTTTTGGAAAAATACCTATAGAAACTTCTGACTGAATCTCTGGAAAACTTGCGGAAGAACAACTAAGATAACTATGATAAAAAATCTTCGAAAGAATTTCTAGAAGAATCCCTATATAAAATGTTGAAGGATTTCTTGAAGAAATTTAAGAAGGGTTTTCCAAGCGAATACCAAGAAGAATTCCTTAAGTAATCCCTCACTGCGTTTCAGAAGTAACGCATAGAAATCTACATAAAAAATAGTGAATTTTCTCCTTGAATGATTGAAGAAATTTCTGATGCCCAAGAGTATCACCTGTAAGAAAATATTGTCGGTAAGATGACTTTTGTATTTGTAACTAGCTGTCCCGGCAAACTTTGTCTTGCCAGGTTGCAGTGGTTTGACAACTGTGGAGGTCATTTTAGCACAGCACTCTAGATTGGTTTCATTTCGATTCTGTTGAATTTCTTCTCGATTCATGAAAAATCATTACTTTCACTGTTTTTCTACTTTTTAGTTGATTTTCGTAACTTTTTATTACATATAAACACAGCCGCCATGAATACGAATCTAACCATGCAAGAGTCATCCTGATCGGTTCATCCGTTCGTAAGTTTTGTTGCCTCAAAGGGACTTCAAACTCATTTTTATATATATAGATAGATATAGATAAGCTTAGATGAGATTTTTATTCACATTGGCCACATTCCTGAATCTTCCGGCCTTCTTGTTCCTTGCGGAAGTGACCCAATGTTTGAAGTTTTGAAATCTGGTGTACTAGATTTTTTTTTTCTTCTGATTTTTCGGGAATTCCGCCAGTATTTCCTTATGATTTTTTCTTAGGAACTACTTCTGGGTTTCCTCTAGATTTCTTTTTCGATTCTTCAATAAAGGTCATCTGAGTTTGCTCAAGGAGATCTTTTTGGAGTTTCTCTTAAGCTTTTATGTCATATTTTTATTTTAGATTTTTTTTCATAAATTTCTCCAGTAGTTCTTTCTGTGATTTCTTAAAAAGTTCTTTGGCGATTCCAACTAGAAATTCTTCTGAAACCCTAAAATAGTTTCTTCTATGGTATCTGCTGGCATTTTATAGAAGATTTTTCAATAAGAATTTCTGTAGAAGGCTTCCTGAAAAAAAAAAACTCTAGAATACCAAGGATATATGATCTTTACCCGGGGGAACCAGGCTGCTAAAAGATCCACGAATTTGGCCAATGTAGGGATCTCAGGAGGCCTCAGGGGGTTGCAGGGACGTTTCAGGATATCTTATAGGGCCTCTGGAAGTTTCAGAGGGTTTTATGGGCGTTTCAGGAGTTCTCAGGGAGATCCTAGGAAGTCTCAGGAGCTATTCAAGGCTTTTTAGGAGGTGTCTGGGGGTTCCATGTGGTCTCCATGGGGTGAGATTCTGTGATATCAGGGGCGTTACAAGGGATCTTATGGGGTTTCAGAGGCATTCAGAGAGGCATCGGGGGGTTTCAGCGGATTTCAGGGACATTCTAATTGAGATCTCACAGGGTTCCATTGGGGTTTTCGAGGATCTCATAGGCATTTCAAAAGGTTTAGGGGGGTCTCAGGAAGGTCCCAGAAGGCTTCAGGGGCGTTTCAACGACGTTTCAGTGGGTTCGAAGGGATTCCAGAGGGTCTCAGAGAGTTGGCGGGGCGTTTCCAAAAATTTTCATGGGGTGCCAGGAAGGGCTGACAATCTTCCTTCTCGTCGCAGTGGTGACAAAGGAAAAAAAATAAAATCTTATTCACCCGAAAGAATAACACTGACAACCAGTGTTCCCGTCGCCAACAAAGGGTTCTACGACGAAGCTCAAACATAAATAGTCAACCAGTAACGTTTTCGTCGTCCTCATTATTTTTTGGAAATAAGAGACGACGGGTCAAGCGAACGCGACCAGGGAATATAGCTTTTATTGGTATTTCAGCGTGCAAGATACTGTAGCACCATGATAGCTCAAGAGTACTGGATTGTTTGTTTGATCCCGGATGCAAATTTTATTTATTTGAATTCTATTTTGGTTTGCTGCTGATGCGACAACATATACTTCATTGGCTTCAAACACTCCAACAAAGAGCGAAACAAATCGAAAAAAAGATTTGACGCCAGTCCTTTACGACCGACGTGACGGTTGGCTGCAGAAATAAGTAATCGATTATGAAATGAGCAACGATGACTGCCTAGTTTTCGTTCTCGTCGTCGACTTTTGTGCTCAGACGGCGACGATTGTCAGCCCTGGTCCCGGGGGCGTTCCAGAGGGTTCAGAAGACCTTAGAGGATCTCAGGAAGTTTCAAGACGGTCTTAAGGCGGTCCCATGAGGTCACGGGAGTGTTTCAGGGGCGTTTCAGGGTGTTCCAGAGTGTCTCAGAGGGTTTCAGTCGTGTTTCGAGGAGACTCAGAAGGCCCAGGGGGTCTCAGAGGCTTCAGGAAGATTCCGGGGGACTCAAGGATGTTTCATGAGCGATTCAGGGGGGTCTTGGGCTTTTCAGGGGTGTTTCTCGAATCCTTCTGAAACGTCCCTTAAGCCTCTTTAAACACTTCTGAAAGGCCTTTCACCCCTTTGAAACAAATCTTAAGCGCTCTGAAACCCCCGAAATCCTCCCTGGAATATTCCTTTGAAGCGCACCTTAGACTCCTTTAAACACCCTTAAGCCCTATTCAATAACCTGGAGCTTTCCAAAACACCCCTGAAACCCCGTGGAACCTTCGCCTTTTAGGCTACGCTAAAATCCCAGGAAAACTCTTTGGCCTAATTTGAAACTTGCAGGAGCGAAGCCTTTTCTCGAAAATGAAGTTCTCTCATTAAAAGTACTGCTCATTTAATAAAAGTACGCGCAAAGCTTCCTCTCTATATGCCCTGTTTTAATTTATGCCAATCAACAATTTATGCACTCTCAGCATTTGCTGAGCTTAGCTGAATGACTGCACATATCTATGGTTGCTACTCCGTGATTGACCCGAACCAATGATAGTTGCACAATGAATCAACTGAACGATTGACTGGGAGTGGTCTACAATTCTCACTGTGCATGCTTCAGAGGTTCTCTTTAACGGTACAATAACGGCGCCGGCCACGTCCTTGCAGTCAGGTTGGAAGAAGGAAGGAATATTAGTATCTACCTTTGTTTTGCACTCTCAGCATTTGCCATAAAAACAGGTTTCAGTGTATCAGATCATCTTCCGTCGCCCAACAACTAAAACGAATAAATTTATGGAAAGCTATCAAGCCAGCTTCATCAACGGCCGCTCGACAACGGATAAGATCTGCACTGTACGTCAATTTTTTCAGAAATGCCCAGAATACAGTGACCACACAGAGCTATGAAAAATCATAGCTGAAAACGGCTTTCCTGAGAAGCTAACCGGATTTACTAAATCAACGATGGACGGTGTGCAAAACTGCGTAAGGGTCAGGGCGGGTGAATTATCCACTTTATAAGAATCTCGCCGGGGACTGCGACAAGGTGACGGACTCTCATGCCTACTCTTCAACATTGCTCTGGAAGATGTAATGAAATGAGTCGGGCTCACCAGCCGGAGTGTGGTTTCCACGGTATCCGGCCATTTGGTCAAATATCATTTAGTCGAACGATTTGGCTGAATTCTGATCTGACCAAATGAGTCGTTTGGCCGAATGTTGATCAAAAGAACTCCGTAGTGCGGACTCACTCCGGGTTACCAACAGTGGTTCCTCAAATTAGTAACTTTACAAGATCATAAGAACCAGGTCAAGCAGGAAAGCGTTGAGTGAACGTTATGGGGATTGAGTTAGTCGGCTAGTGAGTGTGAGCTCCCAGGAATGAGATAGTTAGTGCATTGCTGTGTGAGTTAATAAGTAAATGAGTTAGGAACTCAGAGAATGAAACATTTGGCGAGATGGTGTGTAATGAGTATGTGAGATCTGTTTCATGGAAATGAGTGAGCAAGTGAGTATGTGAGGTAGTGAGTGAGTGAGCTACTGGGAGAAAGTGAATGAATTTGTAAATTGGTGAGTAAGTGAATTATTAAGCGAAATAGTCAGTGAATTGGTAATATATGGAGTTTGAGAGTGAGTGATAAAATAGGCTGGTACTTGAATGATGTAGCGAGTTAAACAACTAGTGAGTTATTTCATGAGGGGTTGAGTTATGTAGTGAGTCAGTGATTTTGCGAGTTGTTAAGTTACTAAGTTAGTGAATTAATAAGTTGATGAGTAAATGAGAGGGTTAGTGGGTTAGCTGAGCGGGTTAGAGATCGATTGAATATGTTAAGTGAGTGAGAGTGTGCGCTCGTAAATGATGGAGATGTACGTGTGTGATATGTGATGAGTCCTGTCGTTGATGTGTGGCTATTGTTAAGGGTCCATTATGAGTTGCCATTCGCCGATACTCAATTGGCAGCGGAGTTAGACGACAGTTGCTTCATCCTCATTCACGCTAGATGAACTAGATGAACAATAAACTGCAAGTTCCGAGGCTAGGAATTGAACCCATATTTATCCGCTTATGAAGCGAACGAGTGACCACTGCGCCACGGGTTCCGGCAGTGAAAGCCACTTTAAATGCAGGAGCGGTATGCACGTGTAGATAAACCTAGTAGCATATATAAATGTTGTTGCATGAGCAAATCAAAGCAACGGTAAAAGGCTTGTGATAGGTATACGGATATACTTGTAAACAAATTTCGAAGAAAATGTCGAAACTTATACAATTGCAGACAGATCAAAAAAACTAAGGTCAAATAATTAGAAAGATAATTTGTAACGAGCCTTTTAAAACTTCATTTTATAATAACGCAGTAAAAAGTAAAAGGAGGATTGAATTTGATAATGTAGTCATAAAATAAATTGTGGATGATTTACTTCGGTGTCCCGATACATGTGCTGGTTGTTAAGGACAACGTGAAGAAATGATCGTAGTAGTCGAGAACCCTCTGGAAAGGGAGAATTTCGAGAGACGTTGTGCAAGAAGGTCACCAGTTTGGAAGCGCACGTCAGCTTTAAAGAATTGTTTGTTGATGCTGAAAATCATCCAATTGGGTTTCCTCCTTTTCGTTCCTGGACTCGACCCTACTACCTATTGTCGCTGTGCATACCTTGGTCAAAATTCAAGAATAGCTCCCTGCTCTTGGCGGATAACTACCAAAGGGCAACTAACGGGAACGAGAAAACCCACACACAGTCTGAAATAGTATCCAATGAATTTGTGATTTACTTAAAACTAATGTCAGCTGTGAAAAGGATGAAGGGTTCTTCCTAGTTCTCTGGTAACATAAAACCATCTACTCAAAAATATGTTGCTGAGTTATTGTTACTTGATTGAATGATTAAGCCTCATCTCGACTGTAAATTGAGTAGCCCATAAACCATGTTTGCTCAAGTTTTATATTCGTCCAAACGGCATTCGACCGGCTCTCTGGTAGCTCCTTCCAAAAAAGAAAAAAAATATTATGCTTCCACCGGTGTGTATGAGCAGAACGTGTCGACGAAAGTTTTTCCATTAACAGTATTTTTCGCTGACTGCCTTCGCTTTTGTGAATAATCTCTCCGAGGAGACGCGTAAAAGAGTTTGCAAGCAGTCCGTTGATCCATCGACTGTTTGTAGGTAGAAGTGTGGTAGCCGGAAGCCCAACACACCACCGTAGAGAAAGCTCATCTTCCTCGGGAAGAGACGTAGGTATACGTCTCTGTTCGTTAGGGTTCGAGTGGTGAAGGAGAATTTCTGGCTGGTTCTAAAGAATAACAAAACACGTGCTGTATCTGCTTTTTGTGTTAGTGACGAAGAGGACAGAAAAGCCAAAAATAATGCCAACCCTTGGGGCAGCAACACACTCTTGCCCAAAAATTTAAATATTTTAGCATTTTTGATGGCAAAGATGAAGACGCTTTATTTGGAACTTTCAAGTGCGTGTGTTCTGGGGTGATGTAGAGATATTTTAGAATTAATTCCTCACAAGTTTTCTCGGAAGTCTGATGAAACAATCCTTTGTTTACTCCATGAGAAAAATCCGGGTCAAGCATCGCAGTGATAGTCAAATCTATTCTTTCATCGAAGGATATCTCCACAACAAAACAACCTACGAGTTCGCTTTTCCCTCCGACCTCGGTCGGTTATCTCCAGAAACATCATTACGGGTGAATTATATTTACCATGGAGCTTGTCCCCCTTGCCTGTAATCTTCTCAAGTCATGCAAGCCCAATCGCGACACCGTTTGAGGGGTTGTCTCTTATCTTCTGGGCCGAGCTCCGAGTCAACTGCCCTCGCTTTCTGTGCAAGATGTCGTCAGATGACAACTAGCAGCAAACCATCATCATAACGTAACACCGAGCCATTTCTCAGCCATCGGGCAGAGTTTCTCTACTAATAGAAGGCCGTTCGTCTGTTCGTCGTCGTCATCACTGCGGCAAAAAGTCAGGAAACAAACGCTGACAGTCTAATCCGACTGCAATAACAGCCTCTATCTGATAAACATCTTCGCACACTGCACTGTGGGGCGGGAATGAGAATGTGGCAACGATAATTGGAATCCGCGAAAACTTCTATATAGGGAACGAGTGTCCTAAGTAATCTCTCCTCCCAAATTCATCCTATTCGAAAACAAGCGATTGCGGTACCAATTGGTTTCGTGCGTGCTCACTTCTAACAAAAAAATACTAAAATAAGAAACAAAACAAACAGCGCTTCAAGGCTTTGTTTTAAGTAGGATGAAAATGGTAGCCACATGCTTTAAAAAAACGGACACGTTTAGTACTTCCAGTGAGCTGTTCGCTCTTTGAAGGAAGCATGACATTAGACAACGGACTAGCATGCAACGCCCAGTGGCACAGCCGAAAACTTTTCCTGACAGCTGTGGCGGGAATCGAACCCGCGCTTCTTAGCACGAAGCGACTGAATGCTTGGTGACACTAGCCGTACGACCACGAAGCCACTTAATTGTTTAATAAGGAAACTAATACCCAGTTTGAGTAATTTGGTACTAATCTTTACTTTCTAGAGTAAACTAGAAGTCGCCATTATAAGGAAAATAACTGGGTTTTTTTTAAATGTTAAGGTTATTTGCATACAAAGAACACCTGTTGAACAGGTCTCTGCGCATTTGAAATGGGACCAAGGGCGTTTACAGGAAGTAAAAAGGAGTCCAAAAAGGAGCTTCAGGGGCGATTCAGGAGATTTCTGGTGCCTTTTAATATTTCAGGACGCACACCTGCTTGATCCTAAAACTTCACCGCGCTCGCGCTATATTTAACAAGCGAGGTTTTTTTTTGGTAGTGTTGTACTTTTAACTACGGCGCGTGTCCTGAAAGGTTAAGGGCGTTCCGTCAGGTTTCGTTGCCGTTTAAATGAGATTACGGGAACTTTGGGGGCGTTTCAATAGCATTAAAGGAATTTTAGGACCGATTCTACGTGATTTAAGGACGATTCAGAGGGGGGAGGGGTTAAAAAGCCTTTGAAGGATTTTCAAAGAGTTTCAGGCACTTCAGAGATTTTCCAGCGGTTTTAGAAACGTTTTGGTGCATTCTGAGAGGTTAAAGAAGAGAGGGGTTTCTGAAGCATTTTAAAGACATTCCTAGGGACTCCAGGGGCGTTTCGAATTGATTCTGATGTTTCCAAGGGTCTTTCAATGGGATTACGGAGGTTCCAGGGGCGTTTCGAGTCATTTCAAATCAGGGTCGTATGAGAGGGATTTAGGAACTCGCTTCCAAAAGGTTTCAGGCGCATTTAAAATGGATTATGGGAATTTCAGAGGCATTTCAGTAGGAATACAAAGTTATCAGGGGCGTTTCAAGGAGTTTCGAAAGTTTTTGCGAATGGGTCTCTGATGATCTTCCAAAACTTCCTGAAATGCTTCAAAACTGAAAATCCCTTTAAAACTCCCACGGACTTCATATAATGCACATGAGACCCTCCAAAGGCGCCTGCGTAATGCTTCTAAAACCCACCAAAATATTCTGATGCCTCTGAAATCCTAGTATTCTAGTAATCCACTTCGAACCTCGTGCAATGCATCTGAGAACCTCAGAAATGCCTTCGTAGCACCTTCGAAACCTGCTTAAAACCCTCTGAAACTTTCCAAAATGCCGCCGAAATCTCCCTAAAACCACCACGAAACACATGTAACGCACCTGTGACCAGGGTTGTTAAGGGTCACAGAAATGTCATGAGATTATTTTACAACAGGGTGTCTATTCAAATTCAGTTTTCCAATTTCCGGATTTTTCCCGGGTATGGACAATCTTCCTGGGTATGAACAAGTGCAAATTATTGTTCTAAGAGAAAACTACTTGATGCATTTTTTTAAACAGTTTCAACTTGGTCTATAACTTGATACGAATTTTACAGATTTCCTGGCTTCAAAAATTATTATTTGAAAAACTTATTAACTCTACAATCATTGACGTTAACTTTCCTTCCATACACAAAATTTAGCATGGAAGTCTTTCGGGTGGGCGGGTCACGTCATCAGGATGTCGGATAGCAACCCGACTAAAATGGTTCTTGAGAGTCATCCGACCGGTACAAGAAGACGTGGAGCGCAGCAAGCTAGGTGGGTCGACCAAGTGGATCTGCGGACCCTACGCAGAGTGCGAAACTGGAGACAAACAGCCATGGACCGAGTGGAATGGATACGGCTACTATGTAACAGCAGAGGCCACCCGGCCTTATCCTGATCCGGAGGGGGGGGGAGGGGGTCTTTGAATGCGGGTGATATTAAAAGGTTCAAAACTGATTACACTCATTCGAAGTGGGTATTCTGCTTAGAGGGTTCGAAAAGTCGGTACAAGATTGAAGTCTGTTGGAAAGGTCGTTTCTTTAACAAGAAACGGAAGTTATGTCAGGTTTACCGAGTTCTCCAGAAATTCCGAAAGGACCTTCATAAACTTTTCGGTATATTCGCTAGAATTTTGCTGTCAGGATTTTCCTAGCAATACTCAAAAAGTTCTTTGGAAAATCTTCTAGAAATCTTAAAATTTCCAAAGTATTCAGATTTCTTTTACATGAATGTCTCGATATCCAATAGAAACTATTAAAATACCTGAGAGGCTGCCTGTCTATAAAAATACTCAGCCGAAAACTCTGATAATGTTGCTATCATTCTATTCAAGACTTGCTTATCACAGACACCATAAAGACATTTCCCGGTACCTTTTACATTTTCCCATGTTTTTCCCGCACTTTCCCGGTGATTTTGAATTCCCGGGGTTTTCCCGATTGAACCGTATTTCCCGGATAGATGGACACCCTGTTCTACAATTAACTGCCCCCAGTAAGAAATATTTGTTAACGATATCTTCAATTTATCATAACTAATCGGAAATTTGCATTGGAAATCGAAGAACTGAAAAATGTCATGACATTTTCGTGACATTTTACAACCCTGCCTGAGATTCCTCCGAAATCCCCAAAATCGCCTACATAACGCCTCCAACACCCGCCGAAAATCCTATGAAACTTTCTGGAATGTGTCTGGAATCCCCTGAGCTCCGCTAGAGCTCCACCCCTAGAGACCAACCCTGCAAGTAATTACCTTCAGATAAACTAAGAAATCACTGAAATCAATGTTTTGTTGATGCATTAGCCTTGTTACCCAGAATCAGCGCAAATTGATGAAACATTTAGTAGACGTTATATTGGAGCAAAATGTACGTTACATTCCCGATCAGAAGTTTGGGGTCATCCCCCCAAAAACATGTCATTTTTCTAGGCCCATAACTCCGCCAATTTGCGTCCGATTTCAATATCCTAGGTCTCATTCGAAAGATAATAAGTCAAAGTAACTTTGAACTCAGAATACTACAAGGATTCTTTAAGGAGTTCCTCTACAGTGATAGACATTCGTTTAGCCGAGGCCAAAATAATTTCAAAAAAGTGTCAGGGAACTCATACAAAAGATTTTATGATAAAACTTTTTTATCGTAGTGATAGTATATCTAGTACTGTTTTATAAAAATGTGATACATCACACTTACATATACACTGAAACAAAAACGAGGGTAAAAACCCTTCAAATGTCATTTTTTGCCTAGACATTCGTTTAGCCGAATTGTACAATTTTTAGAATTTCATAATAAAAAACTAACAAATTTCGAAAAATATCCAACAAAATCATTTTGTTTGGTGACCTGCATTATAGATCGACTTGTAAATCATGAGTTAGATCGTTTTTGGAAGTGTTGCCATATAATTTTGCATGCATCTCATATAAATATGTCATAATATTGTAAATGTTTCTAAATTGATATTTGATGTAGTTATTTTTATCGGAAGTGTTTCAAAAGAATCTAATGAAAGTTTCATGACCAAAGCAGGTTGAAAAATTACGAAAAACAATGTTTTTAACAGAAAAAAATAACGCAAACCATCAAAAAATCACGTATTTAAGTATTGTTTTGATGAAATATGATGGTTTCACTTGCATAAGCCACTGCTTTTCCTACTATTACGTCTTCTAATAGCTCCCAATATCTTCTAGACTTTATTCTGGCTGAAATAACATACATACATGGCACCGAAAGTATTCAAATTTCTAGCATGAACCACTTGTTTCATAATTTAGACATTCTTTTCAAATAAATCATGTTAAAATTGATTGTGCTTCACGACTTAGACTCATTTATAATATATTTCTTCTGATTGAATGAAAAAAGCCAATTGTTTGACCATATCTTGCATTTTTGTATGAGCATCAGCTTTTAAATAAACGGGGTACAAAAATTCTGACACTTCTTGCAGTTCTTTCACTTAGCAGTCTTCTAACTCATTTGGTAATGCTAGTATCAAACAGGTATACTCCACAGGCATTAGGGCACGTCTTTATTTCAATGCAGAACTATATATTTTAGCTTTTATTAATCCCATTTTAAAGTTTAAACAACCAAAAACCAATATATTTATTTTTTTTCATAACGTTTTGTGCAATAATTTGAACATTTATAACAATAATTTTGTGCCATATTTTCAAAACTGCTAATCTAGCTTACGTTTGAGTGTTTACAGAAATCATTTTTCTTAAATAAATTTGTTTATCGTCGCTTGTCCTTATGGGGGCGTTTTTTTTTTAATATTTCTCTGAAATTCGCAAATAAATAAACTTTTAAGGTCAATTATCTTGCTAACACGTCAAAAACTAAATGCCTTGGAGTATATGCCCGAAATATACTAACGAAATTGCAAAAAATCTCATGAAAACCAATTTTTCATTTACCTCGGCTAAACGAATGTCTAGGCAAAAAATGACATTTGAAGGGGTTTTACCCTCGTTTTCGTTTCAGTGTATATGTAAGTGTGATGTATCACATTTTTATAAAACAGTACTAGATATACTATCACTACGATAAAAAAGTTTTATCATTAAATCTTTTGTATTAGTTTCCTGACATTTTTTTTGGTCTCGGCTAAACGAATGTCTATCACTGTATAGTTTTATTAATAGATTCATCCTTGAATTGCTTCAAGAAATTTCCAAAGAATCCATTGGATAATAATTTTAAAAAACCCTCCAAGAATCCCTACAGAAGTTTCTTAAGAAAAATATTAAGGGGAACGTTTGTAGGAATTCCTTCCAAAAAGCGTTCTGGATTTTTTCCAACGAATTCTTTAATATCCATCTACTCTAGAAGTTTCTCCAAGGATTCAGGAATTATTGCTAGCATTTTTCTAGGAACTCTTCTAAAAAATTCTATTGCGACTTTCGATAAGACTCCCTAAAAATTCTGTCGAAAAACGTTTTGATATTTCGATTACGTAATTTTTGTAAACATTCGTGCCCACTAGGCCTGTCCAGCTTTTCAAAAATGTTCTCTGATTCTCAAGTCCACCCCCATATTTTGATTGGCATCCTAAAAGAAGTAACTGGTCAAAATTTCAGCCAAATCCATTAAAATTAAGAGGTGCATCAAATCAATTTTGTGTTTTTCGACTATTTTTGAACTTCAAAAAATCATAACTACACTAAAACATGTCAAAACTTAATTCTTCCGGCAGAAATTGAAAGCTATACTTGTTTGCTACAACTTCTCCGAACAACGTGTGCCAATAAAATTGAAGGAAACATGTGTAATTATCACATTAGTAATCAGAAAAACCTTAAAAAGTTGATTTTTTGATAGATTTTGTTCTGGAATACCCTAATATACGTAATAAGTTGGATTTTTCAAAACGGCATCATATTCTCCAATGTTTTTTGGTTATTTGCTTCTTTGGCACCAATGCTGTAGGAGTTGAGCAAAAATTACTAAAATTCGTGAAAGCCAAATGTGGCCTAAAAACTAGCTTTTCGGGTGCAATCACGCTTTGGCGCGCAAAAAGTGGCATCGCGTCAGCACTGATATGATAGCCAACACCTGTCATCGCGCTTGTTTGTTATCACCCGCGGTAGGGGGTAGCCAAGGCAAACTACTAGGAAGCAAAGCTACTAGGTTCAGTACAATTTCGCGCCACAACGTGATTACCTCCAAAAAGCTAGTTTTTAGGCCACATTTGACTTTCACGAATTTTAGTAATTTTTGCTCAACTCCTACAGCATTGGTGTCAAAGAAGCAAATAACCAAAAAACATTGGAGAATATGATGCCGTTTTGAAAAATCCAACTTATTAAGTATATTAGGGTGTTCCAGAACGAAATCTATCAAAAAATCAACTTTTTAAGGTTTTTCTGATTACAAATGTGATAATTACACATGTTTCCTTCAATTTTATTGGCACACGTTGTTCGGAGAAGTTGTAGCAAACAAGTATAGCTTTCAATTTCTGCCGGAAGAATTAAGTTTTGACATGTTTTAGTGTAGTTATGATTTTTTGAAGTTCAAAAATAGTCGAAAAACACAAAATTGATTTGATGCACCTCTTAATTTTAATGGATTTGGCTGAAATTTTGACCAGTTACTTCTTTTAGGATGCCAATCAAAATATGGGGGTGGACTTGAGAATCAGAGAACATTTTTGAAAAGCTGGACAGGCCTAGTGCCCACTTCTAAAAAAATACAAAAATAAAAAAATAAAAAAAACGCTTAATTCCTTTGTTTTCAGTAGGATAAAAATGGGAATGCTTAAATAATAAAATAAGTATCAGATACCCTATCTTATTAAAACAAATATTTTTTCGAAAATTTCTCCGAGGATTTCTCCTCTCCATGAGCATGAGCATTGGTGACTGTACACTTCGTAGTTGCTACTCCGTGATTGACCTGAACTAGCGAAATTGCACACAGAATCAATAGGCCTGGGGCTTGGGATTTGCCACCATCCTCAATGTACACGTTTCTAGAACTCAAACTTTCTTGGGTCAATAACAGCGATGGCCACGTCCTTACGGTCTACCGGAGCAGGAAAGGAATGTTAGTTAGACAATCGTTGCTACTAGAGGTTGTATGTACTACTGGGCCCTCCACAGTTGTCACGGGAAGGAGTTTTGTTAGTAGGGAGGGATTGATAGTTGCATAGATCAAGGATATACTTTGGTAAGCGATGTTATGCATGCAACCGTACAGTATACACACAAATGTGTCACTTCACAATTTGGAAGAATGGTGTGACCATTAAAATTTCTGGAATGTACAATATTTTGCGTCACCTCGCAATTGAGAGGACTGGTGAACCAATATCCTACTTGCCATGAAATCGATGTGTTGAAACAAAACAATGTGCCGACACTATCAGTGACGGACCGCACAAACTTAGGCAAAATACTGACATATAATTACGGCTCAAAACAGTGTGGCCAACACCGTAAGGTGGCAGACTGTACAAAAACACAGGAGAATTTATCTAAAATAAAACAAAAATATTTAAAAAAAAAAATACCGCTTACCCAATAATTCCTTCTAAAAATCGTTCTGGATTTCTTCCAACGAATTCTGTAATATCCATTAACTCTAGAATTTTCTCCAAGGATTCAGGAATTTTCGCTATCATTTTTCAAGGAACTCTTCTGAAAAATTCTACTGCGACTTTTGATAAGACGCCTTAAAAATTCTGTCGAAAAACGTTTTTAAAATTTAGATTACGTAATTTTTGTAATCATTCGTGCCCACTTCTAAGAAAATACAGAAATAAAAAATAAAAAAAAATGCTTCATTCCTTTGTTTTCAGTAGGATATAAATGGGAATGCTTAAATAGTAAAGGATCAGATACCCTATCTTATCAAAACAAATATTTTTTTCGGAAGTTTCTCCAAGGATTCCTCCTAAGACATAAAAACTTAAATAAAAAAAAATGTTTGGTCACCTTCTTCAAGAATTCTTTAAGAATGCCTAGAAGCATCTTTTGAGTGATTAATACAAAAGGATAAGATTTCATATTGGATATCCATCAAAAACTCATCAGAAAACGCTACTAGAATTCTCGCGGGATTTTTTCCAAGGATTTCTTAAATATTTTATAAAATAAATTCTTAGATTTTTTTTTCCAATGATCTCGTTAGGATCATCTGCAAAGATTTCATTAATCGGATAAAGCATTCCTTGCTAAATTTATTTGATAATTTCTCCAAGGGCTCTACAGAGGATTACTTTTGGGATTTTTTCAGGGATCGCCTTAAGAATTCTTCCTTCACGGGTTTTCCAAAGTTTTCATTATTAGTTCATCCAATAAATTATTTTGTGATTTCTCGGATTCTTCTGACGTTCCAGCGTAAATGCTTGGAGTTTTTAATCCGCAAGAGTGCATCTCATACAATCTCAAAAAATAACAATAGACGAAATTCCGTAAGGATTTTTTTTTATCTGTATTAACGAGATTTTTAGCCCTAGGCTAGTTCATCTCGGGACCCACGCTTTACTTCCCTTCCGAAGGAAGAACTCACATTTTTTTTTTGTGAGTATGTCGGGAGTGGGATTCGATCCCAGGTCCTCGGCGTGATAGTCACGTGTTCTAACCATCACACCAGATCCGCTCCACCCGTAAGGAATTATCAAATGATGTTTCCAGGAATTTTCTGAGGAATTACCGGAGAAATTACCTAAAATTGCCACTTAAATTTACGAACGAATTGACTAAGGAATTTTCAAAGTACCTGGCGAATAAATTTCGAAAGGAACTATTGAAAGAATTACAAAAGTAAATGTCAGGTATATGCAAAGGTATTGCAAAGGAACTGCCGGTGAAACTTCTAAAGAAATTGCTCAAGGGAATCCCGCAGGGGTTGCCTCATAAATTTTCAAAGCTATTACCCAAAGAATGTCGAAAATAAATGCAGTAAATATTTTTTTAAATTAAAACCTAAATCAATTTCGAATATTATCGCCCAAAAATTTCCGAGTGAGTTACCAAACCAAATTTCGAAGGAATTGCCGAAGTAATTTCTAAAAAACTGTGAAGAAATTAAAAAAAAATCTAATGAAAATTTTCGGATAAAATTCAATAAAACTGGTTATATGGATTTCCAAAACCTTTGCCGATAAACTCCACCAATGGTATTTTGAAAGTTTTTCACGGGATAACTCACAGGAAATTCGCCGAATGAATTTTTCAAAGTAAATGCCAAATTAATTATCCAATCAAATTCCTACGGAATTTCGCAAGCCATTGTTAAAGCATTGCCGAGAATTGATTTAAGACGTTTCAGAAGGAATTGCCTAATAATTTCTCAAAAGAATTGCCGCAGAAATTTTAATGAAACTTCTAACAGAGTTCCTAAATATCTAAATTTTTATCGAAGGAAACGCGAACCTAATTTTTGACACAATAGCTGAGACAATTTCCAAAATAATTTCTTTAAAAATAATATAGAACAAATCCAGAAAAAAATACAAAAGGAATTCGCAACCCAATTTCCGAAGAAAATTTTCAGAGTAACTGCCAAAGGGGTTTCCAAATAAAATATTCAAAGATATTCTTTACTGAATTGCTGCACGAATTTCCAGAGTAATTACTGAAAAAGATCCAAAAGATATTTCCAATGGAAAATTCTCATAAAAAAATGTAAGAATTCTTTCCGAATTTTACTAGAATTTGCAAAGAATTGTTTAGGTATTCTTCCACGGTTTCCATCTAATGATACCATTAAATATTTCTTTAGCGATAACACTAATACGTATTCCCAAGAAATCCATAAAGAGTTTCTTGAAGATTTCAACAAACGATTCCTTTGTGGCTACCTCACATGACCCTTAAGCAGTTTCCCAAAGAAATCCTTTAGGAATTTATTCTCTGATTTTTTTTAGGAATTTCTGCAAGAGTTTTTCTTGCAATGTCTCAAATGGTTGTTATTTAAGTCCTTTTAAGGATTTCTTACGAAATTGTTCAAGCATTTAACTTCAGAAATTCATCCAATAATTGCTGCATGAAATCGTCCGAAGACTCCTTAGGCAGTTTTTTTCAGTCCTGTTTCACAATTCGTTCATGAATCTTTTAAGAAATTCCACTGAAGATTTAATATTTTTCTCCAAGGATTTTTTTCAAGCTACGTTACAAAAAAATCCTTCAGGGATTTCTCAAAGTTTTTTTTTTAGATAATCCTACAAGGGTGAACTCATTCAGCCCCAAAAGATTCCTGCACAAATTCCCTCAGGGGGTCTCAAAGAAATTCCACCGAGCCCTGCAGCAGAAATTTCTGAGAAATCTCTAGGAATTCTTTCGAAGATTGTTTTTGATTTGTATCAATGAATTTGAGAGGAATTATTTGGGGTTCCTGTCATTGACTTCTTTGAAAAATTATTTAGGCTTGCCATAGTTAATTCTTCCAAAAATCCCTTAGCTTTCAAAATTTCTTCAGGAATGCTTCACGTAATTTCTCATAGTACTTAAGAATGCCATCAAGGTAATCTCTAAAATCAACCCAACGACTCTTTCCGAATACATCTTAGAATTCATCTAGAAGATGCTTTAGGGTTCCTTTTAAAATTTCTTCAAAAAATCCTGCCAGCATTTCTACAAGGATTCTTTCGGGAATTTCTCCGACATTCATTTAAAGAATCTTACAAGGATGCATTCAGATAGGGTTCCAAATATGATCACAGAAATTCATCAAAGATATTTTCCATGAAGATTCTTTTTTGGAAAGGTCAGAATCCTTGGAGAAATTCCTTAAGTTTCATCTGAAGGATTCGTGAAAGATTTCATGACATAATCATTCAAGGGCTTTATGAAGGAATCCGAAAGGTATTCCTGAAGGAACGCTTGAAGGAATTCTTAAAAAAAATAAATAATCCTTGAAGGGATTCCTGAAGGATTCCTTGATAAATTTTTGAAGAAATTCCTGTTGAAATTCTTGGAGGTGTTCCTGAAGGAATCATTTCACGTATTCTAAAATCAGTGCTTAGAAGAATTTCTGAAGAAATCCATAAAAAAAATCTGAAATAAATTTTATATTTTTTGTAGAAGTCTTTGAAGTAACAGCTAGATGAATCGTAATAGGGTCGTGTATCATTTGGGCAACTGTACCTATTTTGAGAAATTGCCGCTATAACTAAGTCAATTTCAAACCGATTGTTTTGATTTTTTGTATAGGGTTAGATACTGTGCGTATCTCGCCGTGTCCCAAAAATTGAGTTATCAGGTATAAAATTGACTCAGTTATAGCGGCAAGTACCCAAAATAGGTACACCTGCTCAAATGGTACAATACCCTACATATTCCCGCAGGCAAGGCTAGTATTTACCTGCCCGAGGGAATTCTCGCAGAAACCCTTTAAGGAATACTTGGAAAGAAATACTTAGTGAAATCGTTGGAATACGTTGATTGTATTTATTTTTCATACGAAAGCAAAAGAACGACAAACTATTGTTGTGATTACGGTTTTGACTTGACATGTGTTCAGATCTTAAATTTCATAAATGCGGCCCCTGAATTTCAGCTGCTAAATTAAGCTAAGTTAACCCTCAAATGGATACCTGGGGTCCATTGGACCCCAGAGCCACTTTGAAGTTATCGCAAACAAGTTTGGATTGACATATTGGCACCATTTTTACAGTACCTTCAAACTACACCGCGATTCGTGTTTTATGCAAAAATACCAATAGTTTTATGGTCGGATCGGATGCGTTTTTTTTTTTGTAATGTGACCACGTGTATCACTATTGACAAATATGGATCCGATTATCAACATTGGGCCACGGGACGTTGTAGATTTCATTCCTCAAGCGGAACCACGACGGCGAAAATTTGGTGAGAACGTTTCATGCTTAATTTTTACATCTATTTACACAACATCTAATCCAGTCGCATACTTAATCATACTGAATTGTAGACCATTCCTGTACGAAAATCCTATCTCCTTTCTATTAACGAGGGCGTCGGTGAGTCGCTGGCATCTCGATAAATAGATAGAGTCCTTTCCCTATTATCCCCTCCCATCCACACAACGTGTTTCTTATCGTTTCAGAGAGCGAGCAATGGCGCTTAAGCCTAGGCTTGTTAGCCAGGACACATGGTCCAAATGCCTGTGCCCCATCCCTGAAGCAAAAAGGCCCATGGAGTGACAAAATCTCTTAGCTACGTCACTCCCAACGTTGGTGTTTAAATAAACTAAAACACACTCACACCAACACATCTACATGATCTACTCGAATACACTTACACAACCTGAATCTTGCCGCATCACTCGCTTATCATCCCATTCCAAGTATCCAACTCCTTGACACTTTTGGGCGAGTCGGTGAGTCGCTGACCTCGTGTAAAGTAGGTGTCATATTATCACATCCTTTCCTATCCTCGTAACGGATAAGATGGGCGTGGCCGGCGATGGAAGTTCTCATGTCTTTTTTACTCCAACCTCAGATTGAATAGCTCTCTCTCTTTCTCTCTTCTTGGCGTAACGTCCTCACTGGGACAAAGCCTGCTTCTCAGCTTAGTGTTCTATGAGCACTTCCACAGTTATTAACTGAGAGCTTCCTCTGCCAATGACCATTTTGCATGTGTATATCGTGTGGCAGGCACGAAGATACTCTATGCCCAAGGAAGTCAAGGAAATTTCCTTTACGAAAAGATCCTGGACCGACCGGGAATCGAATCCGTCACCCTCAGCATGGTCATGCTGAATACCCGTGCGTTTACCGCCTCGGCTATATGGGCCCTGGATAGCTATTCCTTCCCAAATAGCACTCCATAAGCAATTAGCATAAGAGTATTAAAGATATAACATGACAACTTTCAGTATGCAATCTACAAATTACTCCGTTACCACGCAACGCAACGCAACACCGTGGCAATTTAAGGTAGGTAATAGTAAAGAAAAGCTGTTCATAATCCGTTTGAGTAGAGGTTAAGCACAATACTTGTTTCCTGCAACATGCATGAACATTATGCGACTCCATGCATAATCTAGTTTCCCTAATTTCAATTACTAAACCTAAATTTCATTACTTTCGTGAATATCATTAGAAGCCACTTACGGGTGCCGAATAAGAACAGCACAACTCACCCCACAAATGCGCACAATGCCGGCGTAGACCTTGAGAAAATTCATTACAGCTGTAAGCTCCGTTGATTACATTTCCTTATGTGGCACAAAGCGCCCCGCAAAACTAGTTGTAGGTATCTCACCCTGAACCACATTGATATCGGTTGATGCCTGTCTCGCAAAAGATGACATCCAGCACCGGGGGGATGCAAAGTTGTTTGTTGTCTTAGTTGCGCACTAAAAAGCAGTCTTGTCGCGATCCAAGAGCAAAGTGATTTATATCGGCACGCATAAATTACTGAGATGAGATTTCAAACTGAGTGGAGACATCGCTGGCTGGCTGTGGTGACTCCAAACCCCACCCTTGTTGGTAACTTCGTTTCTAGTTCAACGCAAAGAGGTGGCTTTGGCAGCTTACGTTTCCTTACGCAAGTACAAGTACCGTGGACCGGTGGGAAATTGTGATGATTCTCTGAGCTCTGTGTCACTCAAATTACCTTACCATAATGTCAATGTTATGTGCACGAAAGTCCAAATCCATGTTAAGAATAAAAAAAAAATGAAATTTATTATCCGCAATTCCAGACACACTACCACCACTGTACGGTATTATCATTCTTGAAATGGTAATTGTCGCACGGTTCGTAAAGATAAAATTCAAACACTCGTTATCAGCACGAGTTGAAACTATAAACAAGCTCTACGACAAAGTTGATCCTTCTCTGCCTCTAAGGCATATGACGAATTTCGCACCAACTCGTCTTCGGGGTTGGCAGCACCCCCTCAGAATGTTATGAAATTTTGTAGGTTTCAAGACTTTACCTTTTCAAGCAACTTTGCGTATTTTGTTTTTTCAAAATTAACCTAGACTAACATTTAAAAAGAGTCAAAGTTCTTTAACCGTTTTTTTTCACAAAAAATAACTCAAATATGATAAGATGTACAAAAAAGTGATGTATGGGTGACATTTAGAGAATTGACCAAGCTTTCATGAAAAAATATTTTAAAAATTCTAAATACATTTTTACACGCTAAAAAATATATTTTTAAAATTAAAAGTCAATTTACAGAAAATGCCCACTTTTTTATGTTTTGAAATTTTTTTCCAAGAAAGTCAATATTGTTGCCTAACTTTCCTCCATACATCACAAGATGGGCACTTTTAAGGAAAAAAAGTTTTTCTAACAAAAACTTTTTCATGTTAGTTTTTTAGCGTATTGCGCATTAGCCGTTTTTTTTTACAAAAAATATAACTCGAATATGATAAGTTGTACAAAAAAGTGATGTATGGGGGACTTTTAGGGAATTGTCCAAGCTTTCAAGAAAACATATTTAAAAAATATAAAAAAATGTTTTACACGCTAAAAAATATCTTTTCAAAGTTAAAAGTCAATTTACAGAAAAAGCCCACTTTTTATGTTTTGAATTTTTTTCCCAAGAAAGGCAATATAGGGTCTGGGACCATTTGGGCAGGAGCACCTATTTTGGGCACTTGCTGCTATAACTCAGTCAAATTCAAACGAATTGATATGAAATTTTGTACATGGCTAGATACTGTGTGTATCTTACCGTATTCCAAAAATTAAATCAATTGGCTGAAAATTGACTGAGTTACAGCAGCAAGTGCCCAAAATAGGTGCTCCTGCCCAAATGGTCCCAGACCCTAGTTGCCTAACTTTCCTCCATACATCACAAGATGGGCACTTTTAAGGAAAAAAAAATTTTCGAAAAAAAACTTTTTCATTTAATTTTTTTGCGTGTTGTGCATTAACTCGTACAGTAATGTCTCCAGAATCCTAATGACAATCCATTAAAACTTAATGGGCTCAACTACTTTTTTAATATCTTAACGTGCTTGACATTGAAAACGTGCTTGATATTGGAAAGGGCTCAAGACAAATTTGCTTTTAGGGTTTTATATCAATGAAAACGCTTGTGTATTGATGAAATATGTACATAAGTATATGTGTATTCAATTATTTTCTTTTCTACAATATATACATCCTTCTTTTATACATTCTATTGTAACGTTTTTTGAATATTAGATCTTTAGTCTATCTGAAACAAAGTAAACTTTTTTGGATTATCTTTTGAATTCGAAAACTTTTTCGCTTCAATTTGATTTTCAGAAATTGGCACAAATGAATGAAATTTTTGTGTACCAGGTATTGTTTTTACGTGACTGTATGTGTATAGTTCTTCAAGTTCATCCGTCATTTTTGCATATTGTTCATTTGAAATAAAGCAGAAATTCAATTTTGTTATATGTATATCTGACTGTTTAACTGCCCAGTCATACAGTTCTCGAGGAGTTGTGATTGTGTTTCCATAATCTCGAGCAAGACTTGCTCGTTTTGCCATTCGCTTAAGAGTACCACCAACAGCGTCACATGGACCTTTGCCATGTGAAGTTGCGAAGAAGTGCCATTCTGCTTCCAATCCATAATTGAACCGAAAACTGCACAAACTGGCAAATTTTTTTTTGTTCTTGTAATGAGCTGCTGCTCCATCTGACATGAAAGTAATTTTTGAGAAATCAATCGATTGTTTAATAAAATCCAGCAGTTTTGATATAAATAACTGAACTGCTGTTGTATCGTGTGTAAGTACTTCAGATATTATTATAAAGCTCAAGTTTTCCAACTTATTTTCTTTTCTGTAGTACACTTCAAAGGGGTGAATGGTAGCTTGAGAATTATTCCAATGGTAACCTTGAGCTGAATTTTGAATGATAAATGAATAATTTTCTGAAAAGTCACAAATTGTTAATACTTCACCCTGTTTAAGAGATTCCCGCAAAAATGAGGATTGTTCTTTATAAATGAAATCATGAGTTATAAGCTTATCAACGTTTTCTACAAAATACGGAACAAACTCGTCTATAGTCTTAGTAATAGTTTCCAAATTGCATCGATCAGTGGTTAGCCATTGTTGAAATAAAACCGATTCTTTATCATTCGCTTCTAATAATGATGTTAGTTCACTGGTTCTAGGCACACAATAATACAATTTCAGCAAACAGAATGCTGTGTTAAGCATTCAGATATCAAAACAAGCTGAGAAACAGGTTCTATTTCAGTTGGGATGTAACGCCAAGAAAAAGAAGGCACCCAATCAAACAAAGTTGTAATGCCCATTGAGTGTTATTAAATGGGTATAAGGATTCTTGATACATCCTGTACGAGTTAATGCGCAACACGCTAAAAAAATAACATGAAAAAGTTTTTGTTAGAAAAACTTTTTTTCCTTAAAAGTGCCCATCTTGTGATGTATGGAGGAAAGTTAGGCAACAATATTGACTTTTTTGGAAAAAAAAATTCAAAACATAAAAAAGTGGGCATTTTCTGTAAATTGACTTTTAATTTTAAAAATATATTTTTAGCGTGTAAAAATGTATTTAGAATTTTTAAAATATTTTTTCATGAAAGCTTGGACAATTCTCCAAAAGTCTCCCATACAACGTTTTTCTATAGGTCTTGTCATTTTTGAGTTACATCGATTTTAAAAAATACTTCGAAAAAAAGTTAGGCCCTCTTCAAATGTTACTCTTGAAAATTTTCGAAAATTTAAGTATGCAAAGTTGCTTATAAAAACCTAGTCTTTATGTCCACCAAGTTTCATTCGATTCTGAGAGGGTGTTGCCAACCACTGGTCGAGTTGGCGCGAAATTCGTCATATGTATACTGGATAGGTGTAGGTTCGTTAGTACTGGCTGGCAGGTATTTTCTTCTCAAAATGAACTCGATTACAATTGTTTTGATATGTATCACTGTTGAAGTTCTAGGATGTGTTGCTGTGGGGAACAAAGAAACCACTCAGTGGATGAAATTAATAACCTAAATTTCCATGAAAATCAATTGCTGAGAATAACGGAAGTAGACATTCAGTTTCCATACAATGTGTGGTGGGATTGAATTGAACCGTAGATCTCTATTTTGTGCGTATAGGTGTTTTTATTTCTATATTCCGCAAACACATTCCATGATTTCCTAGAATTCCCTAGAAGTAAGTGAAAAAAGTGTCACTATCGGGGTTGGCAATCATTTGCATTTTGTGCGCACTTTGGATGGGTACGGACACGTGAACGCGCACTATGGAAATTTCAAATCATGCCTTTTTTGTCGCAATGGTGTATGATTCGCATATGGATTGCAGTGATGTAACAGGTGCGAATTATTTTTATTTTCATCACATACTCTGACAGCATTTTTTTTCTATTTTTGAACCTGGGTTGGAACTGTATTGGCGAAAATGTGGAAACAAACAAACGTCAAACAAACTAAAACAAACTTTAGTACAAGCGAAACCGAAGTTTGGGTATCCATGTATCTCATCCACACTCCCATTGCCATGCTTCCCAAACAATACATGCAAACATTTTTTTGCTCAACATCACATTTAAGATAAGACATAATCAACAATAGTACGCCACAATATTCGGTTTGTGGCTACCGCTCTCCATCCTCGGTCAATGCCAAGTTACGTTCCACGTGGTCCGCCCAACGCGCTCCACGCCTTCTTGTGCCAACCGAATCCGTCGCGAACACCAAATTTGCAGGGTTGTAATCCGGCATTATTGCAACCTGCCCTGTCCACCATATCCTTCAGGCTTTGGTCACCTTCTGTATGCTGGGGTCGCAGTAAAGTGCAGCGAGCTCGTGTTTCATCTTTGTCCGCCACATACCATTCTCCTGCACACCACCAAAGATCGTCCTTAGTACGCGTCGTTCGAAGACTCCGAGTGCTTGCAGGTCGTCCTCGAGCATGGTCAATGTCTAGTGTCCGCAGAGTACCGCCTGTCTTATAAGCGTTTTGTACATGGTGCATTTAGATCGCAGCTTCTTTTGGAGCCCGTAGTAGGCACGACTTCCACTGATGGTACGCCTTCGTATTTCACGGCTAACATTGTTGTCAACCGTCACTAAGGATCCGAAGTAGACGGGTTCCTCCACCACCTCGAAGGTATCCCAAGTAACCAAAAGTTCCGCTTTCCATGAAAAAATGCACTTTCAAGTTCCACAAAGTTCAGATAAAGTTCCGAACGGAGCTTTGTAGCTGCTTAAGAGACTTACAATGAACCTTGCTGGAACTTCGCACATAAGTTCCAGTAAGGCTCATTGTAAGCCTCTTAAGCAGCCAGAAAGTTCCATTTGGAACATCATCTTAACTTCGTGGAACTTGAAAGCTGCTTAAGATGCTGCTCGAAATTTTGATGGAACTTTCTAGTTCCTTGAAGTTCATTTCAGTAGCATATTCTAAGGATTTATTTTTGTCATTTTAGCATTATAAGCAAATTTTCATAGACAACTAAATTAAATTCACCATATCAATGAAAATGAAGTGCAAATGAAATTGATTGATTTGTCTTTATTAAAGAGACTTTCAGCCCTTGGCTGGTTCGTCTCTACCTGCAAATGAAAAAAAAAATGAAAAAAATGAAAAAAATGAAAAAAAAAATGACACCCACCAGATTTGAACCGGTAGTCACTACGTTAGAGCTCTACACTCTACCCCGACACCACAATTGCAATGAAGTGCAATGCGGATGAAATCTGACTTGAACCAATCCTCTGTCGACATCTAGGTTTGTAAACTTGTACAGTAGCGAAGTTAACTTATCCATATTATATATCTGAAGCAGCGTTCCGAAATTACTCAAAAATGAAGCTGCTTAGAAGGCTAAATAGCAACCTCTAACAAGCTGCTTAGCTTATAAAGTACCCTCTTATCTGAACTTTTGATTACTTGGGATCCCCGTCTATCATCACATTACTACGTAGACGGACCCGGTCGTATTCGTTTCCGCCTGCCAGCATGTTCTTTGTTGTAGAAGTATTCACCAACAGTCCGACCTTTGCTGCTTCGCGTTTTAGGTTGCTTCTGTTACCGTTCCAAATGTTCTGGTGATAATGTCCATTGTGTTGTCCGCAAAGCACATACATTGACCGTATTTTGTGAAAATCGTACCCCGGTTATTGACGGCTCGTCGCATTACACCTTCCATAGCGATGTTAAAAAGCAGGCATGAGAGTCCGCCACCCTGTCACAGTCCTCGGAGAGATTCGAATAAACTGGATAACTACCCGAAAATCTTACGCAGTTTTGCACGCCGTCCATCGTTGCTTTAATCAGTCTAGACAGCTTCCCAGGGAAGCTTTGTGCCGTACGGTTAAGATCTGGTCCGTTGTCGAGCGGCCGTCGATGAAGCCGGCTTGATAAGGTAGCATTCAACAAAATGGTGATCGCTCTAAAGTTCTCACATTCCAAATGGTCGCCTTTCTTGTTAATGGGGAAGATTACCCCTTTCTTCCACTCCTTCAGTGGCTGTTCGGTTTTCCAGAATCGGCTCTTGATCCTCAACCTGCACATTCTCTCGTCGATCGGCCACCAACCGATCACGCGCCTCTGCATATCACCCATCACGATGAAAGCTGCTCCCAGCTCGCGTGTGTTGCCGCAGCTCTGGTAGATGGTATGATTACCTCTAAACGTTGGCACCATGGATCCTGTCCAACACACCTCCTGCAGCGCTACGATGCCGAACCCGTGGTCCTTCAGTAGATCGGCGAGTATGCGGGTGCTCCCAATGAAGCTGAGAGATCGGCAGTTCCACGTACCGAGTTTCCAATCGCAAGTTCTTATTGTTTGCTGGGGTTGTTGCCGTTGGCCTCGGTTTGTATAATTCTGTTGCTGATTTTCCGTTACAATGTTTTTTTACGGCTGGCTCGTAGGGCCTGACACCAACCTCCTACTTTCCGGAGGACAATAGAGCACAGTTGAGCTTAGAGTCCTTCCCTGGCACTCGGACGTAGATCAACCGCCCCTAACATGGGGACCAGACGCTGTTGTGAGCCGCTCCTCCTGGAGAATAGACGCTCAGGTTTGCCGAAGCAAACCCCCCCCCCTTCCCTGTCAGCCTACGACCAAAGTTCCCACCGGGGTTGGTTACCCGATCTTCCCTAAGGTTGCTCATAGCTTCCGGCCGGTACCGCGAGGAGGTATGGATAGTAGTTGTTGGGCAGAGGCTAGTGGATCACAATGGGATCTGCCTTTACCGTGCCAGTATTATGTTCCTTTATGCCATGTGTATTAAATGTTGGTCTACATACAAGACATATTGTGTTTCATGTTGTTTTGATAGAACATCATAGAATCTTTGGAAATAAGTAGGTTGGTAAAAAAAGCTCTCTTTAATTAGCTGTAGAAGGACTCAAAAAACACTACTTTGTGGCCTGTTCCAGTTGAATTGTAACACCAGAAAAACGAAGAAAAAAGAGAAGACACACGTTTACGTCCCTCTGAAACTCCCAAAATATGTACAAATGCCGTTCAATCAACAGCAACAATCAAGTATGCAAACGCTGCCATACAGACCCATTTTGCGCACGAACACGCGCTGCTAAACTGAGGCAGAAATTCCAGTTTCCATCTGGCCAGGTATGTCCGCTCCCGTCCGTCGTGTGCCCACGCACCGTCGTACCAAACGGACCGACCACGAACGGTTACAGCTAGCAGTATGGCACGGATCAGATTTTTCTATTCAATGCATAACAATGACTTAGTGGCTGCTGGCGTTTATTTTTTCGCTACGGCACTTGCTTCCATATCACATTCGACGACGATACGCAAACAACCAGTCACCGGTGACGACGACGACGACGATGACGAAGAGCGGGGCGAGCAGCAATTCATGTGCTCAGGCTTATTATTTTTATATCGCGCCCAATTATGCATATAAAAGAGTGTATCAAGCAGCTCTCAATAGACGCCCAGGACCCGACCTGGCAGCAATGCAGTCGGCACTCATATTCAGATCCAATGCAATGCGAGCTAGATACGCTATCTCTTGGTCATTGTGATCAACCGCTCGCTGCTTGCCATAAGGAACTGGTTTGGGGTTCACTCGCAATTTGAGCGACCCTGCGTCTCCATGCGTCACTCGTTCTCACTTTCTCGTAGAAAAGCTGGTGCAACGCAACACCGCAAGATATTTGAATGTGTGTCGTGGTGATGCCGTTGTTGGTTGGTTGAGTATAAGAAAGCTGTAAATCGTTCGATTATTTGACTGTCATTGTTAGACGATCTTGGACGAATTTGATCAAAAACTTTACCAGAAATTTCTTAAAGAAAACATACAAGCTCAAACAAACCGACATGGATTACCCCCGCTCCACGCGGATGTCATTTCCTGCAGTTGATAGCAATTAAAGTGCATTCTTCTTCCGAGAAAACAGTCTCTTCATCGAAATATTCTCCTATTGCATAAGTGATTCCTTAACGCCCCCTACCAACGGTGCCCGGAGCTAATTAATTTCATGCTAATTGCGCAAACCAATCAATAGCCCTTCTCGAGGCCGTGACAACCATCTGTTTCCCGGAATCACTATACACGTAGAGGCCCTCGACCTGTATGATAAACCAATTTGTGCAACATACTTGGCGAAACAGTGCAACTAGCGTGACGAATGAAATTACGACCTACGAAATCAATGAAGAAGATCAAAACTGCTGGCTGGGGTGGTGCTCGATGGGTCCTGGTTACCAAATTGTGGTTGCTTTGAAGCTTGTAGAGAGCTATTTTGGGTGGACCCCACGCCTTACACATGCTGGACCATACGATAATCATATGTACATATATGGAAGACACAAAGACGGTGTGGTGGCGTCACGTCCGTCCGAAGGAGGTCCGAATAATTTTTGGTGCAAATGAAGTGATGCTAAAATTAAACCAATGAAAGGAGCAAACTGCCCGATAGCAAATGCCACCAGCAGCGGTGTGTTCCTGCTGTTTGCTCCTACGATAGATCGTGATATTGTGTTTGCCGTTTGTAGTTACATTATTGGTACACTGCGGGATATGTACCTACATACGTTCGTGACCGGGGCATATATGAGGTAAAAGGGTCCATTTTTCGAAAGAGTAGTGGGTGAATGTTCGGAAACGGTTTTTGAATGGATATTTTTTTATGGAATCGTTTATTTTCTGTGCAATGAATCCAAAGATACTGGTTTCAATTTTCAAACAGAATGAATATTCATGCATTTTCATCTTAAAGATTCTCTACTACGAATGACAAGCTGAAACTGAGTAAGAATACAAAGGAATTTTTGATTTCTGAGTAAGACCAACTCAGTCACTGAGTAGAAAATTTTCTCTGTGTATGCATCTTTGTACACTTGGTACAACTTGTGATTCATGCGTCTGCGCCAAATTCCATTTTGTTGTTTTCCACAGAGAATTTTCCGCAGCACTTTGCGCTCGAAAACTCCGAAAGCTTTCCGGTCTACCTCTTTTAGTTTCTACGCCTCGTGATCGTAGAGGGAAATCCGTGAAGTTCCGTATTTGCAGCTGCAATACGCTTTTTCACTTTCACGGGAAACGTCATTCTTCAACAACTTCAAGCACATCCCCATTAAATACTACCTCAGCACCAGCATCACTAGGCCTACCCTACCTATGATCGCATAATTGTCCCATATGAATCGGAAACCCAGCAAAGATGGGAAACAGCAAGGATCAGCCCGGAAACCCAGCA
Source organism: Aedes albopictus (assembly GCF_035046485.1). NCBI lineage: Eukaryota > Metazoa > Arthropoda > Insecta > Diptera > Culicidae > Aedes > Aedes albopictus. The sequence goes on along the minus strand of NC_085138.1, from coordinate 107,950,770 downwards.
AAGATCAGCCTAGATAGCTGTGTGGTGTCGGTAGCAATTGTCTCAATTGGCTAAGAATAACACTACGGACCGCCTGTTCCTGTGGTAAGAGTCTACCAACAGGTGACCCCTAGTTCATGGTATGATGCGGCTTCATGCTTTTTTTTTCCTCCCCTGTTGGGGAAATTAAGCCACTGCGTCCAATAGGCTAAACTTTTGTGGCATGTCCCGTTTTGATATTCGCATCTAGTCAGCTAATTACCATGTGTCAAGTAATCAGCTACTGCCACGACGCGTCGTCTCCCAGTCAGGTGCAATGGAATTGATAAACTCCAAGACCTTCCCAGGTTTTGCAGACCAGATCTCACTGGGTTGCAAGCAACCACTATTTAGAAATCTTTGCCTGCGCGTGTATAAAGCACCACAACTGCAAAGCAGATGTTCCGAGGTTTCACGTTCCGTATTACAGAAACGACAGATATCACTCTGAATATGGCCAATATTTTTCAAGTGATACCTGCTCGGGCAGTGTCCAGTTACTAGGCCAGTGTATGTACATAGAGCTCTCTTGTTGAGCTCTAAGAGCTTTTTGGTTTTATAAGCATTTGGTGTTATAAATCGTTTTGACTGATTGCAATTTTTGACGTCCATCCAATTGGATATCACACTCTGCTCAGCCCAGCGTTTCAGGTCCATTTTAATTGTACCGTTTGATATACCACAGAATGGTTCTGGGCCAGCAAACTGTAAATTGGAATCACTTTTAGCAAGCTCGTCTGCCATTTCATTCCCTTCAATGCCACAGTGACCTGGAATCCAGTATAAGTTTACTGAATTCCCTTGGCACAGCCTGCGCAGTGAAAGAATGCATTCCCAGACAAGCTTTGAAGTACATTTGTAAGCGCACAATGCTTTTAGTGCAGCTTGACTATCTGAGAAAATACAAATATTTGCATATCTGTATTTTCTCTCAAGGCAGATATTTGCGCATTTCAAAATAGCAAGAATCTCTGCTTGAAACACCGTAGGAGAGTGTCCCATCGCCACTGAAATTTGTATTCCAGGGCCGTAGATTCCTGCTCCCGTTTTTATTCCAACTTTTGCGCCATCTGTATAGAATTTGATTGACCCTTGACGAACAGTGGGACCTCCGACTTCCCAATCTGCACGAGTTGTTTCGTGCAACTTGTAAGGAACATCATGGTTCTCCATGATGGCTTCATGCTTACCGTGCCTAATAATGAATGGCTAGGGAGTCTAATAAAAACCTAACCGCAAACGGAGACTGTGGAATATCAGGGCGCCCTCCACAGTATGTTGCCCTTACTGCGCTAACTGGAGCAATGGTGCAGTGGGCCTTGTGTTTCTCCGAGACAATCGGCTGCCCTTCTTTAGTCTCACTTGAGGCTAAATAAGGGCGGGATTATGAAGATGTTGTTAATAAGTTTAAATTTTCACCTATATGGTTTCGCATTATGCGATTTACACAGTGTATTCTGTGTATCCTCGCCTTTGGCGTTTTCCAATCGATACCGATCTGGTTTTGTTGCTGCTGTTCTTTGTTGTGCTGTTGTTGCGAAGAGTTTAATCTTACCTAGTTTGGGTAGTGGCTACGGTTAGGATAGCTCAGATCAATCTTCAGCATAAAAGAACAGCACCAATCAATCTTTGCAGACTTATGCAAAATGGTTCAGCCCAAGTGACCTTGGTCCAAAAACCTTACTTCCGTAAGGGAAATTTCTATCTAGGAAACCTTGTGAACCCGGTGTTTGCTACTTTCAGTAAACATGAAATGGCAAACTCACGTGTCATGCCTCGAGCCTGTGTGCTTGTCAACAATGCAATAGTTGCTACACTCATCTCTGAACTAACCACCAGAGATGTATGTGCTATCACAATTGATGTATCTGTTGGAAACCTCAACAGGAAATACGTCTATTGTTCGGTTTATTTACCGCATGATGAACCATCCCCTACGGATGCTTTCAAACAAGTCATCGCATACTGCACTTCAAAAGGCCTTCCGCTTATTGTTGGCAGTGATGCTAATGCTCACCATATCATCTGGGGCAGCTCAGACATTAACTTGAGAGGCTCCAGTTTGATCCAGTACAGATCTTGCATTACTTAGCATAGGCAACCGCCCAACCTTCATGGTATCTGCTAGAGAGGAACACTCTGCTCTTGTAGAATTAGTCACGAGCTGACCAATTGGCATGTGTCAGATGAAGAATCTTTATCTGACCATCGCTACATCTTTTTTGAACATGTTACTTCGCAAACATTCCGTTTCAGGAATCCTCGGTCAACAAACTGGGATCACTTTACTGATTTGGTTGCGGCCAAATTTCATGGACACTCACCATCCATTGACACTCCAAGTGATTTAGATGATGCCGTTGATACTACAGCGACCTTCATCATGGAAGCTTTTGAAGAAGCATGCCCTCTACGGTCTCTAAAAATCACAAGAGGAAATCCCTTGGTGGAACTCTGATCTGGCGAAACTCAGGAAACAATGTAGAAAGAGTTGGAACAGACGACGTTCGGCTGGTTCGGAGGCTTTCACGTCGGCTCGCAAGGCCTACAGGAAAGCTCTCCGGTCTGCTGAACGATCCGGCTGGAAAAACCTTTGTACAAATGTTTCCAGATTGAGTGAAGTCAGTCGATTAAATAAAATTCTTGCGAAATCTAAGGATTTCCGAGTGAACGAACTTCGTTTGCCAAATGGCGATCTGACTTCCTCTGATGAGGAAGTTCTGGAATGCCTATTCAGCACACACTTCCCTGGATGTGTGGATATTACATCTTCGGATGAACCTGATGTCTTTTCTTGTAGTTACGATTCTATGGCTTCGGCTCGGAGTATTGTAACTATAGAATCGATCGAGTGGGCTCTTAATAGCTTTGCTGCTTTCAAATCTCCTGGGGCAGATGGAATTTATCCTATTATGCTTCAGAAAGGATTTGATCATTTCAAACATGTTTTGAAAAAATACTTGTTTACAGTTTTGCTACAGGGTATATTCCCAAATCCTGGAGGGATATTACTGTAAAGTTTATTCCGAAAGTGGGTCGTCCGTCGTATGAAGAAGCAAAAAGTTTCAGACCTATCAGTTTGACCTCTTTTCTTCTGAAATGCTTAGAACGCTTTGTGGATCATCACATCCGTGAAGTTCATCTGGCCAACGTGCCTCTTCATGTGAACCAACATGCCTACCAATCTGGTAAGTCCACTGTGACTCTTTTACACAAGTTTGTTTACGATATCGAGAAAACATTCGCTCAAAAGTAATCTGGTTTGGGTGTTTTCTTAGATATCGAGGGTGCCTTTGACAATATGCCTTTCGATGCCATATTGAAAGCCACACGGACCCAGACAACCAGTCATCGTATAAGATGTTGCATAAGATGATAAAGTGGAGGCCATATGCGTGCATGCCTCCATTTAGGCGCATGTAAAATGTACGCATATCACCTCCACTTTAACATCTTATACAACATCTTATACGATGACTGGTTGACTGGGGAGTCATGGTATATCTCCAATAATTTCCAATTGGATTCATCAAATGCTCAAAAACCGATATCTCTTCTCGACATTGCGTCTAGCAGGGATTAGGAAATTGAGTGTTTGAGGATGCCCCCAAGGGGGAGTCTTCTCACCGTTTTTGTGAAATCTCGTAGCAAATACACTATTGAGGCAACTCAATAATAGCGGTTTTCCTACTTATGGTTTTGCCGACGACTACCTAGCATTGTTAGTTGGTATGTGTGTCACCACCCTTTTCAACCTGATGCAAAGCGCCCTTCAGGTAGTTGAGGGTTGGTGTCGCCAATATGGCCTTTCGGTTAATCCCAGTAAAACATCTAATGTTTCTTTTACGAAAAGGCTAAGCCGTAATGGCGTTCGACCTTTGCGTCTCTTTGATTCTGAAATCGATGTGACTGAACAGGTAAAGTACGTTGGAGTCATTCTTGATTCCAAGCTTTCCTGGACACCTCACATTGAGTTCAGAATCAAGAAAGCTTGTATGGCGAACCTTTGGTACAACTTGGGGTCTAAAACCCAAGTATATCAAATGGATCTACACAACTGTTGTTCGGCCAATATTGGCTTATGGATGTCTTGTCTGGTGGCAAAAGGGCGAAATGAGAACAGTTTAATCAAAGTTAGGCCACCTCCAAAGGATGTGCTTAATGGCGATGTCTGGAGCGTTCTCTTCAACTCCCACGGCAGCGCTTGAAGTTCTCTTTGACGTTGCTCCACTACACATTCATCTCAAACAAGAAGCACTTTCTTGCATTGACCGTCTACGGGTTCTCGGTCTACTAGAGGAAACTCTTGTGAACCGCACATCAACACACACCTCGTTGTTTCCACTTTTGGTGAATTGGGACAAAATTGTCCTTGCTCCAAGTGATCTTACAATTGCTTGTAATTTTCCATATTGGACATTTTCCACGAAATTCTCTTCCCGGGATGAGTGGACATCTGGATATCTGGAAAGAAGTATTTCAGACAGCATCGTATGTTACACTGATGGCTCCCTTCTCGAAGGTCGAGCAGGTGCTGGTGTTTATTCTCGTGAGCTAAGACTGTATCAGTCTTACTCACTTGGTAGACACTGCACCGTTTTTCAGGCCGAAATCTTTGCTCTTATGTGCGGAGTGCAATCAGCACTTCAGCAGCACGTAGTGGGCAAAGTAATATACTTCTGTTCAGATAGCCAGGCTGCTATTAAAGCACTCGACCTGGATAGTTATCGCTTGTCGAACTCAAATCGAGGAGCTGAATTCAGCAAACGCTGTTCACCTTGTATGGATACCTGGCCATTCTTCCATCACTGGAAATGAATTGGCTGATGAGCTAGCTCGCACTGGAACATCACATGGCTTCTTTGGCCCTGAGCCAGCTATTCCGATATCGAAGTGTTGGGTAATGCTTCAGATTCACACCTGGACTGCTACTCAACACCAGGGTGCAAAATGTTCATAGTCATTGACTGAAAACAGCACGAATTTGAATGATTCTGCACTGAATATTCAAAACTAACAAGTTCATTTTCGCTCTTCCTATTCACACAGTCAGTCAATTCGTAGTCATTTAAGGTCTGAGGTCACGCTCCTCGTGAGAGAGAGAGGATTCTTCGATTTTGGGAACTTCAATCGTAATATCTCGAATATGAAGCCAAATATTACAATTTCCACAAGACAATCTCTTCAAAATATATTTTAGAATATTCTGTGAAAATTTCATGATCTTAGACTTAGCCAAATTTGAATTTATTAGAAAAGAGTAAACTGTTGTCAAAAGCTGTTTTCGCCACCTTGACACTTGTTTCTAATATTTGAAGTAATTAGAGGCATTTGATCGCAAAATCGTCCCGACAATCTCTGAGGATATTTCTTATGATCATTTTAGTCCAAAAAAAAGTACGCTAACTATGGTACATTTTTAGTAGTCTACATTTCATTTCAGTAAAAATCTAAAAATTGTGATGAAACTTCTCTCATATGAGAGAAATTATTTTCTCATTTTCTCCGCTCGTAACAGACAAACAAGAGCACATGGAATTGTGGTGGGGTTCAGGGTTACCAGGATTGGTCATGCGCATAACACGCATAGTTGCATTTCTAACAATAATATTTACATATTACAAATAGTTATTTATTTCGCTTTAGAATATTTTTAATCTTTCTAAAGTAACGACCAAAATGGAACTGAGCCTGCTTTAGTTTTCTATGAGAACTTCCTCGGTTATTGGTTGAGAGCTTACTTTGCCAATCGATCATTTTTCGTTTGTGTGGAATTCACTCTATAACCAAGGAAGTCCAGAATATATTATCCAATGAGAAAAGATCCTGGCTCGACCGAAAAAAGTTATATTCCAATCTCGTACTTCGTTTAGCCAAAGATGGCAACCCTATGTTGCTCACAATGATGATCCTCTGTATGTTGCTCTGCGTTTGCTCCCACGGTGCGTTTAGTGGAACACGCTTTGACTGCTCGAATATATACCAAATGCACAACTTACTAATACTAAATAATATATCAAGTTCGTTAGAATTCAATTCACTTATGACTTTCCTGTTCAGATACACTGAGCAATACCCTACATTTATGCCCCATAGTATGTGGCCACTTCCAAACGCTAACCGAATTATGTCATACGTCAATCAATTTGGATAATATTTGAGTTCACAGAGCTTGCTCGAGGATTCTTGAAAAATTTGAGAGTATTCCTCGATTTTTTGTGATTAATTAGGAATTCTAATGAATATCGGAGTTTGCTGAGCTTATTCGAGGATTCTTGAAGAATGTTAGGAGTTTTCCTCGATTTTACGATAACTGAGAAATTCAGATGAATGTTTGAGTTCACTAAACTTGCTCGAGGCTTCTTGAAGAGTTTTAGAGTATCCCTCGATTTGTTGTTATTAGGTTGATACAAATTTTATTTTGACTTTTTGTCTCCCCCCCCTTCAAAAAATTTTGACTGGATTTTGCATTTTGAGGGGGCAGATAAAAAAATATTATTAAAGCTTATTGAACTCAAATATTCACCAGAATTCCCAGGTCATCATAAAAATCAACAAATATTCACAAATACTTCATGAACCCTCGAGCAAGCTTATTGAACTCAAATATTCACCAGAATTCCCAGATCATCATAAAAATTAACAAATATTCACAAATGCTTCAACAAACCTTCGAGCAATCTGATTGAATCTAAATTTTCACCAAAATTCCCAGGTCATCATAAAAATCAACAAATATTCACAAATACTTCATGAACCCTCGAGCAAGCTTATTGAACTCAAATATTCACCAGAATTCCCAGGTCATCATAAAAATCAACAAATATTCACAAATACATCATGAACCCTCGAGCAAGCTCATTGAACTCGAATATTCACCAGAATTCCCAGATCATCATAAAAATTAACAAATATTCACAAATACTTCAACAAACCTTCGAGCAATCTGATTGAATCCAAATTTTCACCAATATTCCTAGGTCATCATAAAAATTAACAAATAATTACAAATACTTCAAGAACCCTCGAACAAGTTCATTGAACTCAAATATTTACCAGAATTCCAAGGTCATCATATATATCAACAAATATTCACAAATACTTCAAAAACCCTCGAGCAATCTGATTGAACCCAAATATTCACCAGAACTCCCAGATCATCATAAAAATCAACAAATATTCACAAATACTTCAACAAACTCTCGAGCAATCTGATTGAACCCAAATATTCACCAGATTTCCCAGATCATCATAAAAATCAACAAATATTCACAAATACTTCAACCAACCCTCGAGTAAAATCATTCAACTCAACTATTCACCGAAATTCCCAGGTCATCATAAAAATCATCAATTATTCACAAATACTTCAAAAACTCTCGAGCAAGCTCATTGAACTCGAATATTCACCAGAATTCCCAGATCATCATAAAAATTAACAAATAATTACAAATACTTCAAGAACCCTCGAATAAGTTCATTGAACTCAAATATTTACCAGAATTCTCAGGTCATCATACAAATTAACAAATATTCACAAATACTTCAACAAACTCTGGAGCAATCTGATTGAACCCAAATATTCACCAGAATTCCCAGAACATCATAAAAATCAACAAATATTCACAAATACTTCATGAACTCTCGAGCAAGCTCATTAAACTCAAATATTCACCAGAATTCCCAGGTCATTATAAAAATCAACAAATATTCACAAATACTTCAACAAACCCTCGAGCAAGCTCATTGAACTCGAATATTCACCAGAATTCCCAGGTCATCATACAAATTAACAAATATTCACAAATACTTCAACAAACTCTGGAGCAATCTGATTGAACCCAAATATTCACCAGAATTCCCAGATCGTCATAAAAATCAACAAGTATTCACAAATACTTCAACAAACTCGTGCATATACGTGCAAATACTTTAACATTTTCGTGCAAGGTCATTGAACTCACATATGCACCAGAATTACACGTTTCATCAACGACTACAAACCATGAGAACTTTCGAGCAGTCGTGATTTGTATTCATAGTTCAATGAAATATGGTTTATGTGAATGACCAAATTGTTACGTGTTGAGTATTACACAAATCGGATGTAGCGCTGAATGAAAGCTTTTACATTTTATTATATTTATTCATACAAACTTCAAACTGCTCATAAATAATATCATTGAATGTTTGTATATTCGAGCAATTTGCTCGTACAGCATGAAATTATTTCCAAAACAACTGTTACTGTTTCAGCAGCTACCAAACGCACCCGCTTTACCGTGCTTCATTGTTCTCTCCTCTCTAAACAAGCTGGCTGAGCATTGTATGTACCGACCGATGCAATTGTTTCCCCGCTTGACGCATGAGCGGTGCTGTGTTATCAAGGCAGCCTAAAAACTAGGAGTGGGTAATGTTTGAGACATAACCGCAATGTTGACGTAGGACAAAGGCTGGAACGAGATTTCGACTTTTATATATCCATAATACAATGTTTGTTGTTATGATAATACAAATGATGGACTGATGTGTTGAGTAAAGTTGTTGTGTGATCGCTTTCGCTGAACGCATTCATAACCCAACAAACATTTTTGCTGTATATGAGTAAAACAAATCACTCTTAAGCTAACTTTAGTTCAAGAAGCTGTTATCCAGCTGATTCGGTTACTTGAAAAGATGTTGACTAGTTCAAGAGTTATTTCGTTTTGAAAAGAAATGGTCAAATTACTGTTATACGAGAGAATTTTCATCGAGCGGATAAAATTATTAGATAATTGAACGGCGGTAGATAGATGTTTTCAATTAAAGTTTAACGTTAAACTCATTCGACAATTCGATAGCCGAGAGTCATCGCTGAGTTTGTGTGCTGCTGCCTAGCTGGGAGGTGGCAACTACCTTCTCCTTGACTGATCCAAGGAAAATGACGAAAGATAACAGAGGAATCAGCTGTTATGCCCCTAGATTAGCAGATGAAGCTCCTCCCATTCGGCGGGCTTTCCAGTTTATTCCGTTTGCATGACCCGCCCACATTGTGTCAGACGCTTCAAACGACTGCAACCGTTCTTTCAGACAATTTCTAATCGAACGGATAAACTAATGGAAGTATTGAATAATTAAGATCATTTTAATGCGATAAATATTAGAATGAAACAATGTTTCAGGTACAATTGTACGAATAAGATAACGCGTAGCTAAATTTCGAGTAGAAAGATTAGTGATCGATTTTACTGTTTCTGAGCCACCAAGCATTCAACCATTCACTTTTCGAATGCACTACACTTTTACCGATCGTTGGAATATATCCGAAAATTATCCGATTCATAGCTCTTAAGGAATAATTTTCTCTGGTCCTGAAAAGGTCCATTCAAATAACGGTTGATTTTAGAAAGACAATTGAAAATTATCCGCACTGAATGCGGGAAGCCATTGAAAACTGCTGCCGCCGCCTGCTGCCGTGAATGAGATTCGTGGTTCCATCAGATACATAGTTGTCGCTGGGTTGTTGGTGCGCAGCTACCCAGCTGTGGAGGTATTTAACTTCCATTGCCGGGCCCACTGCAGCCGTGATCAGTGGATGAGATTCCTGGTGCTATCACTCGTCGCAGTTGACGTGCTGCGCAGCCGTGGAGGTGATATCCACCTCCACCCTCCCTGACTGATCCAATGAAAATGACGAAAGAAATCAGAGGGAACAGCTTTTATGCCCCTAGATTAGCAGGTGAAGCTCCTCCCATTCAGCTGGCTTTCCAGTTTATTTCGATTGCATGACCCGCCTCGCATGCTTCAGACGCTTCAAACCAAGAAATGAGAGAAATTTTCATTTAACAAATAAAGTAATCAAAATATAAAAAGATTTAGATCATTTTAATTCCAAAAATGCTAGAATTAAACAAGGGATCGTCCTTTAATTACGGCACACAAAAGTTTGTCATTTTCAACCCCTCCTCATCCCTATGTCACACGTTTTGTATGGGACCTCTGAAATTTTTGTATGGATCGTCACACTTTGCTGACCCCCCCCCCTTAAACGAGACGTAATTTCTGGACGCTCCTCAATGTTTCACGAAAAATGGTTCTGATAGGACAATGCGTTGCTAAATTCTGGGTGGAACGATTAGTGGCCGGAATTTAATCTTTCATTTTTCGATTGAACCACACTTTTCTCGATTGATGAAATGAAATTATCTGATTTACAACTCTTGAGGAATTATTTTCGGTGATCCTGAAAAGGACCGTTTGATTAATTGACGATTTTAGGAACGAAATGGCATGAAAACATTATGTCACGCAATGCGTGTTGGTTTTCTCCTTGCTAAATACAGGATGCCATCGAAAACTGGTACGCCGCTTTCTGCCATGGATGAGATTCCTGGTGCTATCCGCACGATAGCCGAGAGTTGCGGCTGGGTTGATGTGTCACTGCACTAGAGGTGTGCGCCGCCGCGCCGCGCCGCGCCGATGAGAAATCGGCGTGAATCGGCGTGCGGCTCCCCAAGCCAACAAGAATCAAAAATACTATATTTTTTAAACGGGGATAGGTAAAGGGGGGTTATACCCATGCACTGGTGGAAAAAGTTTATGGTTATGTTGTTTGAAGCCGATCCAGGAAGCATCGGCGTGTCGGCGTGGCAAACGGCGGCGGCGGCGGCGTGAAAACCGCACACCGATCGGCGTATCCCTTCTCAGAAAGGCTACTATCATCAAAACCAAAAATTTCTGCAGCAGCACATAGCTAGATGTCCATTTGTTGCAATCCAATCATTAGAAAGTAGTTTACTTTGTTCATAATTGTTTGAGAAGCCCCACGCCGATGCACGCCGATTTTACGCCGAATATTCGGCGCACACGTCTACACTGCACAGCTGTGGAGGTGACATCCACCCTGCCTGACTGATCCAACGAAAATGACGAAAGAAATCAGGGGGAACAGCTTTTATGTCCCTAGATTGGCAGATGAAGCTCCTCCCATTCGACTGGCTTTCCAGTTTATTTCGTTTGCGTGACCCGCCCCGCATGCACCAGACGCTTCAAACGGTTTATCAACCGAGAAATGAGAAAATTTTCATTTAACGAATAAAGTAACCAAAATATTGGTTTAGATTATTTTAATTCGAAAAATGGTTAAATTAAACAATGTTTCACAAAAATGGTCTGGATAGGATAAAACGTTGCTAAATTCATTATTGTTGCGGGGCCACCAAGCATACAATTTTTCACTTTTCGGTTGCACCCTTCTACCGAGCGATGGAATGAAATAATTATCTGATTCACAACTCTTGAGGAATAATTTTCTATGGCCCTGAAACCGTTTGAATATTGAACGATTTCAGACAGAAAATTGACATGAATTTATCACGCCACACAATGCGTGTTAGATTTCTCCGTGTTGAATGCTAAACGCCGTCGAAAATTGGCCCGCCGCTTGCTGCCGTGGATGAGATTAGTGATCGCCTTCACTGTTGCTGAACCACCACCAAGAATTCAATCTTTCACTATTTGTTTTCACTACACTTTCTCGGTCGATGTAGGAAATTTATCCAATTAACTCTCTGGAAAGAATTTTCGATGGTTCTGAAAAGAACCGTTTGAATTTTGGACGGTTTAGGTAGAAATTGAAATCAATCCATCATGCCACCTAATGCACATTGATTTTATTCGCGCTGAATGCTGGACGCCGTTGAGAATTGGCCCGCCGCTTGCTGGCCTGGATATTCTTCCTGATGCTATCAGCAATACGCCACCGTCAATCAATCCGTGAAAGGACCGAGCCCCGAGGAAAAGCGACGCAACTCGCACATTCGTTGTGGCGGATCTTTCTTTGGTGGATTTTGCTGCTGCCTCTGCCACCACCGCCGAGCAATCGATGAAAAGTATTCCTTCCTTGGTCTGCCGCGTTAGACGGTTAGAAGGCGAATGTGCAACAGCACCCTTGCCGACAACCACCGACACCGAGCTGACACGGCCGCCAAAGAATAATGAGCGAAAACGCAAACGAAGAAAGTCGGCAGCTCTCGTTCGATGCGTTCACCTCGAGACGACAAAGACAAATGAGGGAAGATACGAAGAAGCAGTAGCTTTTATATTCGACGGGAGCATCCAAAACTTGATCCAAAATGTGCTCGTTCGTGATTGGCTGGAATAAACATGGGTTTACTTTTCCCAATTTTTCAATAGTTTGTTATTGAAAATCAGCAAATGTTAATATTGGACATAATTGGTGTAAAGATTTGCAATCGATTGGAGCAAAAATTTTAAAAATTCAACGAGAAATGGCTGAGTTATTAACGCTCAAAATCTCCACTTCAAACGTAACGCGGCCGATTTCTGAAAATTTAGAATGACACCCGGTATAGAAAAGAGAGACGTAGTCCTACGTCAAAACGAGTTTATGTTTAGTCAATACGCACCCGTTCAAACGTCAAATCCGTTATGTCGTGTATTGGTCCCTTGCGATTTTTCTTTCCTTTTGCTCTGTGCTATGGTTTGCAGGAGAATAAAGATATAATAGAAATCAATATGCACGGATCATCGTTTTCATGGTTGCCAATGATCATGTTTCTGCCACTCGGCAAAATGTACAACAATTATGATTTTATTTTGTGTGATATTATATAGTTTTGATGAAGCCTCTATGAATTGTCAGGCATCAAAAGATTGTTGGTACTAACATTGCTTACACAAGTTTACAAAATAAAACGAAAGTCGTGAACTTCTGTCAACGACCAAAATTTTTGAAGCACAATTTAGTGCTGATTTCGAAACCGACCTTCAAAAAATTTTAAGTAGAACAGTTTTTGAGTTTTAGCTCAATATTGAGTTTTGCAACTTTTCAAAATATGTAATTTACTAAAATTAAAATATATTGCGTTTCGTTCAACCAATTTGGAATCTTTTTCCATAAATTAAAAGCTGAATACAATACCATTCGATCATCTGAATACAGGTTTTGCATCAGATTGATGAAATTCAAGATATTGGCTTGTTTTAGGGACGATCTCCTTAAATTTTAGCAAAATTCTCAAAAATTTTTGAAGAAATGTATTTTTTTCAATAAGAAAAAAACAACTTAAAAATTCTTTCTCGACGTTTATTTGACATATCATATTTAGGCGAGTTACAGTAAAAATTTCAGCTCAATCGGAGCATTGATTACGGAGAATGAAATGTTTGAAGTGAGCGACTTTGCTTAAAAATAGAACAAAAATCGATTTCAAATCATCAGCCTTGTATGGAAAGTCGAAAAAAAATCCGCTCTACTGTATTTTTTTTCTTTTGCGTTTTCGAACTCAGGGCATGATTCTACACCAAAAATGATCATCAGCTTACCGAGTTCAAAAATGCTGTAAACTAGTGTTATTATACAAAACTGACAATAATTTAATCGTGAGTAATTCCATACTAACTATCCTTACCCTGATATTTTCATTACTTTTCATTACTATAAAGCAGCTTATTTTTTTTAATTTTTTCTTTACCTAACGTATGTACACTGGAACACGGCCTGCTTCTCAGCTTACTGTTTTATGAGCCCTGCCACAGTTATTATTACAATTATTTTCTTCAGAATGTATGTTATTCAAATATGTCGAATACAACTATTCACTTGCTTGAATAATTATACAAAACTTACATATAAATGTTATATGAAAACCTGATTACCAAGAGCCAAATAGAAACCAGAGTTATGATACTGATTCATGTCGTAACATTTTAGGGATTCCCCCCACACAATCTTGGCCACCCTGCCACCCTTGATCAGGCGGAAAAGTTTTCCTCTCTGAGAGAACTACAACGTGCTTTCTAAACGACAACACGTGACCATATAAATTTTTTAACGGACGAGCTTGACCTCAGACCTTAATATGAAGCCGATCGAGAAACATCTTTATAATTACCTACGTTTATGGTTACGTTTCCTTCCAAAAACACTCCACAACAATCAAATGGGAAAAGATCTGTGTAAAACACCGTTAAATGTACTTAATCGAAACGTCGATATTTTATCAGCAATTTAACACTTTGTAAGATGATTACAAATATTCATTCACTTTCATTCAATTGACAAACGAGTATCGAGCAGCTGAATATGAATATGCAGGCAAGTGAATGAAAATTGCCACACGGTGAACTTCAGCTCGTCTTCTCGAAAATTTTGCGCCCTGCAACACAGACAATACTGGAATAGTTTGGAGTCATGTCGTTAAACCAAATTGTATTGTACTGAGCCATCTCCAAGGGTGGCGAAGTATCTTACAAATCTGTCAAAGCAGAATTGCAGCATTCTGGTCAAAGCATTGACTGGCCACTGCCGATTCAGCTATCACATGGCGAATATTCAGCAAGCTGATTCATTTGCATGTGATAGCTGTGAATCTGATTATGGAACTTGGTATCATTTGATATGTAACTGTCCAGTTTTTGCGCAACTGCGTTTCCGAGTATTTGGTAAACACTTATTAAGTGAAACTGACTTCAGAGACCTGAATATTCAGGATATTCTGTTGTTCTTAACCCGCTGTGGTAAAGAGCTATAGGCTCTCTTTCGCTTTATGCGATATTACAGTGCCTTTTTCAGGGCGCTGTTTTAACCCATTATGGTACGCTTATGCGTTAGTATCCTCTTCCAGGGTACTTTCCCTATTTCCCTACCTGTCCTTATCCCCATCCCTATCCTTATTTCCTTCCTTTTCCCTCAGGTAGATGATGAAATAGGCTATTATTTTGGCGATGGAAATACTACCTCAGCACAAACATCACAAGGCCTACCCTACCTGTGATCGCATAATTGTCCCATATGAATCGGAAACCCAGCAAAGATGGGACTGATATGCGATCATGGACAGTACCTCTGTCTCTACCCGCTATCATGTACTTCAACTTGATAGAGTTTATCATCAAGTCTATCCTCGCTGTCTCTCTCTTCAGAGGAACATTAGCGTCCTCCACTGCCCTACGATCGATACCGATGAGATCAATATCGTCCGCAAAGTTGAGGAGCATGTGCAACCGTGTGATGATAGTGCCATTCCTCTGCACGCCAGTCTTCCTTATCGCTTCTTCGAGTGCAATGTTGAATAGCAAATTTGAAAGAGCATGACCCTGCTTCAATCCTTCCAAGGTCACAAACGAGGTAGACGCATTGTCTGCAACCCGAATACTTGGTTTTGATTCATCCATCGTTGCGCATATCAGCCTTATAAGGTTCGCCGGAACACCATGTTCTGACATTATCTGCCAAAGCTCATTTCTTTTCGCTGAATCGTACGCTGCTTCAAAACCAATGAACAGATGGTGAGTCTGCAAGTTATATTTCCGAAATTTATCTAGGGTCATTCGCTGGTCAAACATTTGATCCTTCATTGATCGGCCCTCACGACAACTAGCTTGGTATTCACCGATGAAGGACTCCTCAAGAGGTCTCATTCTGTTGAACAGGACACGAAACAGTATCTTATATGCCGAATTTAATAGGGTGATCCATCTGTAATTGACACACTCTAAACTGTGTACTTTCTTGTAGATTGGGAATATGAGGCCATCCAACCAGCTGGTGGGTAATTCTTCATCCTCCAAAATCTTATTGCATTTTTCATTGAAAATTTTCTTTGCCTCGCTGAGTTATATGACGTTTTCTCCCAGCGAAAGCTTACGCGATACAGCAAATCGCTATATTCCACACTAACACAGAAAAAAATCTGTCAACAATAACAAAATATACATGCATTTTCAGCGAAATGCTCTATTTGCATGACAACAATCCACTCCCACAGCTAACGGATGCCCACCATCAAATATCAGGATTGCCAACTGTCCGGTCACTGCTGTCAAATCTCTTTGTCGCCGAATCTGGCGCTGGGTCTTCGGCGCGGAAACCCAAAGGTGGGAATAAAATTTTGGGGTTTGCGCGCAATAACAATAATCTGGTGGATTGATTGATGCAGCTGCTCGCTTCCGCGCTTAAGAAGCTCGACCGGAATCTCGTCCTTCCCAGCAGTCTTGCTGGTTTTCAGCTCCTTATGGGCCTTCTTGACCTCACCCAGCGTTGGTGGTTCCACTGCTTGACCGTCATCCATTATGTTAATCCTGTTCCTGGGTGCTCCTTCGCTGCTACCATTCAACAAATCTTCGAAATGCTCATATGTACCTGGCTACCACCATTGTTTTGTCTCTCAGCAAATTTCCTTCCCGGTCATTGCACATTGCGGGCACTGACGCAGTCTTGTGCCGCGCGCCATTGACAGTTTCATAAAACCTCCGCATATTGTTCGTGTCCATTCTTTCCTGTGCTTCACTCTCTCCGTGTTGCCGTTTTTTCTGCGGTGGATTCGTTTCTCTTCTGCTCTTGCCACCCTGTACCGCTCCCTGTTCTGTCGGGTACCGGCCACTAGCATTCCACTTCTGGCGGCATTCTTTTCGTTCGTCACTCGTTGTCAGTCCTCGTCAAACCAACCATTACGTTGGCGTCGCTGAGCGGTACCTATCACCTCTTGCGCTGTTGTTGTTGTCACTGCTTCGTGGATAACTGGATAACCCCATAAGCCGTTGACATCTCCAGATCTGTTGGTCTCTCCTATCCGCTCGTCTAGCTTCTGATGGTACTGTGCAGCAATTCCTTCGGCTGACAAGCGCTGGATATTGAAACGCATCGTCCTGTTGTTTCTTGAACTCGTGGCGCTGGATAATCGCGCCCGATTTTTTGCGACTGCAAGATAATGATCCGAGTCAATGTCCGGGCCTCTGTAGGACCTCACACAAAAAGTGTCGCCCGTCGACCAGAACGTGGTCTATCTGGGAGCAAGTATCACCACTCGGGTGTCGCCAGGTGTGTTTTCGGATATTCTTACGTGCGAAGTAGGTACTGCTGATTGCCATCCCCCTGGAAGCAGCGAATGTCACAAGGCGCAGACCATTATTGTTGGTAACAGAATGAAGGCTTTCCGTTTCAATGACAGGCCGAAAGAAACATTCTCAGCCGATCTGCGCATTTGCATCTTCGATGACTATTTTGACATCTTGTTTTGGGCACTCTCCGTAGAGCTTATCAAGGCTCTCATAGAACTCATCCTTCATGTCATTGGATTCATCGTTCGTTGGCGCATAAATGCTGATCAGTCTGTAGTTGAAGAATTTGCCCTTTCTCCGCAACACACAGATTCGGTCGCTTATCGGCTTCCACC
The DNA here is from genome assembly GCF_035046485.1 of Aedes albopictus. Taxonomy (NCBI): domain Eukaryota; kingdom Metazoa; phylum Arthropoda; class Insecta; order Diptera; family Culicidae; genus Aedes; species Aedes albopictus. Next base: position 107,933,575 of record NC_085138.1, on the reverse strand, counting down.
GAATAGCTCGCTTCATCTGCTTCCCGATCACTATAAAGCCAACTCCGCGTTCTGCCTTATCGCCGCCGCTGTAGTAGATGTGGTACTTGAATGAAGTATGGGCGATGGGATCCACCGCTCGGAATTCGCGTTCTCCAGTTTTGGGCCAGCGTATCTCCTCGATAGCAGCGACATTCTGCAGTTCACGAGTCAGGAGCCCAACATGTGCGAGTTTATTCAAAGTTCTCACGTTCCAGGATCCGACTTTCCAATCATTGTCCTTTATTCTGTTGCCGTTGAATCAATCCGTTTACTCTACTATTGCATTTGTGGGTGTTTGAAGGTTTTCAGCAGGCTACCTTACCGGGGCCGCGCTGCCTACATCGCGCTGAAGGGGCTGCCACCTTAGGTATAGCTGACGCGATACTGCGTTTCATATTCATCCGCTGGATGCCAGAAAAGACGCTGTTTGAGCCGCACCTCCTTGGTGAACAGACGCTCGGGACGTACCTCCTCAATCTAGCTGAAGTCAGAAGAGCAACAGTACCCAGGCTGCACTACCAGCTAAGCACACAACTCTTAGCTGGCGGTCTTTGTCATTGTTTGACTCGTGGAAGCATGAGGTAGGAACTTGTGAGGAACAGAACGTTGGACGCTTTCCTTATCGATTCACCGTATTGCAGCCCTGATTATTATTATTTTCTTTTCAGAACAGGGCTGGTTCAGCTCGGCTATCTGAACAACAATGTATGATAAATGGCTCTTCAAAATATACTTTGTTGTTCCACCAGAACTTACCTTCCTCATCCTTACGATGGGGCAACTTCATAAACGTAATGCCGTTCCATTTGCGGTTAACCTCAATTAATCATACACTTTTCACTCAATTAGCTCAATTTTGTCGGTCACATTACGCTGAACTGCCAGCCACGTCCGTCACCATATGCTCGGCTTTTTCACAAATCATCATTGTCACGCTAGCGCAACAGCAATCCCGCGCACAAAGCCATTCATTTCCCAACCACTGCGGGAGGTTGTGTTAGTTGGAGAATATTTTTTTTATTCCGAATACCCGGGCCTCATTCACTTCCAACCAGATAAAATCAGCAAAACTCGCACATCAAGCTCCAGATTAGAATCTACTGCTGCTGCTGCTCCGAGGAGTGATCTTCAACGCTTGACTTGGGGCACGAAGATAAGATTAGATTAACACGGCTGCGACTGGTAATAAAATCACCTGAAAATTAATCAACATGTGAAGAGACGAGCAGCATCCTTTCGCGTTTCGAATTGAAAGCATTATTGTGTTCACACATACAGCGAGGTTCCATGTTTGAGATGTTCAGAATTCAAAAACACATCTGTCTATTAGCAGAATTAGGAAGTTTCATAGAATTATTATTACATGCGTTTGATGTTATTATTGTTTTGATCCCTGCGATTTGATGTGCTGGTAGTTTATCGATTGCTTTTCGGTGAGAAATAATTAAAAACTAAGTTTTTAGATTTAGATTGAGTTTAAATAAGGTCGAAAGTAACATTAGAGAGTTTTCTTCATCGACTCTTTCTTCTGCAAATTAAAGTGACAAGATGCAAATTCAATCAAACTTGATAATACTTAGACGCTAGATTGCAACGCAATCTAGCAATTTATGACCAAAAAGTGCAACCATACACGCAAAAAGAACCGTTCCGATATACGTGAACTCCCAATCATAGCAACAGGCACGTACGGGAACTATGCATAGCAACCAAGGGAATGGCAACCTACCCAGGTAACCACTAAGCATTTGAATAAGCCGTGTATCAGCCCGTATTACGCATTTAAACTGCTTGCTGCCTTACATGAGCAGTTCGCATGCATAGCTGCCTTGAGTTAGTATAAGCTGTGCTGCTCAAAAGCTTTTGGCTGTTAATTAGCATTTCAACTGCTTGAAGTGGTTTCACTTGGGAGCATACAGAATGCTTTTCAACTGCTCTTTAAACGCTAGGAGCAAAAAAGTTGGGAGATATGTTACGCATTTGACAACACATATTGTCTCTCTCTTACAGAGCCTCTGCTTCTGTTTACAAATTTGTGCATCTTATTTGTTTCTTCATTTTCCCCTACTCATCCAAAAGCACTAAAGAAAACATTACTGCAGCTGGATTAGATTGGGAACTTGTCCATCAAAAAATCATCAATTATTCATCATTTCGTCGGAAAATATGTGCCGAATAGGTGAATGCTTTGGTGGATCATAGGATTGTTTGAAAGAGGAAAGAAACAATCTTATTCCACAGACATTTAAGAGAAGGGATCGTAATGCTCTACCACAATGAAATATCTCAATGAAAACATTTTTTGGATGTTGAATCTGAAGCTGTTATCGAATCATTCTTTATATTGGCGATTAAATCAACGCACGCCACCGGGACAGCTTTAGCATCGTGAATCAGGAGCAACAGAATCCGAAGCAGATAAATACGATTAATCAATCTCCGGATCGTAAGTTCAAACCTACATCACTACAAAAATCAGCAAAAAAGTACCACCTAGCACTGGCTGGAAATGGAAGGACGATGAAGCGGGGAAGCAGGCTGAGAGAACGAGAAGCAGACGTCAATCTATTTTTGTTTTTTTTGCTCGACGAGGCGTTACGCTTCTTTGACATTTCGTCACGACGTTCCCGAAGGGATAGCACTAAGACAGCCCGTTGTTTTGCCAAAACCTGCTGTGAGGTAGCACTATAGGTGCATATATGGCTAATTAGCATTAAACGCCTTGTCGTAAAGGCTACTATAATGCTGAAGGAATGCTATTTTAAATGCGTACTGGTTACTTGGGTATTTTTTCACTATGGAGTTTGACAGGTTGGATTGTGCCTCCTTACGTGGAGCATAAATTTATGCTCCAGTTAAAATACTCACACACACTGTCGTAAAATTTAAACGTTTACCTTTTTTACGAGGGATATCGGAGCAAAACGCTTACATCACATTAGATCTCATAAAAGTGTTGATCATGAAAAAGCGGCATTAATTGATAATTTTCAATTTCAGAGTGTCGATGTTTAGGTAAAGTTCCTACAGAGATTGGGTACTGCTTGTGAAAATACACACAAAACCTGTTTTCGCAAACTTTGTCTAGGCATGTCTATCGTCTTTATGCCTAACGACGCGCACCCGATTTTTTGTTCTTGCATGCTCTAAAGGAATACTAAATAGAACACACGTATTACAAATAATTCATAAATATTGGAGTACTAGAATGAAAGTTTTTGCCGGGGCCTGTGGCGTAGTGGCTACACGTTTGCTTCATAAGCAGATGGTCATTAGACTGTCCCAAAAAAAATCGATGTTCGAAAAGTCAAGGTGCTCATCCCTCAAATGAAAGATATACATATTTGAAGCATTTTTGTAGAACATTTCGATTTTCTAAAAAATCATTTAGAGGTTCCGCTAGGGCGATTTTTGAAAAATGGCCTTTTTCATGAAAAGTCTCAAAAAAATCATTTTTTCGTAATATTTTTTCAACTTCTGAATCTTTTCAATATTTTTGTAATTTTCTATAGACCTCTAGGCATTCTTGAAGGGGATAAGTTTTTGAAATATTGTATTTATATTGACGGCAGAACCGTTTTTGTGCTGATAAAAGGACTATTTTTTGAGAATTTTCCTTCTAAATTTGAGAAAAAAATACATGCACGATTTTTTATTTTCAATTTTGAAAGTTTTATCTGATAGTACTATTTGTATGCGTCATTTCTCTAAAAAAAAGATTAAAAATGTCTTGTCTAGAAGCTAGTATATTAGGGTTTTAGTAAATGGACAATATTTCAAATTTTTGCAAAACTTTGTATATTTGGAATATTGTAAGGTCCTTGTGACACTCCAATTTACGTATATGAAAAGTAGTTATTTAATAAACGTTTATTTCTTTGATGAATTGAGCTAAGATTTTGACACAAAATTTCAAATATGCTGAATTTTGCACATACGAAATTGGGCAACCAAAATGTGTCAAAGTGATCGGACAACGGCAGTCTTTTGATTTACACGTGTGTTGCTGTTCGATCAGTTTTGCACTTACACCCACACATGTGATCAGAAATGTGTTGTATTTCTTATTCGCAAAATTCTTCATGGCGTCGGTTTCGTATCAAAGTTTGAGTTTAATTCATCAAAGGAAATATAGTAAACCATCTCAAAGTTGGCAATTTTGTATGACAATCGGCGTTTGTCCGATTAACTATGCACCCCGTTGCCGAGTTTCATACCAAATTGTCAATTACATTTCAAATTCAAGTCTTCAGTAAAAATCATGTCCTAACTATGGTTTTTATTGATTTTATCAATGTTATATAATCTCTACATGGAAAGGTCGTTCCAATTTCAGAAAAAAATGGGCGCAGTAGTCGGGAAATCCACGACGTAATCTCGAACTAAATGCGTTGCTACCAGTAACCACGATACCCGTCATATTTGTAGTTATTCAGATAAAAGCTCTTCATGAATCTACTGCCAACCAGCTCAGAATAAAAGATCCATGTTTAAACTAGCTTGACCATACAACAAGAAAAGCTGTTTTTTAACTTCTTTTAATATACGTACATTGGAGTGTAACAAAAACTTTATAATATTCCAAATATACAAAGTTTTGCAAAAATTTGAAATATTGTCCATTTACTAAAATCCTAATATCTCAGCTTCTAGACAAGATATTTTAAATCTTTTTTTAGAGAAATAACGTATACAAATAGTACTGTCAAAACAAACTTTCAAAATTGAAAATAAAAAATCGTGCATATATTTTTTTCTCAAATTTAGATTAAAAATTCTCAAAAAATAGTCCTTTTATCAGCACAAAAATGGTTCTGCCGTCAATATAAATACAATATTTCAAAAACTTATCCCCTTCAAGAATGCCTAGAGGTCCATAGAAAAATACAAAAATATTGAAAAAATTCAGAAGTTGAAAAAATATTACGTAAAAATGATTTTTTTGAGACTTTTCATGAAAAAAGGCCATTTTTCAAAAACTAGGGGTGGGTAATGTCTGAGACATAACCGCAATGTTGACGTAGGACAAAGGCGGGAATGAGGTTCCGACTTTTATATATTTAAATGTGCCCTTTCATTTCGCGCCCTTAATGCTAGAGCTAGGTAACTCGTTTTGGAAAGTGCGGATAAAAATGGCTGGTAAAACTCATCCTGGTATAAAACAAACTCTTTGTTGGTCTAAAATGTTGAATTAATATGTGTTTTCGGATTTTCAATTGACAAACTTGTGTTTATTGTGGTATACGTTCAGATATAAACAAATTTCTTGCGATTTCGCAAAACCAGTTACCTAGTTCTAGCATTAAGGGGACGATTTGAAGTCTTAAATCAGCTGATTTTTCGGTTCATTGTTGTCCGACCTTCGTAAATAAATGCATAACGGACCTATCACATAAAAGGCCTATACAATGTATGCTGGCAAAATTCAAATCGGCGGAGTGATGTGTTGATTAAAGTTGTTATGTGATCCATTTCACTGAACGCATTCATAAGATGTTAATTAGTTTAACCTTCCGTGACTCGCGCGGCCATCACTTGAGGGTTGAGCATTATTTCATTTTGAAGATAAATGTTCAACCGTTGTTTGAAAGAATTTTCGTCGAAAGGATAAAATGATTATAATATAGAAAGGCGTTAAGCCATAGCTTCCCAAACATCATATTGCGATCGCAACAATCATTAAAATAACTAAAATTGCCGCTATGAAATGAACAGATAGCGCCACCGTAGCCATGTCTATTTGACACAACTCAATTGCTGTTAACGAAATTTTAGATAATTTTGATTGGAATTTCGTGAAATATTCTAGATTTGGCAATAATTTGAATAATTTTCACTGATCCTGAAAGAAACTTTTAAATAACAGAAGATTTCGGCAAGATAATTGAAAATTATCCACACTGAATGCTGGAAGCCATTGAAAACGGTCACCGCTTACTGCCGTGAATGAGATTCCTGGTTCTATCAGCTAAATAGCCGAGAGTCGTCGCAGGATAGGTGCGCAGCTGTGGAGGTGACATCCACTCCATTTGTTTGACTGAACCAATGAAAATGACGGAAGAAAACAGTGGTCACTGCTTTTATTCCCCAAGATTAGCAGATTAGGCTCCTCCCATTTGGCTGGCTTTCCAGGTTATTTCATTTGCATGACCCTCCCCGAATGCTCCAGATGCATCCATCAACTAATCAACCGAGAAATGAGAAAATTTTCATTGAACGGATAGAGTAACCAAAATATTGGATAATTTCGATCAGTTTGATTCGGAAAATGTTTCAACTTAATTATTATTAAACAATGTTTCACGCAAAATAGTCCGGATAGAATAATACGATGTTAAATTCCGGGTGGAACCATTAGGCCATTAGTGACCGGCTTCATCATTATTGATGGGCCACCAAGTATTCAATCTTTCACTTTTCAGTTTCACCACACTTTTCTCGTTCAATGGAATAAAATTAGCTGATTCACAAACTCTTAAGGAATAATTTACGGTGGTCCTAAACCGTTTGATTAATTGACGATTTTAGGAACGAAATGGCATGAATTCACCATGTCACGCAATGCGTGTTGGTTTTCTCCGTGCTGAATGATAAACGCCACCGAAAACTGGACCGCCGCTTGCTGCCGTGGATTAGAATAATGACCAGTTTCACTATTGCTGGCAACGATGCTCTGTCTTTTGCTTTTTGGTTGCACTACATCTCGATCGATGTTGGAAATTATCCAATTAACTCTTGAGGAATCATTTTCGATGGTCCTGAAAAGGACCGGTTTGAATAATGGACGATTTTGATGCATTCACCATGCCATGCAATGCGTGTTTTCTCTGCGGCGTGCGGAGAATGCTGGACGCCGTCGAAAATTTGCCCACTGCTCCGCTGCCACGGATGCGATTCCAGGCGCCTTCATCAGCACGATAGCCGAGAGTAGTCGCTGGATTGTTGTGCTGCTGCCTTGCTGGAGGTGACATCCACCTCCAACCTCCTTGACTGATCCAACGAAAATGACGAAAGAAAACAGAGAACACTGCTTTTATACCCCTAGATTAGCAGATGAAGCTCCTCCCATTTGGCTGGCTTTGCAGTTTATTCCGTTTGCATGACCCGCCCCGCATGCTCCAGACGCTTCAAACGATTAATCAACCAAGAAATGAGAAAATTTTCATCGACCTCCACCCTCCATGATTGATCCAACGAAAATGACGTAAGAAAACAGAGGGCACAGCTTTTATACCTGTAGATTAGCAGATGAAGCTCCTCCCATTTGGCTGGCTTCCAGTTTATTTCGTTTGCATGCCCCGCCTACATGCACCCAGACGCTTCAAACGATTAATCAACCCAGAAACGAGTAAATTTTCATCGAAAAGAGCACCAAGCATTCATTCTTTCACTTTTTGGTTGCATCACGGTTTTCCTGACCGATGGAATGAAACCTGTTTAAGGAATCTGGACGATTTAAGAAAGAAAACTACATTAATTCACCATTTCACGCAATGTGTGTTGGATTTCTCCGCTCTGAATGCCGGATACCGTCGAAAATTGCCCCATCGCTTGCTACCGTGGATAAGATTTAGTAACCGGCTTCACTGTTGCTTAGGCACGAGTATTCAATCTGTACTATTTGGTTCCACTACATCTTTACTATTTGGTTTCTCGATCGATTGATGAAAATTATCCGCTCATGAGTTATCATTTTCGGTGGTCCTGATAAGGATCGTTTGGTTATGAATTCACCATGCCAAGCAATGCGTGTTGGTTTTCTCCGCGCTTAATGCTGGGCCACCGAAAACTGACCTGCTGCTTACTGCCGTGGATAAAATTAGTAGTTGACTTCACTCTTGCTGACAAACGGAGCTGTCTTCCACTTTTCGGTTACAACACTGTTCTCGATCGATGGAGGTATAATTATTCTTAACTCTTTTGGAAAGACTTTCTGTGGTCCTGAAAAGGACCGTTGGAATAATGGACAATTTTGATGAATTCTCCATGCCACGCAATGCGTGTTGGTTTTCTTCGCGCTCAATGCTAGGTGCCTCCGAAAACTAGTCTGCCGCTTGCTGCTGTGCTCAGTGGATGAGATTCCTGGTACTAACAGCCGAGATTTGACGCAGTTGATGTGCAGCTGCCAGCTGTGGAAGTGACATCCACCTCCATCCTCCTTGATTGATCCAACGAAACTGACGAAAGAAAACAGAGGGCAAAGCTTTTATACCCCTAGATTAGCAGATGAAGCTCCTCCCATTTGGCTGGCTCTCCAGTTTATTTCGTTTGCATGCCCCGCCTGCACGCACTCAGACGCACCAAACGATTAATCAACCCAGAAATGAGTAAATTTTCTTTGAACGGATGAAGTTACCAAAATATTAATTCGAAAAATGTTAGAATTAAACAATGTTTCACTCAAAATGGTCTTAATAGGAAAATGCGTTGCTAAATTCCAGGTGGAATCATTAGTGACCGGCTTCGTAACTGTTGCTAAGCCATGAAGCATTCAATCTTTCACTTTTTGGTTGCACCACACTTTTCTCGATCGATGAAGGGAAAATCATCCGAATCATAACTCTTATGGAAATAGTTTCGAAAATCCTGAAAAGGACCGGGACGTATGATGGGCAAATAATTTGCATTATTTCACTCCGCCACGCAATGCTTGTGGGATTTATCTGCGCTGAATGCTAGACGCCGTCGCGAATAGGCCCGCCGCTTGCTGCCGTAGCTGAGATTTATGACCGGCTTCACCGTAGCTGAACAACCACCAAGCATCAATTTATCACTATTTGCTTTAACTTTCACTGGAGGAAATTTATCTAATTAACTCTCTAGGAATCATTTTCGATGGTCCTGAAAAGAACCGTTTGAATAATGGACGATTTTAGGAAGGAAATGAAATGAATTCACCATGCCACGCACGGTATTCTCTGCGCTGAATGCTGGATGCCGTCGAAAACTGGCCCGCCGCTTGTTGCCCTGGATGCGATTCCTGGTGCTATCGATAGTCGAGCGTCGTCGCTGGGTTGATGTGCCGCTGTTCAGCTGGAGGTGACATTCACCTTTGTTGGTTGTTCCAACGAAATCAACGAACTGCTAACTGCTCTCTCCTCGACGGTGGTCGAAATGGAACTGACAATCAGCTCTCGCATGATCGCATTCCTTCCTGCGTCGTAGCTCCACCGCACGATGTGCACCAATCAGAGAGCGTTGGTAGACTGAACGAGAAAATTTGTCCGCTACCCATATTTATAGATTTCAGCGATTTCAATGTCTGACTTTAAAACAACTTTTCAACTATTTATCAATGATTTTTAGGTTCACCGAATATTACAAATTGAACGCGGGAGTTTCATCTCTCGGATAACGGGATTTGTTTATCATTTCGTTCAGTGGGAAAGATACAGTGAGCGTTTAAAATCTTTCACTCAAACGTAACGCTCTTGGGTTCATAAATTTTGAAATGACACCGGGTATAGAAAACAGAGACGTAGTCCTACGTCAAAATGGCCCTAGCGGAACCTCTAAATGATTTTTTAGAAAATCGAAATGTTCTACAAAAATGCTTCAAATATGCATATCTTTCCTTTGAGGGTTGAGCACCTTTACTTTTCAAACATCGATTTTTTTTGGGACAGTCTAATGGTCATGGGTTCGATCCCAGCCCCGGCACTTTCGTCAGTTGCTTTTTCCCCCCTGAGAGCAGCTGACACTGACCCTCTTCTGAGCCCACGGCTCAAAGGACCCCGGATACTTGGACCAAGGATGGGAACATTCATTTGCAATCATTTACATTCAGAAACATCGTAGCAAAAACTAAATATCACAACATCAAAATTTGTTTTCGATTTGCTGTCAGACTTTGCTCGGGGAGCTGGTAGCGGAGCTCACACGTTCATGCCTAGGCGAGTCCACCCTAGAAATGGGAGGCCGCTGGCATACTGGTGGACCGACGCGATTGCTGACCTGCGCCGCGCCTGCCTACGGGATAGGCGGCGGATGCAGCGAGCACGATCAGAGGAAGAGCGAAACGAACGGCGGGTGGTGTTCGCCGCTGCAAAAACCGCGCTTAAGACCGAGATAAGAGCAAGCAAAGAGGCCTGCTTTGAGGGTCTCTGTCAGAGTGCCAATACGAACCCGTGGGGTGACGCCTACAGGATCGTGATGGCCAAGACGAGAGGTGTGATGGCTCCTACAGAGCAATCTCCAGAGACGTTGGAGGGGATCATCGAGTGGCTTTTTCCGCGTCATGATCCTAGTCCTTGGCCTCCTTTCGTAGGACAGCCGGGGACTGGGGCTGGCGATGAGGAGAGGGTCACCGATGTGGAACTTGCGGGGATAGCTAAGTTCCTTAGCGTAGGTAAGGCCCCAGGTCCAGACGGAGTTCTGAACCTGGCCTTAAAAGTAGTTATTGCAGAGGCTCCCGAGATGTTCAGAAATGCTATGCAGAAATGCCTGGACGAGGGAGTTTTCCCAGAAGCTTGGAAGAGGCAGAGCCTGATACTATTGCCAAAGGCGAGGAAACCAGCCGGAGACCCGTCGGCATATAGACCAATATGCTTGATTGACACGGCGGGGAAGGTGCTCGAAAGATCATCCTCAATAGAATGTTGAGGTTCACCGAGGGCGAAAATGGGGAAACCAGTACGCCTTCCGGAAGGGGAGGTCCACCGTAGAGGCTATCTTGTCGGTTACAAAAACCGCCGAGAAAGCACTCGAGCCTAAGAGGAGGGGAATTCGCTTCTGTGCGGTAGAGACTCTGGATGTAAGGAATGCGTTCGATAGCGCCAGCTGGTCTGCTATTGCCGATGCGCTCCTGCGTCTGGGCCTTTTTTATTAACGTCACTTTAAACAATGAAGTTCATTCGTGACGGTCCTGCGTCTGGGGATACCGGGGTACTTGTACAAGATTCTCGAAAGCTACTTTCAGAATCGTGTACTAGTTTACGACACGGAGGTGGGTCGGAAGTGCTTTCACATAACCTCAGGAGTCCCGCAAGGTGCCATCCTGGGTCCGGTGTTATGGAATGTCATGTACGACGAGGTGTTGAGGTTAGAGTACCCAGTGGGAGTGATGATTGTCGGATTTGCCGACGACATTACGCTCGAAGTCTACGGTGAAACGATCGAGGAGGTAAAGTTGACTACCAACCACTCGATCAAGGTTGTGGAGGCGTGGATGCGGTCCAGGAAACTGGAGCTGGCTCACCACAAGACAGAGGTGACGGTTGTAAACAATCTGAAGTCGGAGCAGCAGATGGAGATCAGTGTAGAAGAGTGCACTATCCTGTCAAAGCGCTCCGTCAAACACTTGGGCATGATGATCGACGATAAGCTTACCTTCGGTAGCCACGTCGATTATGCCTGTAAAAGAGCCTCCACAGCTATTGCGGCACTGTCCCGGATGATGTCCAAGAGCTCTGCGGTGTACGCCAGTAAGCGCAAGCTACTGGCTAGTGTTGCTATGTCCATACTTTGGTATGGCGGCCCGGCGTGGGGCACCGCGCTAAGTACTGAATGCTACCGACGGAAGCTGGAAAGTACTTACAGGCTTATGTGTGTGAGGGTTACGAGCGCGTACCGTACCGTGTCACACGATGCTCTCTGCGTCATTACTGGTATGGTGCCTATCAGTATCCTTATCAGTGAGAACATGGAGTGCTTCGAAATGCGCGCCACAAGAGGCATACGCAGGACTGCCAGGATGGCCTCCATGGTCAACTGGCAGCGCGCGTGGGACAGTTCCACCAAAGGAAGGTGGACCCATAGGTTGATACCAAATGTAGATAATTGGATTAATAGGCGCCATGGGGAAGTTACATTCCACCTGACACAGGTCCTTACAGGTCATGGTTGCTTCCGACAGTATCTACACCGTTTCGGGCATGCGGATTCTCCCGAATGCCCAGTGTGCAATGGTTTAGAGAAAACGGCGGAACACGTTTTGTTCGTGTGCCCGCGTTTTCGCACAATGCATGACCGCATGCTTGCCACATGCGGGGAGGCCACAACTCCGGACAACTTGGTCCAGAGGATGTGAAGGGATGAGTTTGGCTTGAACGCCGTTTCAACGGCTATCACCCATATCGTCTGGGAGCTACAGAGGAGGTGGCGCGTGGACTCGGAGAATGGCTAGTCCACATGTAGTACAAGAGGTGGTCCAGGGGTTCGGAGTCGGCTTCGTAGGTTACACCGGTGCCCTGCGGTCGAGACCGACCTTTACAGCGATTAAGTGGCCGCGGAGAGGAAGTCCCGGTAGCGGTGCTGTCGTGGCGTCGGTCTACTGGGCTGGATCCGAGCCCGCGGTTGGAAAGGGGTCCCCGGCAAGGGTCGGGGTAGGTGAGACTCTGTTATCTGCAACCTTCGGGTGCATCTGGTAGGGCCTGAAGGGTAGTGATACCCTTCCTTTGCGGGCAGGTCAGATCGGGTTGCACGTGGGCATCAGTTCTTGATGTCCGCTCAGCAGTAGGGCGCGGGCGGGGTTGACCCTGCCCGCCTTCCGAGGACAAAGGGAGTGGCGAGGACCACTCGGGAAACTGGCTAAGCGCAAGCATGTTACCGTGATGGACTCTTCAGAGCGAGTCATCGATGTTCGTTGCTGCTAGGCTACGCAGTTAACCTTGAGGGTGCGATGTGCACTAGCCCCTCTCTGAAGCAATACCATATTGGTGATTCCGGGTAGGGTTTGGCGACCATAGGTACGAGGAGAGAGTCCTGGCATTTACTATTATTGTAGAAGACGGCCTCAGCCCCACACTACCCTATTATTGATATTAGGGTGTCTGTTTGCAGATTATCCCCCTATGGTTTAGAAGGAAAAAAACCCAGATTGATCCACCTAGTGGTGATAGTGCCTTTCTCGTTGAATATGTACTCATGTTCTTTCCATCGACGTTAGCCAAAATGTTCCTGAATCTTGAGAACACTTCATATAGAAAAGCAACATTTTTAACAAAGCCATCATCAATTTGGGAAACTTATTGATGGTACCGTCAAGGCACCATTCACCGTGGATTTAAGAGGATTCGGGGCAAATAAGGGCTGTCATTTGACACCAGTCTTATAAACATTGTTTATAACACTTCTTTTAATTACCTTTCAATTACCTTCATTATAGGTTAAAATTAAAGCAATATCCACAGAAGTAGAAAATTTTTCACAAAATTTGGTGATATAGTACAATTAGTAGAGGGTAGTAAGGTCGCCTGATTCCGTGGTAGGTCACCATTCACCGTGTATGAGAAATTTTATTCTATTTTGTTTAAAAATGATAAAAACAACCCAGCCAAGGGAATTTTCTTCGTTTAAATTCATTCTAGTAATAACTTGCAAGATTTTATTATAAAAACGAATGTTCAAATTTTCAATTTTTTCTAGATATATGGGACAATGTGGGGCACGGTGAATGGAGACCATTGATTTTTAGGGTACCCATTTACCGTGCCTTTTTGTTTCAATCAAAAAGTACGAGTGATCGTACTTTCTTGTTAAACTTACTTCGGTAATGCAAAATACATACCTGATATGTGAATTTAATTGCTTCTTGGTGGAATAAAAACGTTACCACATTTAGTTAATCGCTTAAATCACCTTAGCCCAGTTTTCGTTTTTTCACTATGAATGCAGTGAACGAGAAGAAACCCGCTTCATGTAAACACACTTTAGTGTCAAAATGATACTTTTAAATGTTTCTAATGAGCGCTTTGACATGGTAGCAATACATTAGTGTTGTATTGGTGAAATTGAAGGGAAATTGTCATATCATTCAACTGTAATATGGAAATAATGAAAAAATATTCGAAGGCACACGGTGAATGGAGCCCCCACGGTGAATGGCGTCTTGACGGTAGGGGAGACTGAGGAGACTTGATCCCTGGGGAGACTTGTTCCCCCCCTATTTACTCGGAATCAAAAACATTTTTCTTCTAGCATAATTTTTCCAAAACTACTCCTGGACAAACGACTATGTTTTGGCTACAAGTGATTTCAATTGTACATTGCATATTTTGACGTAGGACTACGTCTCTGTTTTCTATACCCGGTGTCATTTCAAAATTTATGAAACCAAGAGCGTTACGTTTGAGTGAAAGATTTTAAACGCTCACAGTACCTTTCCCACTGAACGAAATGATAAACAAATCCCGTTATCCGAGAGATGAAACTCCCGCGTTCAATTTGTAATATTCGGTGAACCTAAAAATCATTGATAAATAGTTGAAAAGTTGTTTTAAAGTTAGACATTGAAATCGCTGAAATCTATAAATATGGGTAGCGGCCAAATTTTCTCGTTCAGTATACCAACGCTCTCTGATTGGTGCGCATCGTGGGGGCAACTACGATGCAGGAAGGAATGCGATCATGCGAGAGCTGATCGTCAGTTCCATTTCGACCACCGTCGAGGTGACACCTCGAGCTGGGCAGCGGCACATCGACTCAGCGACGACACTTGGCTATCGTACTGATAGCACCAGGAATCTCATTCACAACAGCAAGCGGCGGGCCAGTTTTCGATTGCGTCTAGCGTTGAGCGCGGAGAAAACCAACACGAATTGCGTGGCATTGTAAATTCATCAAAATCGTCCATTATTCAAACGGTTCTTTTCAGGACCATCGAAAAAGATTTCTCAAGAGTTAATTGGATGAATTCCCACCCTCGATCGAGAAAGGTGAACCTAGTGCAAAGCAAGGACAGAGCGGCGTTTCTCAGCAAAAGCAAAGCCGGTCATTAATCGCATGCACGGCAGCAAGCGGCGGGCCAGTTTTCGGTGGCGTTCAGCATTTAGTGCGGAGAAAACAAACACGCATAGTGGCATAGTGAATTCATTTAATTTTCCTCCTAATTTAAGGACCATCGAAAATGATTTTTCAAGAGCTGTGAATCGGATAATTCCATTCCAACGAACGGGAAAAGTGTAGTACAACCGAAAAGTGAATGATTTTGAATGCTTGGTAACTCAGCCAGCAACAATTATGACGTCTAATTGTTCCACCCGGACTTTGGCAACGCATTATCATATCCGGACCATTTTGCGTGAAAAATGTTTCAATTCTAACATTTTCCAAATTAAAATGATCTAAATCATCTAATATTTTGGTTACATTATCCGTTCAATGGAAATTTTCTCATTTCTCGGTTGATTAATCGTTTGATGCATCTGGAGCATAAGGGGCGGGTCATGCAAACGAAATTAACTGAAAAGCCAGCCGAATGGGAGGAGCTTCATCTGCCAATCTAGGGGTATAAAAGCAGTGTTCTCTGTTTTCTTTCGTCATTTTCGTTGGATCAGTCAAGGAGGTTGGAGGTGGATGTCACCTCCAGCAAGGCAGCAGCACAACAACCCAGCGACTACTCTCGGATATCGTGCTGATGATAGCACTTGGAATCGCATCCATGGCAGCGGCGGTGGGCCAATTTTCGACGGCGTCCAGCATTCTCCGCACTCCGCAGCGAAAACCAACACGCATTGCATGGCATTTTGAATGCATCAAAATCGTCCATTATTCAAACCGGTCCTTTTCAGGACCATCGAAAATGATTCCTCAAGAGTTAATTGGATAATTTCCAACATCGATCGAGATGTAGTGCAACCAAAAAGCAAAAGACAGAGCATCGTTGCCAGCAATAGTGAAACTGGTCATTATTGTAATCCACGGCGGTCCAGTTTTCGGTGGCGTTTATCATTCAGCACGGAGAAAACCAACACGCATTGCGTGACATGGTGAATTCATGCCATTTCGTTCCTAAAATCGTCAATTAATCAAACGGTCTTGTTCAGGACCACCGTTAATTATTCCTTAAGAGTTTGTGAATCTGCTAATTTCATTCCATCGAACGAGAAAAGTGTGGTGCAATTGAGAAGTGAAAGATTGAATACTTGGTGGCCCAGCAATAATGATGAAACCGGTCACTAATGGCCTAATGGTTCCACCCGGAATTTAACAACGCATTATTCTATCCGAACTATTTTGCGTGAAACATTGTTTAATTAAAATTAAGTTTAAACATTTTTCGAAAATGTTTGAAGGTGAATATATGACGAAGCCACACCTAGAATTTTCTAGAGCACAAATCTGAAGAACCGAATGTCGGTTTGCGCTTAAAAGTTGATCGTTTGGTTACCCGCTGGTGGTTTGCTCATTTCTCGGTTGGTTAGTTGCTTGATGCGTCTGGAGCATTCGGGGCGGGTCATGCAAACGAAATAAACTGGAAAGCCAGCCAAATGGGAGGAGCCTAATCTACTAATCAAGGGGAATAAAAGCAGTGACCTCTGTTTTCTTCCGTCATTTTCGTTGAATCAGTCAAAGGGAATGGATGTCACCTCCGCAGCTGCGCACCAATCCTGCGATGACTCTCGGCTATTTAGCTGATAGAACCAGGAATCTCTAGAATCTGGAACCAGGAATCTCAGGCTATATGGAACAGGGCCCATATAGCCGAGGCGGTAAACGCACGGGTATTCAGCATGACCATGCTGAGGGTAACGGGTTCGATTCCCGGTCGGTCCAGGATCTCTTTTCGTAAAGGAAATTTCCTTGACTTCCTTGGGCATAGAGTATCTTCGTGCCTGCCACACGATATGCACATGCAAAATGGTCATTGGCAGAGGAAGCTCTCAGTTAATTACTTTGGAAGTGCTCATAGAACACTAAGCTGAGAAGCAGGCTTTGTCCCAGTGAGGACGTTACGCCAAGAAGAAGAAGAAGAACCAGGAATCTCATCCACGGCAGTAAGCGATGGCAGTTTTCGATGGCTTCCAGCATTCAGTGCGGATAATTTTCAATTGTCTTGCCGAAATCTCCTGTTATTTAAAAGGTTCTTTTCAGGACCAGTGAAAATTATTCCTCCAGAGTTATGAATCGGATAATTAAAAGCGACAGACTGAAAACTTAGCAACAGCATAGCCGGCCTCTAATTGTTGTTCGCGTAGCTATACAACGTATTGTTGAATCTAGCAATTGAGTTGTGTCAAATACACATGGCTACGGTGGCTCCATCTGTTAATTTCATAGCGGCAATTTTAGTTATTTTAATGATTGTTGCGATCGCAATATGATGTTTGGGAAGCTATGGCTTAACGCCTTTCAATATTATAATCATTCTTTCCTTTCGACGAAAATTCTTTCAAACTACGGTTGAACATTTATCTTCAAAATAAAATAATACTCAACCCTCAAGTGATGGCCAACCGCGCGAGTTACGGAAGGTTTAACTAATTAACATCTTATGAATGCGTTCAGTGAAATGGATCACATAGGTAACAACTTTAATCAACACATCACTCCGCCGATTTGAATTTTGCCATTGTGTAGGCCTTTTATCGTCGGTTTCCTGCAATAGGGGCACAACTCAAAAAATGTGAATTTTCAGAATAAGCGTTTGAAAATTGGCAATCATGAAGCACCTCCTGCAAATTCACTTATTTCTCTCATCATTTGACAAAAGTAAACAAATTTTGATTGTTGTATCATTGAAAGGGGCTAAAGGACTATCTGTTTCATGAATTTTTGACAACTATTTTTCAACGACTATTGAAAAAATTGACTGATTTTGAGTTGTGCCCTTACTGCGGAAAATTGGTGAAAATGCCCAAATCTCGCGTTTCTCATCGAATTTTGGAACGGGTCTTTGTGAGATGAAATTTTACATAGTTTTTCATCATTTGCCATCAAAATCTCAAAAATGACATATTTTGAGTTGTGCCCCTATTGCAGGAAACCGACGTTATGTGATAAATTCGTTATGCATTTATTTACGAAGGTCGGACAACAATGACACGAAAAATCAGCTGATTTAAGACTTCAAATTAAAGGGCCCATTTCAATATATAAAAGTCGGAACCTCATTCCAGCCTTTGTCCTACGTCAACAATGCGGTTATGTCTCAGACATTACCCACCCCTAGTTTTTTTTACGGCTGATGGTTTGTTTTCAGACCTTCAGAAATTTTTTAGGCGATTCCGAAAAATCTCAATAACTTTGTGAAAATTGAACCAAATCATGTCAAAATTTCACAGCACATAGTTTAAATAAAATACTTACAAACTTATTTATCCAAATAAGGCTGTTGTTAACATATTTTAATTAATTCAGCTTAGTATACACAACAGTGACATGGGGAGACTTGATCCCTCGAGGATTACACACACATTATACATGTGAAAAATAAAATTCTATTCGGGAGCCTCCATTTACTTGGAATTCTAGTCTTTTCAACGATAAAATGTGTCAGATTATTATAAATTTAGTACAAACAAAGAAAAGGGGGATCAAGTCTCCCCATTTTGAAAATACGGCATATCCTTAAAAATTTAAGGAAATCTTACAATTTCAAACACTCCATATTCATCGAAAATACAAGAAAACTCGAAAAGAAAATGAAAAGGAAGACTCTGGAATTATTTTCCCTTAAAATAAACCATGTGCTCAAAGGGGGATCAAGTGTCACCCATTTTTGAAAAATACATCATAAGACATGCCTCCATAAAAACACAGTTTTGAAAACTTTAACAATAATTTAAAGGCCTTCTGTTGTGTATAAACTTGCAATAGATGTTTGCCTGCCATTTTGTACGGAAATCGGATCTAGGTTTGTGTTTTTTCTTAAAGTTTCAGGTAAATTAAGAAAAAGGGATCAAGTCTCCCCAGTCTCCCCTAATCAGTTGTTTCACTTCTTCCAGCGACTCATTTCAAAACTCTCTCAAAAAATTCACCCGTAAGTTATTCCAGAGATATTCATCGGAAATCTACCATCAATTCATCCTGAGATTTCTATCCAAGACACATTCTACCGTGACGTTACAACGTTTTGACGCATTCGTAGTCAGATTTTCCTCTATAACTCATGAAAACGAGCGTAAACCGCGAAATATTTTTTCATATTCGGATTCCTTGTAAAATTTTTGATATATTTGACCTATTGAACATTTAGTTTGCATTAGAAAAACGTGTTTAAAATGCGTATTTGTAGCGTGACGTTACAACGCGCTAGAATCCGACCCTCTCTAACGCGCTACCAACATCTTAAAAAATCTGCTCGGATTTTTATGTTATTCTGAATTTTTTTTCCACCATTGAAATTTATTGGTTTGTTCTTCAATTCAATGGAATAAAACATTTAAATTTCGAATTTGTTTTTGAATGATCGACTTTTACATTTCGTGACGTTACAACGCCCGTTCAGTTTCAAACAGGGTTCTGCTCGCGTTGTAACGTCACGAAAATGCACATCATGTTAGAATGAGAAAAATCAGCCAAATTTACCCGAATTTGTGAATATATCATTGCATTATCTTCACTGCTTCAAGGGGAACTTTATTCTATTGAAAATCCGTTTTGAGATAAATGGCTCGGAGGGCCAAGTTATTGCTATCGATAGTATGAATACTCCTTCATGAAGGTTAATGACACCGGCACCCATCTTTGGTTTAGTATCACCCATATTCTTCTAGTTTTATTCCAAAGACTAGCGCGCTTGGATCCGTTATATTTCACCGCCAGATATTTAAATTTTTCAGCATATAACTCATCACGTCGTCGAGATAAGGCACATTCTACCGTGACGTTACAACGTTTCTACGCAACCGTAGTCAGATTTTGTACTTTAATTCATAAAAACGACTGTAAACCTCAAAATATTTTATCATATTCAGATTCCTTGTTAAATTTCCGATATGTTTGACCTCTTTAACATTTAGTTTTCATTAGAAAAAATTGTTTAAAATGCGTATTAGTAGCGTAACGTTACAACGCGCTAGAATTCGACCCCCTCTACCGCGCAACCAACATCTTGAAAAACTTGCTCGGATTTGTATTTTAAACTGAAAATTTCTCCCACCATTGAAATTTATTGGTTTGTTCTTCAATGCAGTGAAATAAAACATTTACATTTCGGATTCGTTTTTTGGATAATCGACTTTTACATTTCGTGACGTTACAACGTTCAGTTTCAAACAGGGTTCTGCTCGCGTTGTAACGAAAATGCACATCATTTTTTAATCAGAATAATCAGACAAAATTGCCCGAATTTGAGAATATATTATTGCATTATTTTTATTGCTCCAAGAGCAACTTTATTCTATTGAAAATCCGTTTTGTGATAAATGGCTCGGAGGGCTAAGTTATTGCTATCAGCAGTATGAAAACTCCTTCATGAAGGTTAATGGTACCCATCTTCGGCCTAGTACCACCCATATTCATCTAATATTGTCCCAAAGACTAAACCGTTGATATCCAATACTTCGCACCGCCAGATATTTAGATTTTGCAGCATAAATCTAATCACGCCGTCGAATTAAACATTTTTTCAATAATTTATGCAATGTCATTGATTCAATTAAAAACGCTTTAAGATGTGCGAGCAGTTATTGAACCAAAGACATACCTGAGGATCTGAATACCACTTAGGGGCATCAATTTATGTGATTCCAGAGACAAATAGACCTAATTCTGACAAAAAAAAATCCATCATTTATATGTCAGAGTCATAATTACTCAGAGAGTTAGTGTCTTCGGTAAAATTGTTTAATAAGTCAAAAATTTACAGCTGATTTACTATTGGATGTGAGATTCAGACACACTGGGAGACGCTTATTAAAAGTTTACAATAATTTAGAAAAAAGTTTTCAATAAATTTTGATTAGTTGAGAAACTATTTTTTGGCAAAATCTTTGGGCACTTTATAAGAAGTTACAACATGTTGAATATTTTTTGAATAAATATAAAGTGCACTATTTTTCAAAATTTCAACTACCACTAGTCAGTTAGAAACTTGAACCAAACGGCTTTTAAACTGAAAATTTTGGACAAGTTAAACAACTTTTCCAAAGACATCAACATTCTAAAAGTCTAAAGTCTAAGTAATTAGAGTCCCGACATACATATGAGTTTCAATTTCGTAGGTGTTACGTCTGTTTGTCGGTGATTCTTGTTATATCAAAAATAGATGTAACACTGACGTAATATCCATCCCATATATTTCAAGATCCTAAAATTTAGACAGTTGGTGTCCTCGACAAAATTGTTTGGCTGGTCAATAACTTTCAACTGATTGGCCGTATGATTTCATATCCTTCCACTAGGAGGCGCTAGAGGGCATACGCATTTTTAGTTTTACATATCTCAGGATCGTGATTAATTGGAAAGATGGTTGCTTCATTAAAGTTGTTTGGTAGATCACTAGACTTTCAGTTTAATAGCCGTATGTTATTAATTTCTGCCACACAGTGGTGGTTTCAGTTTTCAAAAGCATGCCAATTTTATTAATTACCCAAAACACATTCAACAAGCCGAAACTTTTTATAAAATATATCAAAAATTCTCAAATTTTGACTGATAGTTCCCCATCTTGTTATCTGTAATATCTACAATTTTGGACTTGATTGGTTAGCTCTACACAAAGATGGAGCGCTTTAAGCACAATAATATTTTTGACTGTGTTCTATTAAGTCTTATATCTAAGGAATAAGTGAATCAAATCAAATAAAATTTTAAAAGTTAAGAATTATATATTGATCTTTGATTACAATTTGATTTGAATACAATATGTCCTAAGTGAAAAAAGTTCCAGCTTGTAGAATACTTTTCAAGAAATTCTAATCCCTTGCCTGCTTTTGCAAAGTGGAAACTAACGTCTTCTAGTGGCAAAATCTCGCATCTATTGGTAAATCAACTGCAAGTCCATTACTTACCAAACAACTTTGCCGAAGAAATCGTATTTCTATGTAAAAGGGATCCTGAGATGTATGAAATTTAAAATTTGTAAGTTCTCTTTCAAACTATCCATCAACTGTAAGTCTTTGACCAACTTAATAACTTTGTAATTTCGTCAGTGTTTCGTTTCTGTTGGCCACTCATATCACAGAAATTTTCGGTTTGAATGGTACTAGATTACGATTAAAAAAATTTACAATATCGCAGTACAATTACATAGTAGATTTTGGCCAAACACCATCTCCCCGTCCTTCAAAAGTCTACGTAGTTTATTAACCGGCAATGGTACGCAATTTATAAACGGTATCTCGAAAAAGAGCTCATACACAACGAGAACGAAACTGTTTTGAATATAGAACTACGTTTGTCCAATTCAGAAGCCGTAAAAGCCAGAAAAATTTGGTCTTTTCCACAGAACTTTTTTTCGTGACGTTACAACGCAAACTTCAACCAGGTGAAACTCAGGCTTCCGTGAACCGATTTTCTTTTTTTTAATCTCATTTGAAAGGTCTTTTCGAGTACAAAGAGCATACAAAATCTCATATTTGTAACATTTTCCGTATTTGAATAAAAATTAAAAATGTTGATTTTTCGTGACGTTACAACGCAATAAAAACCCATACTATGATCAGCCATATTTCAGAGTTGTAAAGTCTTCCGATTAAAAATCTTTTTATGCTAAAAAATCTACATACATTTATCTACAAATGATGGAAGACTTTTGAAAAATCAGTGTGTTGGTGTTTAAAATACGATAGTTTGGATGAAAAGTGTGCCTAAAAGACTTAAAATCACGATTTTAATGTTAATCTAAATTGTCATTCAATTTATATTTATCGTAACACTAATATCATGTCAAATACATTTTTGGATGACAAAAGTAATGTAGAATGTGATAAAAATGTCAAATATGCTATAACTCAACTTTGAAAAATTGGTATTGATGATACGGGGCCCGTAGAATGTGTCCCAAACTCTTCCAAGGATTCTCCCGGAATCCGATTTAGTAATGCCTGCAGGAACTCTTCCCGGATTCTCTGTCGAGCTTCTTCCCATAAATATGACAGGGATTCCTTCCGAAATTTTTTTTTAGAGATTTTACCCAGAGCTGTGTCCAAAAATTATTCACGTTATTTTTTCCTATCGGTATTTTTTCAGGTTTGTATTGCTCACAAAACTCTTCGTTTTCTTGCCATCATGCAATCATTTTAAATTTTCTCCTCTATGCAAATCAGTTCAAAATTGTCTGATTTTCAAAACCAGAAATAAGTTAAATTATTTTTGTGGCGTTTCAGTCTTTTCAGGGATCAAAAACAACTATATGTTTTCTATTTCCAACGTTTCGATCCTTATTGGATCGAAACGTTGGAAATAGAAAACATATAGTTGTTTTTGATCCCTGAAAAGACTGAAACGCCACAAAAATACCCAAAAAGTCTACCAAACAGTCGTCGCCAAAGCTGTTAAGTTAAATTATAAAAAATGCATTTCGAATCGATGATAAAAAGTGCTCGTGCATAAATGACTACTCTGTACAGGCCAAATTCACTATTCCA
Source organism: Aedes albopictus (assembly GCF_035046485.1). Taxonomy (NCBI): domain Eukaryota; kingdom Metazoa; phylum Arthropoda; class Insecta; order Diptera; family Culicidae; genus Aedes; species Aedes albopictus. Next base: position 107,910,302 of record NC_085138.1, on the reverse strand, counting down.
TTTCGCGAGTCCACAAACTTTTCACTTTTCCTTCCGACCTTGGCAACTTTTTGAGTTCTTCTTCTTCTTCTTCATTTATGGCTCTACGTCCGCACTGGGACTTAGCCTGCCTCGCTTCAACTTAGTGTTCTTTGAGCACTCCGGATTGGTCTCCGGATTGGTGATCCATAGCCTTAACCCCTAAATAGTTCTTCTTAATAGTAGATAAATAGAATTGCACTCACTTTCAAATTTATTCTGGTGTTTCGTTTTCCAAGCCATTCTCAGCCGAATTTGCAACCACTCCTGAACGACCCATTTTGAATAACCGGACGTGCTTGTCCGAATTTTCGCTTGCACAGACCATAAACGGTTCACGGATTTTCTTCACGAATCGCTCACTTTTCAACACTTGTCGTTTAGCACGCTTCTTCAATTCATTATGCTCATCCCATCAGACATGCCACTTCCACTTTGCTCCCCACGCGGGTTATTCGCCATCCCGCAGGTGCCGTGTCACGTACATATCATCCACCGAGTGAGGGAGCACTTCAACCAAATTCGCGCACTATCGGCCAGCCCTCGCCAAGTGGGGGATGATTCCGTTAATCCTCCCGACAACAAAATCAATCTCCCAGCACTCGAAAGGCTCCCTGCGGTGTGTGTCGGCGTATTCGTCAACAGCCAGTGTCATCAATCCAAGAAGGAAAAAAAAAACAGCGGTTCTTCTCCACCGCCCCACTCCGGATCAAAGTTCAATTATCTGCTCCAAATCTTAATAATCCTTGTCGTCACACGTCCTTCCAGACACCGAACCCCGGAGAAGGAAGCACAAGCACCGAAGCGGAAGCGACAAGACACCAGGCGCGGACCCAGAGAAACCGAACCGACCGGTTCAAGCATTCGATGATAACTGAGCTGCAGCAGCAGCAGTGATCTTGGAATTATTCTGCGGCGGCGGGTCGCTGTCTGTCCGCCTTCCATCACACCCGTTCCCCACCCACACCCATAGAGACCTGCTGAACCCGGTTGCTCCAGTTTCCAACACACGGACACGACACGGGAGAGGGTCGGTCGGAGTCGGAATGCTGCTGCTGGCTGGCTGACTGATAAAATGTAGATATACAATCCGACGTCGTTGACGACGACGACGACGGCGGCGGCGACGGCATCTACGACGGTGTCTGTTGCGCTTTCCTGGAATGCCGTTGCCGACGCCGTGTCTGTAATCACATGGCTAGTGAGTGACGGCAGTTTGCACAACCCCGCCATATGCCGCAGCCGGTGTGGTACTCAGAGCTTTTGAGCAGGTGAGCTCAGGGAGAGCTGAACGCAAAACGCGTGGAGATCGCTCACTGGAAGACCGGTTTGTTTACTATGTGGTATAAGTTCGTACGGAGCGCGCGCGTTTTAATGCTGGTATCTACCGGCGAAAAGCACGTGTTGCCCGTTGTGGAACTCGTAACTACGGTGGAAATCGCGCGCGCGCCTGATATGGAGAGAGGCGAGAGAAGAGTGTCCCTTCCACTACTATGGGTGGTGTCGGAAGTATTTTGGATTTATTTTTTTGGGTCCCATTTTCAGCGCGGTAAATTTTTCAATTGTTGAAGAAATATAAATTTTAAAGCAAACAATGGAAACTATCGGCGGTTATGGAGCGAAATTAGTGGAGTTGATTATTGTAGTGTCCACGCCACTATTATTATGAATATTGTATGGATAAATCTTGGCACGGTAAAGGCTGGGTATGCTGCGCAATTCAGATCCCATTGTGATCCACTAGCCTCTGCCCAGCAACTCCTATCCCTACCTCCACGCGGTACCGGCCGGAAACTATGAGCAAAGATTTTTAAGTACAAGATAACCCACTCTTGCATTATCCATACTATCGATCGGCGAACAGAATCGTGCGACAACAGCGCTTGCTTGCGGCAGGAAGTCAAACTATTTGAATAACGATAATCGAGTTAGCATTGATTTTTTGCTGCATCGTAAACGTCATTGGAGTAGGTAGCACGGCGTTGGTCAACAACGAACAACGTCGCATTATTGGCAGGATATTTTGCAAACTGTTCTAGCTGCTGAATCTGGGATAGAACTTCACTATTTCTGGGCCTCGTTCATGGACAACAATGTGCACAACTTGATGTTGTTGGAGTATTCCGAAGAATAGAACTTCAGAAATGATCGAAAAGTTGTCGCAGGGAGAAGCCCTGTGAAACTTGTGTTTTTATGGGTTGCATGCGCTGTTAATATGAATCGCAAACCAAATCCGACCCGTGATCTGGAGCGTGCCCTCACGAAAAAAAATCTGTACATTTTGATTTTAATTGTTTTCCCTAGTTATTGAAAAACAAAATTTTGGGTACGATCTGTTCATAATTGATTTATATATTAAATCAAATCAGCACGAACTGACGTTACAATTACAAGCAAACACAAACACTTAATATCCGATTAATGCCGGCCGGGATTGCCGTTCCGGCAGCGGGTGGCGTCGCTTTTCGCCATCCGGAACGTTGAGAAGCAACGGATTCAGCTAGAATCTCTGCTTCAGCAGCGGACAAGCGAGTGGCAGTGCCATCAGTAAACCAGAGGTGGCCCGCGTGTCATATAGCCGTTCCAGCAGCGGATGACGCAGCCGTTTCCTAGCCGGAACATCGAGGCGCAGCGGAACCTTTAGTGGGTTGCAGAGCCTTCAGTTGGACAGGGTTTTCAGGTGCAGCGGAGTCAGCCGTGACCTCCATTCCGGCTGTGAAGAAGCGTACGGGTGGTTCGCCCTCTGATAGCCAGAGTGTTGAGGTGCAGCGAGGAATCTAGCGGCATTCTGGCTGTTTGAGATTGGGCTCTGAAAAAAAAAAAAGAAATGCTGAATAAGCAATGAAAATTTAGAAGTCATAATACCTACCGTCTAGGATATTATTTTTATAGCCTAGAGAGACAGACTGTTGCAATGTTTATCGAAAATCGTAAGGCCAACACATCCACAAAATCAAAAACGCTTGGACGTGGAGCCTAGAAGCAGCAACAAAATGACGTCTAAAACTCGTTCAAAATTTTCATTGTTTATTTTTTCTATCACAGTAGCCTAAAGCTTTGCAGCAGCAAATTAATTCGACCGCGAGCCATACCGTGTCGCTGCTGTCGGTAAAAAGTGTTCGCCTGCTCAGCGCAAGAGTGGGGAATATTCTTAATTTATGATATTTGCTATGAGCAACCTTAGGGAAGATCGGGTAACCAACCCCGGTCGGAACTTTGGTCGTAGGCTGACAGGGAAGGGGGGGTTAGCTTCGGCAAACCTGAGCGTCTGTTCTTCAGGAGGAGCGGCTCACAACAGCGTCTGATCCCCATGTTAGGGGCGGCTGATCTACGTCCGAGTGCCAGGGAAGGACTCTAAGCTCAACTGTGCACTATGGTCCTCCGGAAAGTAGGGGGTTGGTGTCAGGCCCTACGAGCCAGCCGTAAAAAAACCATTGTAACGGAAAATCAGCAACAGAATAATACGAACCGAGACCAACGGCAACGACCCCAGCGAACAAAAAGCACTTGCGATTGGAAACTCGGTACGTGGAACTGCCGATATCTCAACTTCATTGGGAGCACCCGCATACTCGCCGATCTACTGAAGGACCGCGGGTTCGGCATCGTAGCACTGCAGGAGATGCGTTGGACAGGATCCATGATGTCAACGTTTAGAGGTAATCATACCATCTACCAGAGCTGCGGCAACACACGCGAGCTGGGAACAGCTTTCATCGTGATGGGTGATATGCAGAGGCGCGTGATCGGTTGGTGGCCGATCGACGAAAGAATGTGCAGGTTGAGGATCAAGGGCCGATTCTTCAACTTCAGCATAATAAACGTGCACAGCCCACACTCCGGAAGTACTGATGATGACAAGGACGCATTTTACGCGCAGCTCGAACGCGAGTACGACCGCTGCCCAAGCCACGACGTCAAGATCATCATAGGTGATTTGAACGCTCAGGTAGGCCAGGAGGAGGAATTCAGACCGACGATTGGTAAGTTCAGCGCCCACCAGCAGACGAACGAAAACGGCCTACGACTCATTGATTTCGCCGCCTCCAAAAATATGGCCATACGTAGCACCTTTTTCCAACACAGCCTCCCTTATCGTTACACCTGGAGATCACCACAGCAGACGGAATCTAAAATCGACCACGTTCTGATTGACGGACGGCACTTCTCCGACATTATCGACGTCAGGACCTATCGTGGCGCCAACATCGACTCCGACCACTATCTGGTGATGGTCAAACTGCGCCCAAAACTCTCCGTCATCAACAATGTAAGGTACACCGGGGCAAGTTGAAACGGGTGGGGCAAGATGAAACAGCGGGTTAACATGATGTTTTCTAATGATGATAAACAGTTTGATCGCCATAACACATAGTTTTTGATTCAAACAATCTTTTAGCGAAGGACAAATTTCCAAATTGTATTAAAATCTACTTCAAAACTTCGTGTTTCATCTTGCCCCACCCGTTTCAACTTGCCCCGGTGTACCTTACGATACCGGCGACCGCCACGGTACAACCTAGAGCGACTGAAGCAACCGGATGTCGCCTCAGCATACGCGCAGAATCTCGAGGCCGCGTTGCCAGACGAGGGCGAGCTCGATGAGGCCCTTCTACAGGACTGCTGGAGTACAGTGAAAGCAGCCATCAACGACGCAGCCGAGAGCATCATCGGGTACGTGGAACGGAATCGACGGAACGAATGGTTCAACGAAGAGTGCAGAACGGTTTTGGAGGAGAAGAATGCAGCGAGGGCGGTAAAGCTGCAGCAAGGGACTCGACAGAACGTGGAACGTTAAACAGAAGCGGAAACAGCAGACCCGCCTCTTTCGGGAGAAAAAGCACACAAAGAAATAACTATGGTATACAGAAAAAATATGTAATTAAAATTCAGCGAGAAATCATGCACATAAAGGGAATGCTAGAGTTAGCGCATTTTTACATGAGATATAATGTAAAATTACATTACCATCGTGTAAATTTCCGCCAACCATCGCGTAAGCCATCATGGACACCAACCGGTTACGCGAATATTAGCGGAAATTTACACGAACGTAACGTAATTTTACATGACATCTCATGTAAATATGCACTAACTCTAGCATTCCCTTTATGTGCATGATTTTTCGCTGAATTTTACATGAATATTTTTTTCTGTGAGCGCCGCCTGGAAGAAGCGGAGTGTGAAGAAATGGAACTGCTGTGCCGTTCCCAAGAAACACGGAAGTTCTATCAGAAGCTCAACGCATCCCGCAACGGCTACGTGCCGCGAGCCGAAATATGCAGGGATAAAGACGGAGGTCTTTTGACGGACGGACGTGAGGTGATCGAAAGGTGGAAGCAGCACTTCGATCAGCTCCTGAACGGCGTGGAGAACGGCACGGGAGCCCACGGCAACGGAAGAAACAACGACGCCAGTGCAGCGGAGGACGGAAATAAACCAACTCCCACGCTGAGGGAAGTTAAGGATGCCATTCACCAGCTCAAAACCAACAAAGCAGCTGGTAAGGATGGTATCGCAGCTGAACTCATCAAGATGGGCCCAGAAAAGTTGGACACCTGTCTGCATCGGCTGATAGTCAGGATCTGGGAAACCGAACAGCTACCGGAGGAGTGGAAGGAAAAGGTAATTTGCCAGATTCACAAGAATGGCGACCATTTGTAATGCGAGAACTTCAGGGCGATCACTATTTTGAATGCTGCCTACAAAGTGCTATCCCAGATCATCTTCCGTCGTCTGTCACCTAAAACAAATGAGTTCGTGGGAAGTTATCAGGCTGGTTTCATCGATGGCCGGTCGACAACGGACCAGATCTTTACCGTACGGCAAATCCTCCAGAAATGCCATGAATACCAGGTCCCAACGCATCACCTGTTCATCGACTTCAAAGCGGCATACGACAGTATCGACCGCGCAGAGCTATGGAGAATCATGGACGAAAACGGCTTTCCTGGGAAGCTGACTAGACTGATTAAAGCGACGATGGACGGTGTGCAAAACTGCGTAAGGGTTTCGGGTGAACTAGTTCATTCGAATCTCGCCGGGGACTGCGACAAGGTGATGGACTCTCATGCCCACTCTTCAACATCGCTCTGGAAGGTGTGATGCGACGAGCCGGGCTCAACAGCCGGGGAATGATTTTCACAAAAGCCGGACAATTTGTGTGCTTTGCGGACGACATGGACATTATTGCCAGAACATTTGGAACGGTGGCAGAGCTGTACACTCGCCTGAAACGCGAAGCAGCAAAGGTCGGACTGGTGGTGAATGCCTCAAAAACAAAGTACATGCTGGTAGGCGGAACCGAAAACGACTGGATCCGTCTGGGTAGTAATGTTACGATAGACGGGGATACTTTCGAGGTGGTGGAGGAATTCGTCTACCTCGGATCCTTACTGACGGCTGACAACAACGTGAGCCGTGAAATTCGGAGGCGCATCATCAGCGGAAGTCGGGCCTACTACGGGCTCCAGAAGAAACTGCGGTCGAAAAAGATTCACCCACGCAGCAAATGCACCATGTACAAAACTCTAATAAGACCGGTGATCCTCTACGGGCACAAGACATGGACCATGCTCGAGGAGGACTTGCAAGCACTCGGAGTTTTCGAGCGACGCGTGCTTAGGACGATCTTCGGCGGTGTGCAGGAGAACGGTGTGTGGCGGAGAAGAATGAACCACGAGCTCGCTGCACTTTACGGCGAACCCAGCATCCAGAAGGTGGCCAAAGCCGGAAGGATACGGTGGGCAGATCATGTTGCAAGAATGCCGGACAGCAACCCTGCAAAGCTGGTGTTTGCAATTGATCCGGTTGGCACAAGAAGGCGTGGAGCGCAGAGAGCACGATGGGCGGACCAGGTGGAGCGTGACTTGGCGAGCATCGGGCGCGACCGAGGATGGAGAGCGGCAGCCACGAACCGTGTATTATGGAGAAATATTGTTGATTCAGTTTTATCTTGAATTTGATGTAATACTAAATTAATGAAATGAATGGATAAATCTTAGAGAGTGCTTGCTGTCACCTACTCGTAGTGGATTCATATGTAAATAAAGAAGTCAGTTCTATTCAGACCAACGTCGCGGATACACGTCTCTCTCTCTGTGATGCATCCGAAGGCCACCCTCCGACACTACAATTATGAAAATTAAAAAAAAAATACTAGGAAAATTGGCAGCCAACTTATCTTTACTTTTCTTTTTGTGCCGCTGATTTGCAAATGTGCAGGCCTTTAGAGATTGCCTCTTGGAGAAAAATTTGCCTCCATGAATCTAATGCAAGAATATTTCAACATTTCTCTACTCTAAGCATTCCTTCAGGAATTCTTACAGTGTTGTCTTTGAGGATGTTTTCAAAAGTACTTCAAAGCACTTCGGTCTTCAAAAGATACTTGCAAAGGCTTCATCAGGTATTTCTCGAAATACTTGTTCAGGAAGTCCACCAAGGATTCTATCAATGATATCTCTTAGGATTCACCTAGAAGATTATTCAGAGAATTCTTATATTGCAGAAATAATTACAACAAACTAAATCTCCAGTTCAAACACTCTTCAATAAACCTTCTGTTCCGTTATTTGTTCAACCGCGAGTTTCCTTTTTTGAAGTCCCCGTTTGTCCATTCAAGAGGTTATGTGCACCAGCGCGAAGGACCTGACGTGCAACATCCCGTTGCTGCGTGGAAGCGGAGAAGATTTTCAAAACTGGAGCTACCGTGTGCGCCTGTTTCTGGAAGCGAAGGGCGTAGCGGATGTGCTGACCAAGGTGGCACCAACAACGGAAGCAGAGAAGGCGAAGTTTGAAGAGATGGACCGGATCTCCAAGGCGTTGCACATTGGGCAAAATCAAGCCCAAAGGTGGAAAAAATTAATAACTTTCTTAATACAAGACACTATGTGACCATCAATGGCTTATTCGAAAGCAAATTTTCTCAAGAGTTGGTTGGTGGATGATTCATGTACGGGCAACTACTCTGAAACGAGTTATATAGCCCGTTTTACCCCAGTTCCCTCTAAAATTTGTGAATTTCTGTCATTTTACGGCATTTGTTATGATTTTAATGATTATTTCGCTGGGATACCATCGCCCCAATCCTTATGAGTAACGTTGCATACAAAAAGTTATTAAAATGTTGGAATTTTAAGGTGTTGTGGGGTCAATTAGGGAGCGTCCATAAATTACGTCACGCAAAAATCGACCATTTTCAACCCCCCCTCCCCCCTATGTCACACTTTTTGTATGAAACCTCTGACATTTTTGTATGGGTCGTCACACTTTGCTGAACCCCCCCTCCCCCCTAAAAGCGTGACGTAATTTATGGACGTTCCCTTAGACAATAGTATATTTTCAAGGTAGAAATTCATTTATTTATGATTTTTTACGTGACAATAACTAAATAAATGATCGAATACACATTGTTTATTCCTAAAGAAACCATTTTTGGCGAGTTTGATTTCAAATTATTGGTAATATTTAAGTTTCCCCGCATACAAATATGAGTAGTTCCCATCCTTATACCACGGATTCCAAACATTTCCAAACGAAGAGCCATTGCTTATTAACTCCAAGAATATACTAAATGTTGTTTGCGCATAGCTCCAAAAACAATTCGTGCAAAGAAAGAATTGAGCGTATGCAATCTAGGGTGCAAGACTTTTTGGATAGGGTGTCCGATTTTGCACAGTACGTACAGTAAAGTATCTAGCCGAATACAAAAAATCAAGTCAATATCAACACCTTGAGGAATTTATATCTAACCTGAAGAGTTTTGTTTTTTGTGCAATTGAACTTGAATAATTACTAAACTTTTCTTTTGCATTGGCCATATCCACCACTGATCTTCGTTAGCGAACAAGCAGGTGAAAGACTGTATTTACGACATAAGTTTGTTCGAGAACAGCTGGCAAGGAAATCATCCCCAGCGCAAAATTCGTCAAATATAATGGCAGCATGTCTTTATAAAAAAAACGATGAAATTGTACTACCGCCACAAACGGGAGCATTCTGCTTCAATGAACGCATCGCCAGATGAAGGTGACTTCGATTATGATCAGATGTGTAAAGAGATGTGCTTAGGAAATCTAGTATCTATTACTAAAAGACATACACTGCCCTTCATAAGTAGAGACTCACGAAAAGTATTGCAATTATATTGAATCACCCTAACTCACCTCGATATCTCTAAACCAGAACACCTACAAAAATGACGCTTTCAGAAATGTTGTTGCTTTTGAGCTTCTGAATAATATTGATGATGACAACATCTTTGTAAGGTATTGGAGATATCAAGGTGAGTAAATGTGATACAATATTGTTGCAAAACTTTTTTTGAGTATACACTTATGACGGGTAGTATACTTGGCTAAGTGGAATAAGACTGGCAAATTATTAGCGTATAGCAAAATAAAATAAATACCTATTTGATGTTTAAGTTGCTATTTCGTTTACAAAAATATAACGAATGCATTTTGGAGACTTGTTACTACAATGTGTTACTACAACCCCCATAAAGTCTATCGGCAAGCAGCAGATCGGATATTTTCAGATTCACGCTACAGCTCTTCATCATGAAATGCTTGGAATGGTGAATAATGGAAGTGTGCGACATGGATTATAAATATCATTTCATGTATTGATTATAAATTTCTTCATATTCAATACCAAAGTTCCTAGAAATAAGCAGCAGCATTGCCCATTATCCCTCAAACGTCATATTTATAATATCTTTCAAGTATACTCATTGGAATTAGAATGTTATAATATGAAAGACATATTATATTAACTGCAACAGGAAAAACTGATTATACTTTTAGGGAAATTGGGATGAAACAGGCTTGAAGCAATGTCGTAAGTACAAGAATCATTCGTATAGAAATTATCTGCCAAACAAGCTATTTGTCAAGTTATATGGTGATTCATGCTTTTTGAATGTTTTTTTCTCATTTTACCCCCCCATTGTACCCCAAATTTCCAAAATTCATAGGATGCAGAGATATTACTGGTTAGCTCTTCATTAATATTAACTCATATCATGCGTTGAAGTTTCAAGTTAAAGTTGTTTAAATTTAAATTTAAAAACAATAAAAAAGCGTATAGGGGAGTTTGGGTAAACTAAGCTCTAAAACTATATGCTGCCGTCACCTCCCGTCTATGAGGCTATGCGCAAACAACATTTATGATAATTTTGGAGTATATAAGCAATGTCTCATCGTTTGGAAATGTTTGGAATCGGTGGTATAAGGATGGGAACTACTCATATTTGTAAGCGGGGAAACTCCAATATTACCAATAATTTGAGATCAAACTCACCAAAAATGGTTTCTTTAGGAATAATCCATGTGTATTTGATAATTTATTTAGTTATTGTCACGTAAAACATCATAAATAAAAATAAAAATTAATTTCTACACGCAGAAAAATGACGCTTGTTTAAAACAATAAAACGCATGGTTGGTTTTCAAACTGAGAATTTACTTATTCCAAAGTTATATTTAATTGTTTTCATTTAAAGTTTATCGATAAAAACAACCGATTACCATCATTTCATATAATGTCAAAAATGTCATTTGTTTCAACAAAATAAAAACCATAAACATGGTCCGAAAGCACTCACACAGCAATAAAATGCTTACCCCAATATCGCCACAACGAAGAAGGTGTAGCAAATTCATTACGCCAACTTCCAAGTGCAGCTTTGGCCCTGATGGATAACGCGCAGGTACTCACAACAGCATCCACAAAAAGTTGATCGGTTTCGCCTTTTTTGTCTTTTTTTAGTCGTTCTCCTCCCCATCTGCTTACCGACGGTCTAAAAAAGAGTTTCAAGCTGCCGTAGTTGCTGCCGTCACGAACACAATCACATTCCGGGTTTGTTATTGGCAAAAGTGCAGTCGTTCGAATCAATCCATTATTTCATGTTGAAAATACCATATCTCTGTTTGTTTTAACAAGCTGTCAAAAATTTCGTCAAATGAGGCGCGCAGGCGGCCGCATTTTGAATTTTCGGTCGCGTTTTGTTTTTTCGCGGATTTGTCAATTTGGCTGATAAAATTTGCAATGGATTGTGTGAAAAGTGTTTAGAAAAGCGTAAAGTTCTGTAACAGGAAGCTGTGGAAAGTGTATTGAGAAAATTTTAGATCTCATCGCACCAGTTTGTGCCAGCAATACTGTGAAAGGAATCGCGAAGGGTTCGCAGTGCGCCCGTCGGGTGCCATGGAGAAAGGGCAAGAAGAAAAAAAAGTGGTGCATGCGGTGCTCCGCGAATCGGATGGACTGCAGAAGAATGAAGATGTCATTCAGGACGAATCCAGGAGTGGGATCCCTGTGGAGTGTGGACTAAATAACAATGACATAATGAAAGTGCAAGTGCATAGCGTATTTCAAATGACATTTTTTTCGGTTGAAAACTGTGGCCTACAAATGTATTTCGATTGTGTGATGCTGCTGCTGATTCTTCCTGAATCAGCTCAAAACAATGCTGTATTTCCGAATATAAAGCCACCGACTGTCGGTAGAACTGGAGGCCCCAAATCAATATGGTGAGATCTTTCTGATTTGTTTTTCTATTTGTAACCGTAACAGTAAATTCAAATATTAGGAGTAAATATGTATTGGGAGAGGGCTGTGTACCATGACTTTTAATCTCGTTTCAGAGAGCGGGTAAAGGCGCTTAAGCCTAGGCTTGTGAGCCAGGGCATACGGGGGAAATACCGTTGTCCCTTCCCAGGATTCCAGAGGACATGGAGTGACATTCATTCTTAGCACAGTCACTCCCAACAAAGCGGTTTATTATTCTCACTTTTCACAGAACGGTTGGTACGAGATGTCCCCGTTTACTGATTCCAAAAACAATTAAAACGCTGCACAGTAGGCCTGGGCGCTTTAATGCTTGTAATGCATCTCAGATGCACTGCAACTATTAATAATGACAAGAAAAATGATAGGAGTAGTCGATCCTATCATTTTCCAGGATTCTTTCAATGAATGGCTGTGTATGTGTAGACTAGACTAGACTAGACTAGACTGTCAAAAATTTCGACAAATGAAAACATTTGTATTATCAAACAATAGAACAGTTCAGTTTAAACTAGAAATCAGTTTGTCGCTATAGTAAACTGAAAAGTCGGATTTGAACAAGAATTTAATTGTGTTTACAATTTATTTTTCTGTGTGTACCTTGAAAATTTGCCATTGTCTGATTGACCACACAACACCCTAAAATTCCAACATTTTAATAACTTTTTATATGTAACGTTACTCATTGGGATTGAGGCTATGGTATCCCAGCGAAATAATCATTAAAATCATAACAAATGTATCGTCATGAATGCCACTCTAGTGGTAAAGTGTCTTTAATAAACTAATAATAATAATAATAATAATAATAATAATAATAATAATAATAATAATAATAATAATAATAATAATAATAATAATAATAATAATAATAATAATAATAATAATAATAATAATAATAATAATAACAAATGCCGTAAAGTAACAGAAATTCACAAATTTTAGGGGGAACTGGGGTAAAACGGGCTCTATAACTCGCTTCAGAGTAGTTGCCCGCACATGAATCATCCTCCAACCAATTCTTGAGAAAATTTGCTTTCGAATAAGCCATTGTTAGCGTTAGCGTTAGCGTTAGCGTAGTTGCGGTATACTTCGTAGATTGGATACTAACAACATTCATGTACCTTTTGCTAATCTTGCTCGGATTGCTTTTCGGAACAAGGCCGGGGAGTTAATTTTGCTCCAATCTTATGCAAGAATATCAAAAGCACAAATGTCATTATTCCCGGCCACGCCCATCTTTACCGTAACTTGGGATAGGGGAAGGAAATGTTGATGTAGCACTTATATAAGAGGCCTCCGACTCAGTGACACTCCCATAAGTACTACGGAGTAGGTGGTTGGGTGGTGTATTATGTAGGTCAAGGATTCGCCTGAAAAGCTGGCGATGGATCCACGGCATTGGTTGTTTATATGGTTAAAATTTAATCTTTTGAAAGCCGGCAATCAAAAGAGATTTTTTTTTATTTATTGTTTAAATAATTATGTTTCTGCTCAGTGAGAGGCCCAAGCAGAACCGATCCCTCCAGGGTCATCGGAACATTACAATAAATGTTTGAAACGCGTGAAAAAAAAAAAGAAAAAAAAGAAAAAAAAGTTGGCAGTCCGAGAAAAGAAAACTTCAATTTACAAAAAAAAAAACATTTCAATTAAAAAAAAATCACGTGAGACGAGTTGAACGAAAATAAAATCAAAAGATATGTTTTCTATTTATTGTATTAATAAGTATGTTTCGGCTCAGTGCGAGGCACAAGCAGAACCGATCCCTCCAGGGTCATCGGAACTTTGCAATGAATGTTTTAAACGCGAGAAAAAAAAAAATTGACGGCTCGAGAAATAACAAAATAAAAGAAAAAAAAACATAAACAAAAAACCACGTTAAACAACAACAAAACACATCTCAATTCAATAAAAAAAAAATTAATAAATAAATAAAACAAGAGCGCGTAAAACGAGTAAAAAAATGGCGATCCGAAGAAAAAAAAAATTTTCTGAAAAAAAAAACACGTTTACATCCGCGACATTACGAATTGGCTCGAAGAAAAACGACGCGGACAACGTGATCTACCCACCACCGAATGATATGGTGATCTTGACCCTTCAAAATATAAGAAGGATGTTTCGGCGTCTCGACCGCAGGGTTGCCCACTTGTACATCTGAAATAGAAAATAGTATTAAATGGTGATTGGACCACAACAGTTACATAATTTTCGGAAATAAATCTCTGTAGACGTAGACAAAAATTACCTGACTTCTCCTGAAACAAATGGTTTATTAACAATGAAAAACTAGGGGTGGGTAATGTCTGAGACATAACCGCAATGTTGACGTAGGACAAAGGCTGGAATGAGGTTCCGACTTTTATATATTAAAATGGGCCCTTTAATTTGAAGTCTTAAATCAGCTGATTTTTCGTGTCATTGTTGTCCGACCTTCGTAAATAAATGCATAACGGATTTATCACATAAAAGGCCTACACAATGTATGCTGGCAAAATTCAATTCGGCGGAGTGATGTGTTGATTAAAGTTGTTACCTATGTGATCCATTTCACTGAACGCATTCATAAGATGTTTATTAGTTAAACCTTCCGTAACTCGCGCGGTTGGCCATCACTTGAGGGTTGAGTATTATTTTATTTTGAAGATATATGTTCAACCGTTATTTGAAAGAATTTTCATCGAAAGGAAAGAATGATTATAATATTGAAAGGCGTTAAGCCATAGCTTCCCAAACATCATATTGCGATCGCAACAATCATTAAAATAACTAAAATTGCCGCTATGAAATGAACAGATGGCGCAACCGTCGCCATGTGTATTTGACACAACTCAATTGCTGTTAACGAAATTTTAGATAATTTTGATTGCAGTTTCATGAAATATTCTAGATTTAACAATACGTTGTATAGTTACGCGAACAACAATTAGAATAACTAAAATTGCCGCTATGAAATGAACAGATGGCGCAACCGTCGCCATGTGTATTTGACACAACTCAATTGCTGTTAACGAAATTTTAGATAATTTTGATTGCAGTTTCATGAAATATTCTAGATTTAACAATACGTTGTATAGTTACGCGAACAACAATTAGAGGCCGGCTATACTGTTGCTAAGTTTTCAGTCTGTCGCTTTTAATTATCCGATTGATAACTCTGGAGGAATAATTTTCACTGGTCCTGAAAAGGACCTTTTAAATAACAGGAGATTTCGGCAAGACAATTGAAAATTATCCGCACTGAATGCTGGAAGCCATCGAAAACTGCCATCGCTTACTGCCGTGGATGAGATACCTGGTTCTATCAGCTAAATAGCCGAGTCATCGCAGGATTGGTGCGCAGCTGCGGAGGTGACATCCGTTCCCTTTGACTGATCCAACGAAAATGACGGAAGAAAACAGAGGTCACTGCTTTTATTCCCCTTGATTAGTAGATTAGGCTCCTCCCATTTGGCTGGCTTTCCAGTTTATTTTGTTTGCATGACCCGCCCCGAATGCTCCAGACGCATCAAGCAACTAACCAACCGAGAAATGAGCAAATTTTCATTGAACGGATTGAATAATTTCGATTCACCACCAGCGGGTAACCAAACGATCAAGCGCAAACCGACATTCGGTTCTTCAGATTTGTGCTCTAGAAAATTCTAGGTGTGGCTTCGTCATATATTCACCTTCGAACATTTTCGAAAAATGTTTAAACTTAATTTTATTTAAACAATGTTTCACGCAAAATAGTTCGGATAGAATAATGCGTTGTAAAATTCCGGGTGGAACCATTAGGCCATTAGTGACCGGCTTCATCATTATTGCTGGGCCACCAAGTATTCAATCTTTCACTTCTCAATTGCACCACACTTTTCTCGTTCGATGGAATGAAATTAGCTGATTCACAAACTCTTAAGGAATAATTAACGGTGGTCCTGAACAAGACCGTTTGATTAATTGACGATTTTAGGAACGAAATGGCATGAATTCACCATGTCACGCAATGCGTGTTGGTTTTCTCCGTGCTGAATGATAAACGCCACCGAAAACTGGACCGCCGTGGATTACAATAATGACCAGTTTCACTATTGCTGGCAACGATGCTCTGTCTTTTGCTTTTTGGTTGCACTACTACATCTCGATCGATGTTGGAAATTATCCAATTAACTCTTGAGGAATCATTTTCGATGGTCCTGAAAAGGACCGGTTTGAATAATGGACGATTTTGATGCATTCACCATGCCATGCAATGCGTGTTGGTTTTCGCTGCGGAGTGCGGAGAATGCTGGACGCCGTCGAAAATTGGCCCACCGCCGCTGCCATGGATGCGATTCCAAGTGCTATCATCAGCACGATAGCCGAGAGTAGTCGCTGGGTTGTTGTGCTGCTGCCTTGCTGGAGGTGACATCCACCTCCAACCTCCTTGACTGATCCAACGAAAATGACGAAAGAAAACAGAGAACACTGCTTTTATACCCCTAGATTGGCAGATGAAGCTCCTCCCATTCGGCTCGCTTTTCAGTTAATTTCGTTTGCATGACCCGCCCCTTATGCTCCAGACGCATCAAACGATTAATCAACCGAGAAATGAGAAAATTTCCATTGAACGGATAATGTAACCAAAATATTAGATGATTTAGATCATTTTAATTTGGAAAATGAATTGAAACATTTTCACGCAAAATGGTCCGGATATGATAATGCGTTGCCAAAGTCCGGGTGGAACAATTAGACGTCATAATTGTTGCTGGCTGAGTCACCAAGCATTCAAAATCATTCACTTTTCGGCTGTACTACTTACACTTTTCCCGTTCGTTGGAATGGAATTATTCGATTCACAGCTCTTGAAAAATCATTTTCGATGGTCCTTAAAAGGACCGTTTGGATAATGAATAATTTTAGGAAGAAAATTAAATGAATTCACTATGCCACTATGCGTGTTTGTTTTCTCCGCACTAAATGCTGAACGCCACCGAAAACTGGCCCGCCGCTTGCTGCCGCGCATGCGATTAATGACCGGCTTTGCTTTTGCTGAGAAACGCCGCTCTGTCCTTGCATTGCACTACACCTTTCTCGATCGAGGGTGGAAATTCATCCAATTAACTCTTGAGAAATCTTTTTCAATGGCTCTGAAAAGAACCGTTTGAATAATGGACGATTTTGATGAATTTACAATGCCACGCAATTCGTGTTGGTTTTCTCCGCGCTCAACGCTAGACGCAATCGAAAACTGGCCCGCCGCTTGCTGTTGTGAATGAGATTCCTGGTGCTATCAGTACGATAGCCAAGTGTCGTCGCTGAGTCGATGTGCCGCTGCCCAGCTCGAGGTGTCACCTCGACGGTGGTCGAAATGGAACTGACGATCAGCTCTCGCATGATCGCATTCCTTCCTGCATCGTAGTTGCCCCCACGATGCGCACCAATCAGAGAGCGTTGGTATACTGAACGAGAAAATTTGTCCGCTACCCATATTTATAGATTTCAGCGATTTCAATGTCTAACTTTAAAACAACTTTTTAACTATTTATCAATGATTTTTAGGTTCACCGAATATTACAAATTGAACGCGGGAGTTTCATCTCTCGGATAACGGGATTTGTTTATCATTTCGTTCAGTGGGAAAGGTACTGTGAGCGTTTAAAATCTTTCACTCAAACGTAACGCTCTTGGTTTCATAAATTTTGAAATGACACCGGGTATAGAAAACAGAGACGTAGTCCTACGTCAAAACATAATACAACGAAAAGTACACCAAATTGTGATCTTGAAATTTTCCTGCATTTAAATTAACAAAGCTAAAAAATTACAAGATCAAAATTTCAAATTTCAAATGGCTTTCGAATAAGCCATTGTTGGTCACATAGTGTCATGTATTAAGGAAGTTATTAATTTTTTCCACCTTTGGGCTTGATTTTGTCCAACGTGCGTTGCTGGTGAGTTGCCTGTCGGACTAGTGCCTCGAAACCATCCGGGAAAAGGCCACTTTTGGTTCTGATCCGAATTAACAATTGTGAAGCGTTCTGTTGTAACCGTGATAACCGCCCGAAGACCCGTTCGGCACTAATTATCTTAAACTAATCCACATTTCTCCAGGGTTCCATATGTAGAAAAAACGAGTATCACTCAAGCTCTCCCTGGCCCCTCCATGCTCTTAGATTATCAATCTCATGTGATTAGAAACTTGCTCGCGAGTACCTCTCTCCCTACCTACACTTCTTTACATAGCCTTCCGATAGAGATCAAGTCTCGAACTACCTGCGATCAATAGCCTATATAGAACCAGACCAGGCGATTGCTGTTGGTCGGCAGTTCAGCAAAACAATAGTCCAGACGTAAACAATCCACCAACTGGCGTTGCAGACTACGATGTAGTGATAATCGGTTGTTGAGGGTGAGCCTGGGTTGTAGTCTACTGGAGATATCTTGCCAACAGCCACCACGAAGGAAATGTGGACCAGCTTGGAGACAGCCTATGCGAAGAAGTCCGTAGCGAGCCAAACTATCGACCGGAAGCAATTGGCAACTGGTTTGCGGATGAAGGAAGCACGGAACTACAAATCAACCCAAATTTAAGTTGTTTTGACGCAATCCCGGTCTTCCGTAGAATTACTCAAATTTGCGTTAAACAGCGAAAGTGGTGAGTGAGTAGTTCTCGTTTGAGAGCGGCAAAAAAATTAACCCAGTGGTAAGTTATTTTCACCCAACGGAGGCCTCAAATGACGCAAATTTGGGTTAACTCAAGAAAACCCAAATTTGGCTTCTTCCACGGAAGAGCAGCGGATGCGTCGGTGCTTCTCTCTTTGTTTTCGACAACATTGCGGTGGGGCGAGGGAGAAAACAACCCAACTTTGAGTTAAATCTTTAAGCAGTTTAGCCAAATTTGAGTTTTTAAAACTTATTCTTTGGGTTATAATATTTTTCCGTGAGGCTGAGATATGCGGACGCATCTATTGGAGTTTGACGGTCTCGTGATGAAATGCTCTTCTTGACCTTGCCAGACTCTTTTGATCCCCTGGTCACGGCCCTGGAGAACGTCTCAGAGGAAGATTTGAATCTGGATCTCGTCAAGCAGCGTCTGTTGGCTGAAGAAAGGAAGGCTGAAGAAAGGAAGGACACGAACGTGATGGCCAATTTATGTGGATGGCGGCGAGGCGACGAACTGGTGCTGAAAGAAAGCAAAGACCGACGTTCATCAAGTTGCCCCAAGGAAGAGAAACCCTGGAATCGAGGAAGACGATCCGTTCACGAGATGTCCAACGTGTTGATGGTAGAATCGGCGGCTATCGGGCAACTTCCGTAACCAGTGTAGTAAAGCTACCAGGACGTAGTAGGACTGGCCGATTGAGAGGGAATGTTAGATTAGTAGGAAATCAGTCGTTGCTCCTCTGCGACGTGTAAGTTGCTAGGTACCCCTAGCAACGTACATTAGGCAGCATCCATGTAATACGTAACGCTAAAATCGACCATTTTTGACCCACCCCCCCCCCACCCCCCTCCGTTACGCTTTTTTTGTATGAAAACCTGTTTTTTTTTCTATGGGCCGTAACGTCCGGCCGTACTCCCCCCCCCCCCCCTAGAGCGTTACGTAATTTGTGAATGGCGCCTTACCTGTTTGTGAAAATTAACAAACATAATCATTCCGTATTCGCACTTCGTGCGGTTCAAACGCTCTTCAATAAACCTTCTGTTCCGTTATTTGCTCAACCGCGAGTTTCCTTTTTTGAAGTTCCCGTTTGTCCCTTCAAGAAAGAGTGACGTACTGATTTTGATGCTACAATTCACCTTTGAGCCATGTATGTAAAAAGCGTTTTGATTCGTACCGATGTGAAACCAACAGATTAGTAAAAGCCAAAAAATTGCAGTATTGAATTCGCACTAGGTGCTTCGATGACCCGGCCATGCTGATAAGTAAGTAGAGACTTTTCGTTTTAGCTGGTGCAGTATTCCCATGAACTGATAGCATCGACATAGAGTAAGACAAAATTGTCTACGTTTGATTTCCTCTCTCAGTGTTCTGGATGATCTCGATAAGTTAGGTTTTCTTAAGTGCGAATGAAAAGAAGTGTCAGTCGTTACAGTAAAAAAACACGATGAACGCGTTGATCGTTCTAATGTGTAGTATTTTTGCTATAGCAAACGGCCGGGATGCCAGGTAGGTGCTAACAGTAGGATACGCCACACTGCAACGTCGATCGAATAGAAATCCTTGTTTCTCTGTATTTCAGTGTGATCATCATTGGACCGAGATACATCCACCCTACACAACCGTATATTGTGGCGTTGGCCAATCCTTACAGTTCAGATGTGAGTGTGAATCTCACCTTAAGTTGTGACGATAGAACTCCTTCTCAGTTAAGTGAAACTCTCAAGACACAGAGTGTTGAGCGTTACTCTTTAATGGTTCCAAATGGAGTCAACACTGGCAGTGAATGTTCCTTTGCGGCCGTCAACAATGGTGGAAAGATAAGTGTGGACCAAGAAGTCGAGCTAAGTGTTGCACGGAAGACACTGTCGATATTCATTCTTACGGACAAACCCATCTACAAGCCGGGCGATATAGTAAGATTTCGGGTGATTGTACTCGATATGGCGACAAAGCCTGTCAAACATATTAGGTAAAAGTATCCAGATCGACTTGGAAGACAGCCGAGAGGAATCCCGGAAGCAGTGGACGCGAGCAGTGCTTTGCCAAGGAATTTTTACAACCAGTCACAGACTGCCGTCCAGTCCGGCACTGGGCAACTGGATCATTAAGGTCACCGCAAATGATGTAAGAATTGCTATTTAGATTACATAACTGTACGTAGGCGTCCATGCATGGTGGTTTCTTTGGGCATCTTTTGGGTATTGAAATAGTAGTTTATGCAACAAGATGCAGAATGACGATTTTTACAGCACGAGTCGTACATTTATCCAACGAGGCTTGCCGAGTTGGATAATTACGACGAGTGCTGTAAAAATCGAGTTCGGCACCGAGTTGCGTACAACATTTTTTGCAAGTTCATAAATTACCGCTTGAACAAAAATTTTCATCAAACTGCATATTGATGCTCATAGCCATGTTTAAGAAAATCTGATCATAGCAGGTTATACTGTGCATATGTCACAATTTTTCAAAACTGCATCCAAAAAGCATCAAGAAGTTGATCAAAACTGAAAACAGTGCTGTAATGGTTCATTACGCAACGCAAATCAGTGCTGTAATGAACCATTACAGCACTGTTAATTTGGTGTGGGAAAGTAGGCCTTTTCCTGTCAGATTTGCGTGAGGTAAAACAGCCTATTACGATGAGGAATTGCAAAAAAATATATTTTTGTTTTTTTGGTAAATTGTATTTGCAACTTCTCATCGTAATAGGCTATTTTACCTCACGTGAATCTACCAGGAAAAGGCCT
Organism: Aedes albopictus; assembly: GCF_035046485.1. Lineage (NCBI taxonomy): Eukaryota > Metazoa > Arthropoda > Insecta > Diptera > Culicidae > Aedes > Aedes albopictus. The sequence continues at coordinate 107,889,335 of NC_085138.1, read as the reverse complement.
ACTTTCCCACACCAAATTAACAGTGTAATAATGGTTCATAACAGCACTGATTTGCGTTGCGTAATGAACCATTACAGCACTGTTTTCAGTTTTGATCAACTTATTGATGCTTTCTGGACGCTGGTTTGAAAAATTGTGACAACTGCACAGTATAACCTGCTATGATCAGACTTCCTTAATCATGGCTATGAACATCAGTTTGCAGTCCTATCAAAAAGTTTTGTTAAAAACTATCCTGAAGTGGTAATTTTTGAAGTTGCAAAAACGTTGTACGAAACTCGATGCAGAACTCGATTTTTTCAGCATTCGTCGTAATTAGCCAACTTGGCAAGCCTCGTTGGATAAATGTACGACTCGTGCTGTAAAATCCTTCATTCTGCACCTTGTTGCGTAAACTAATATTTTGTATCTAGGTTATTATCAATCTTTTTGTATAATTATTTTTTTCCTATTTTATAACATTGTCTTTAATATTTAACCAAAGCATTTTCAGTCGAAAAAACGATTCTGACTCGAAGCTTTTTTAATTATATGATATTTTGTTCATGCACTGGTTGTCGTACCAACTCATATCCATTTCGGGATGAGCGTATGAAGAAAGCGCAATTTTCATTTAAATAAAATATAAATCGAAAACGGGGATCTCCAGTTAGCCTAGTGGTTAAGGCTATGGATCGCCAATCCGAAGACGATGGGTTCGATTCCCGTTCCGGGCGGGAAAATGTTTTCGACTCCCTGGGCATAGTGTATCACTTGTACTTGTACTTGCTTCACAAAATACAAATTCATGCAACGGCAGGCAAAGAAAGCCCTTCAATTGATAACTGTGGAAGTGTTTGAAGAATCACTAAGTTGAAGCGAGGCAGGCCAAGTTCCAGAGACGACGTAGAGCCATAAAGAAAAAGAAGAAGAACACCGTTTAACCAAGTTGATTTTATGTTGGCTTTATGATGATGATTATGACATCTTGGCCCAGCAACTCCTATCCCTACCTCCACGCGGTACCGACCGGAAACTATGAGCAACCTTAGGGAAGATCGGGTAACCAACCCCGGTGGGAACTTTGGTCGTAGGCTGACAGGGAAGAAGGGGTTTGCTTCGGAAAACCTGAGCGTCTGTTCTCCAGGAGGAGCGGCTCACAACAGCGTCTGATCCCCATATTAGGGGCGGCTGATCTACGTCCGAGTGCCAGGGAAGGACTCTAAGCTCAACTGTGCACTATGGTCCTCCGGAAAGTAGGGGGTTGGTGTCAGGCCCTACGAGCCAGTCGTAAAAAACCATTCTAACAGAAAATCAGCAACAGGATAATACGACGAGACCAACGGCAACGAACCCAGCGAACAAAAAGGACTTGTGATTGGAAACTCGGTACGTGGAACTGCCGATCTCTCAACTTCATTGGGAGCACCCGTATACTCGCTGATCTACTGAAGGACCGCGGGTTCGGCATCGTAGCGCTGCAGGAGGTGTGTTGGACAGGATCCATGGTCCGAACGTTCAGAGGTAATCATACCATCTACCAGAGCTGCGGCAACACACGCGAGCTGGGAACAGCTTTAATAATGATGGGTGATATGTAGAGGCGCGTGATCGGTTGGTGGCCGATCGACGAAAGAATGTGCAGGTTGAGGATCAAGGGCCGATTATTCAACTTCAGCATAATAAACGTGCACAGCCCACACTCCGGAAGTACGGGTGATGACAAGGACGCATTTTACGCGCAGCTCGAACACGAGTGCGATCGCTGCCCTAGCCACGACGTCAAGATCATCATAGGAGATTTAAACATCAGGTCGGCCAGGAGAAAGAATTCAGACCGACGATTGGTAAGTTCAGCGCCCACCAGCAGACGAACGAAAACGGCCTACGACTCATTGATTTCGCCGCCTCCAAAAATATGGCCATATGTAGCACCTTTTTCCAACACAGCCTCCCTTATCGTTACACCTGGAGATCACCACAGCAGACGGAATCTCAAATCGACCACGTTCTGATTGACGGACGGCACTTCTCCGACATTATCGACGTCAGGACCTATCGTGGCGCCAACATAAACTCCGACCACTATCTGGTGATGGTCAAACTGCGCCCAAAACTCTCCATCATCAAAAATGTACGGTACCGGCGACCGCCACGGTACAACCTAGAGCGACTGAAGCAAACGGATGTCGCCTCAGCATACGCGCAAAATCTCGAAGCCGCGTTGCCAGTCGAGGGCGAGCTCGATGAGGCCCCTCTAGAGGACTGCTGGAGTACAGTGAAAGCAGCCATCAACGACGCAGCAGAGAGCACTATCGGGTACATGGAACGGAATCGACGGAACGTATGGTTCGACGAAGAGTGCAGAACGGTTTTGGAGGAGAAGAACGCAGCTAGGGCGGTAATGCTGCAGCAAGGGACTCGACAGAACGTGGAACGTTACAAACAGAAGCGGAAACAGCAGACCCGCCTCTTTTGGGAGAAAAACTAGGGGTGGGTAATGTCTGAGACATAACCGCAATGTTGACGTAGGACAAAGGCTGGAATGAGGTTCCGACTTTTATATATTAAAATGGGCCCTTTAATTTGAAGTCTTAAATCAGCTGATTTTTCGTGTCATTGTTGTCCGACCTTCGTAAATAAATGCATAACGGATTTATCACATAAAAGGCCTACACAATGTATGCTGGCAAAATTCAATTCGGCGGAGTGATGTGTTGATTAAAGTTGTTACCTATGTGATCCATTTCACTGAACGCATTCATAAGATGTTTATTAGTTAAACCTTCCGTAACTCGCGCGGTTGGCCATCACTTGAGGGTTGAGTATTATTTTATTTTGAAGATATATGTTCAACCGTTATTTGAAAGAATTTTCATCGAAAGGAAAGAATGATTATAATATTGAAAGGCGTTAAGCCATAGCTTCCCAAACATCATATTGCGATCGCAACAATCATTAAAATAACTAAAATTGCCGCTATGAAATGAACAGATGGCGCAACCGTCGCCATGTGTATTTGACACAACTCAATTGCTGTTAACGAAATTTTAGATAATTTTGATTGCAGTTTCATGAAATATTCTAGATTTAACAATACGTTGTATAGTTACGCGAACAACAATTAGAATAACTAAAATTGCCGCTATGAAATGAACAGATGGCGCAACCGTCGCCATGTGTATTTGACACAACTCAATTGCTGTTAACGAAATTTTAGATAATTTTGATTGCAGTTTCATGAAATATTCTAGATTTAACAATACGTTGTATAGTTACGCGAACAACAATTAGAGGCCGGCTATACTGTTGCTAAGTTTTCAGTCTGTCGCTTTTAATTATCCGATTGATAACTCTGGAGGAATAATTTTCACTGGTCCTGAAAAGGACCTTTTAAATAACAGGAGATTTCGGCAAGACAATTGAAAATTATCCGCACTGAATGCTGGAAGCCATCGAAAACTGCCATCGCTTACTGCCGTGGATGAGATACCTGGTTCTATCAGCTAAATAGCCGAGTCATCGCAGGATTGGTGCGCAGCTGCGGAGGTGACATCCGTTCCCTTTGACTGATCCAACGAAAATGACGGAAGAAAACAGAGGTCACTGCTTTTATTCCCCTTGATTAGTAGATTAGGCTCCTCCCATTTGGCTGGCTTTCCAGTTTATTTTGTTTGCATGACCCGCCCCGAATGCTCCAGACGCATCAAGCAACTAACCAACCGAGAAATGAGCAAATTTTCATTGAACGGATTGAATAATTTCGATTCACCACCAGCGGGTAACCAAACGATCAAGCGCAAACCGACATTCGGTTCTTCAGATTTGTGCTCTAGAAAATTCTAGGTGTGGCTTCGTCATATATTCACCTTCGAACATTTTCGAAAAATGTTTAAACTTAATTTTATTTAAACAATGTTTCACGCAAAATAGTTCGGATAGAATAATGCGTTGTAAAATTCCGGGTGGAACCATTAGGCCATTAGTGACCGGCTTCATCATTATTGCTGGGCCACCAAGTATTCAATCTTTCACTTCTCAATTGCACCACACTTTTCTCGTTCGATGGAATGAAATTAGCTGATTCACAAACTCTTAAGGAATAATTAACGGTGGTCCTGAACAAGACCGTTTGATTAATTGACGATTTTAGGAACGAAATGGCATGAATTCACCATGTCACGCAATGCGTGTTGGTTTTCTCCGTGCTGAATGATAAACGCCACCGAAAACTGGACCGCCGTGGATTACAATAATGACCAGTTTCACTATTGCTGGCAACGATGCTCTGTCTTTTGCTTTTTGGTTGCACTACTACATCTCGATCGATGTTGGAAATTATCCAATTAACTCTTGAGGAATCATTTTCGATGGTCCTGAAAAGGACCGGTTTGAATAATGGACGATTTTGATGCATTCACCATGCCATGCAATGCGTGTTGGTTTTCGCTGCGGAGTGCGGAGAATGCTGGACGCCGTCGAAAATTGGCCCACCGCCGCTGCCATGGATGCGATTCCAAGTGCTATCATCAGCACGATAGCCGAGAGTAGTCGCTGGGTTGTTGTGCTGCTGCCTTGCTGGAGGTGACATCCACCTCCAACCTCCTTGACTGATCCAACGAAAATGACGAAAGAAAACAGAGAACACTGCTTTTATACCCCTAGATTGGCAGATGAAGCTCCTCCCATTCGGCTCGCTTTTCAGTTAATTTCGTTTGCATGACCCGCCCCTTATGCTCCAGACGCATCAAACGATTAATCAACCGAGAAATGAGAAAATTTCCATTGAACGGATAATGTAACCAAAATATTAGATGATTTAGATCATTTTAATTTGGAAAATGAATTGAAACATTTTCACGCAAAATGGTCCGGATATGATAATGCGTTGCCAAAGTCCGGGTGGAACAATTAGACGTCATAATTGTTGCTGGCTGAGTCACCAAGCATTCAAAATCATTCACTTTTCGGCTGTACTACTTACACTTTTCCCGTTCGTTGGAATGGAATTATTCGATTCACAGCTCTTGAAAAATCATTTTCGATGGTCCTTAAAAGGACCGTTTGGATAATGAATAATTTTAGGAAGAAAATTAAATGAATTCACTATGCCACTATGCGTGTTTGTTTTCTCCGCACTAAATGCTGAACGCCACCGAAAACTGGCCCGCCGCTTGCTGCCGCGCATGCGATTAATGACCGGCTTTGCTTTTGCTGAGAAACGCCGCTCTGTCCTTGCATTGCACTACACCTTTCTCGATCGAGGGTGGAAATTCATCCAATTAACTCTTGAGAAATCTTTTTCAATGGCTCTGAAAAGAACCGTTTGAATAATGGACGATTTTGATGAATTTACAATGCCACGCAATTCGTGTTGGTTTTCTCCGCGCTCAACGCTAGACGCAATCGAAAACTGGCCCGCCGCTTGCTGTTGTGAATGAGATTCCTGGTGCTATCAGTACGATAGCCAAGTGTCGTCGCTGAGTCGATGTGCCGCTGCCCAGCTCGAGGTGTCACCTCGACGGTGGTCGAAATGGAACTGACGATCAGCTCTCGCATGATCGCATTCCTTCCTGCATCGTAGTTGCCCCCACGATGCGCACCAATCAGAGAGCGTTGGTATACTGAACGAGAAAATTTGTCCGCTACCCATATTTATAGATTTCAGCGATTTCAATGTCTAACTTTAAAACAACTTTTTAACTATTTATCAATGATTTTTAGGTTCACCGAATATTACAAATTGAACGCGGGAGTTTCATCTCTCGGATAACGGGATTTGTTTATCATTTCGTTCAGTGGGAAAGGTACTGTGAGCGTTTAAAATCTTTCACTCAAACGTAACGCTCTTGGTTTCATAAATTTTGAAATGACACCGGGTATAGAAAACAGAGACGTAGTCCTACGTCAAAAGCGAAACCTGGAAGAAGCGGAGTGTGAAGAAATGGAACTGCTGTGCCGTTCTTAAGAAACACGGAAGTTCTATTAGAAGCTCAACGCATCCCGCAACGGCTTCGTGCCGCGAGCCGAAATATGCAGGGATAAAGACGGAGGCCTCTTGACGGACGGACGTGAGGTGATCGAAAGGTAGAAGCAGCACTTCGATCAGCACCTGAACGGCGTGGAGAACGTAGGCACGGGAGCCCATGACAAAGGAAGAAACAACGACGCCAGTGCAGTGGAGGACGGAAATGAACCAACTCCCACGCTGAGGGAATTTGAGGATGCCATTCATCAGCTCAAAACCAACAAAGCAGCTGGAAAGGATGGTATCGCAACTGAACTCATCAAGATGGGCCCAGAAAAGTTGGCCACATGTCTGCATCGGCTGATAGTCAGGATCTGGGAAACCGAACAGCTACCGGAGGAGTGGAAGGAAGGGGTAATCTGCCCCATTCACAAGAAAAGCGATCATTTGGAATGTGAAAACTATTTTGAATGCTGCCTACAAAGTGCTATCCCAGATCATCTTCCGTCGTCTGTCACCTAAAACGAATGAGTTCGTGGGAAGTTATCAGGCTGGTTTCATCGACGGCCGGTCGACAACGGACCAGATCTTTACCGTACGGCAAATCCTCCAGAAATGCCGTGAATATCAGGTCCCAACGCATCACCTGTTCATCGATTTCAAAATGGCATACGACAGTATCGACCGCGCAGAGCTATGGAGAATCATGGACGAAAACGGCTTTCCTGGGAAGCTGACTAGACTGATTAAAGCAGCGATGGACAGTGTGCAAAACTGCGTAAGGGTTTCAGGTGAACTATCCAGTTCATTCGAATCTCGCCGGGGACTGCGACAAGGTGACGGACTCTCATGCCTACTCTTCAACATTGCTCTGGAAGGTGTGATGCGACGAGCCGGGCTCAACAGCCGGGGAACGATTTCCACAAAATCCGGTCAATTTGTATGCTTTGCGGACGACATGAACAAATGCATCATGCACAAAACGCCAATAAGACCGGTGATCCTCTACGGGCACGAGACATGGACCATGCTCGAGGAGGACCTACAAGCACTCGGAGTTTTCGAGCGACGCGTGCTAAGAACGATCTTCGGCGGTGTGTGGCGGAGAAGGATGAACCACGAGCTCGCTGCACTTTACAACGAACCCAGCATCCAGAAGGTGGCCAAAGCCGGAAGGATACGGTGGGCAGGGCATGTTGCAAGAATGCCGGACAACAACCCTGCAAATCTGGTGTTTGCAACTGATCCGGTTGGCACAAGAAGGCGTGGATCGCAGAGAGTACGATGGGCGGACCAGGTGGAGCGTGACCTGGCGAGCATTGGGCGCGACCGAGAATGGAGAGCGGCAGCCACAAACCGAGTATTGTGGCTTACTATTGTTGATTATGTCTTGTCTTAATGATGTTGAACAAATAAATGTATGTAATGTAATGTGCATGAGTTCCTTTAGGAGCTCCTTCAAAAATTCTTCCAGGAATTCCTCCAGAAATTCCTCCAAGAGGCCTCCAGTAATTTCTTCCAGGAATTCCTTCACGGATTCCTCCAGAATTTTTCCAGAAATTTATTCAGGAATTTCTCCAGGGATTGATTAATGAATTTCTTCTTTTCCTTAAAAAAAAATTCTCCAGAAATTCCTCCAGGAATTCCATCAGACATTCTTCCAAAAATTTCTGCATATATATTTATATATTTCTCCAGAATTTCCGCAAAAAACTAATCTGGGAAATCCTCCTGTAAATACTCCAAGAATTCCTTCAAAGATTCCTCCTAAAATTTCTACTATGAAAAATCTTTTTGGAATGTCTGCCAAAATTCCCCCAATATTTCTTCCAGGGATTCCTCCAGGAATTGCACCAGAGATTCCTCCAGAAATTCTTCTAGGATTTTCTGCCAGAATTCCTCCAAAGAATCTTAAAGTAATGTCTCCCGGAACCCTTCAAGAGTTCCTCCAGGAATTCCGCGAAGAATTCCTCGAGAAATTCCTCCAGGGAATCCTCCACGAATATTTCCAGGATTTTTTTCAGGATTTTTTTCAGGAATTCCTGCAGGCATTCAATGATGAATTTCTTCAGAAATTCCTCAAAAAAAGGCCTTCAGAAATTCCTGAAAATACTCCAATATTTCCTCCAGGGATTCCTCCAGGAATTGCTCTACGGTTTCCTTCAGAAAATCCTAAAGGAATTTCTCCCGGAGCTCTTCCAGGAATTCCACGAGGAACCCCTACAGAGAACACTCTACGGATTCCTCCAGGAATTTCTCCAGGATTTTTTCCAGGAAGCCACATATATTTCTCCAGAAATTTCTCCAGTAAATACACCAGGAATTACTCCAGAAATTCCTCATGAAATTTCTGCTAGGAAAAATGCTCTAGGGATGTCTGCCAGATTTCCCCCAATATTTCCTCCAGAGATTCCACCAGGAATTACTCCACGGACTCCTCTTAAAAATCCTAAAGGAATTTCTCACGGATGTCTTCCAGGAATTCCTCGAGAAACTCCTCGAAGGGTTCCTGTAGGAAATTCTCCAGGAAATTCTCGAGGTATTTCTTTGGGAATTTCTTCAGGCATTCATGCATGAATGTCTTCCGATATCCTCAAAAATTCTTTCAGAAATTCCTCCAGGAATTCCTCCAGAAATTCTTCCAGGAATTCCTCCAGGGATTTCTCCAGAAAATCCTTTAGGAATTTCTGCCAGAATTCCTCCAGAGAATCCTAAAGGAATGTCTCCCGGAACACTTCCAAGAATCCCTCCAGGAATTCCTCGAGGAATTCCGCTAGAAATTTCTCCTGGGAATCCTCCATGGATTCTTCCAGGATGTTCTCCAGGATTTTTGCTAGGAATTTCTTCAGGAGTTCTTTAAAAAACCTTCCAGAAGTACCTCCAGGAATTCCTTCAGAAATTTTCGAGGAGTTCCTTCAGATATTCCTCCAGGAAGCCTCATATATTTTTTCCAAAAATGCCTCTAGTAATTCCTCGAGGAATTCCTCCAATAAAAAATCCAGGAATTCCTCCAGGGGTTCTTCCAGAAAATCCTGAAGGAATTCCTCCGGAATTCGTCCAGGAATTCCTCCTGGAATTCTTCGAGAAATTCCTTCAAGAATTCCTCCACAAACTTCTCCAGGAAATTCTCAGGAATTTCTTCAGGAAAGGATGAATCCCTTTTTCCATGATTTGTTTTCAGAAATTCTCCAAAAATTCCTCCAGAAATACATCCAGGAAGTCCTCCGCGGATTCCTCCAGAAAATCCTCTAGGCCGACCCAACTTTTTATAATTGTAAATAGTATCTTTCCTTTTTTCAACTACATTTCGTTTTGAGGTGGTTTTTGGAGAAATTTTCGAGTCATATCGGTATAAATGAACACCAATTTGACCAAAATCGAGGGGTCTGCAAACATTGTTGTGGCTCTAACTAACGAGGGGTCCATCAATTTGAGTAACCAAATGCATTTTCCTTACTTTTTTGGCACGGACTTCCAGAAAATCGCTACCTTAAGCATTTTTAAAAACAAGGTGTAACTAGTGGGCCGGTCTCAGCGAGTATTACTCACATGGAATACAAATTGGTGTACGATATGCCAGAATGGAGCCTATAAAATTCAAATGTGAATTAAATGCTGAGATGAAATAGAGATGTTCCGATGGTGTCAGTATACTGCATTTCATGGCAATATAATTCAATTAATCTCAATGTATAAAAGGGGGGCCCTTTGCCCCTCCCCTGTACACACGCTAGTGGAGGCGATCCTGCGAGTTGTCTCAGGGCGTAAAAGCGGTGTCCATGCCATAGGCGCGTGGATGTCATCGATAGTAACACTGAAAATCAGGAACCCTGCTCTCCTTTGCCTAAAACAAGCGACAATAGTCTATTTTACGAAACGACAACAGTGTTGATATTGATATTAACACTCACGGGCTTGGGCGCAACCTCCTGTCAAATTTTTCATTCATGAAATGAGCGATCAGCTGATCCGAAACGTCTCGTAAAATGGCTCATAGTTTACCAGTGTGTGATGTGAGAGGTAGAAAACAATTCTACAACGGTTTATTTACGTGATTGGTTTAAGGGAGGACAACAGGTCGAAGGGTCACATAAGAAGATAGTATTAAAATAATGACAACTAAACCACGATTTTGGAGACGAAATAACATAAAACTATTCTCTTCAGGGCGTCATTCCCAACGTGAAGTTGCAGCAGTTCGAGGTTCGAGAATACGTACTGCCTAAGTTTATCATCAATGTGGCAGCTTTTCCCATTCCGCTAATATCTGACAATGAGATCAGCTTGATGATCGAAGCAAACTACACATTCGGACGTCCAGTCCGGGGAACCATTATTGTACAACTGTGCACCGATGATGATTCACATGTAGTAACTCACAGTGATAGAAGGCGCTTTGATGGAAAGGATGTTTTCCTGTTCAAGCTCAAGGAGGAACTCGATGCGGATTATGATAATGGTTATGCCATGGTGCGGGCGAACGTTTCGCTGACTGACGAATTTTTCGGTGAGTGAAATAAGAAATTGTTTTTATTCAACGATTTATGTAACAGCTTTCTGAATGATTCCGTCAGATTCCACGTCAAACGTATCGAAGGAAATTCCTGTGTTCATTAACCCGTATAAGATTACCATTATTAGGGGCGAGAAATACTACCGTCCAGGGGTTGCATATAACTGCGAATTGTCTGTCGAGGATCACTATGGATATTCAGTAAGAAACAAGATCATAACAGTAAGGACCGACGACAGCAAATATAAAATTAAAGAAGTGGCAGCAAAGTTGAACGATCAGGGAATAGCAACTTTAGAACTTCCCATGCCAGATGAGTTTGACTCTGTAGCGATATCGGTGAGTATCATTTAAATTTTATTCGATGATCATACTGACCATTTTTTTTATCTTAGGTTGTCTTTGAAAACAGAGAATACAGAGATATTCGGATAATCGATGGCTATGCACCCGCATCAACTCAATATCTACAAATTTCCATGCACGAAAGGTTTGCATTGAACTATCGAAAACTATGTAATGATATTAATTCGGAATCTTTTCAGAAATGTAAAGGACTCGACTGTGTCATTTATCGTTAGGTCAAACGAGAAGTTCTCTCATTTGTATTACTTTGTTACAAGCCGAGGAAACATTTTGTTGGCCAAACATGAACGCTTTCCTAACACAGTGAATCATACGATCAATTTTAAACTTACCGTAGCTATGACGATGCAGTCTAAACTAGTTGTCTACACACTCAATTCCGGTGACTGGATTTCAGAAGATTTTGATCTGGACTATTTTACCAATGAAGTAAGTCATGCCCAATAAGTAGTGATAAGTAGGAAAAATAATACATTTAATTTTAGGTCTCATATGCACTTGAAGAACACACAGTTCAACCAAATCAATATATTGAAATAGCTGTCACAGCGGCGGAAGATTCGTATGTCGCTTTTCAGGCAATCGACCAAGGAGTTCTTCTGCTGGGATACGAAGGATTCGGATTAACAAAGGAGCATGTTCTTAAAGATCTTGATGAGTACACTACTGGAGGCATTTATTCCGACATGAGTTATTTTGATGTAAGGTTCTATAATGAACAAACAGATGCATCATTTCATTACATATACATACATATTTTAAATTAAATTTTAAACAAGCTTTTTTTGGGAAAATGAGTGGGGAATCACTGAATGAAAGAGCGTAGAATCGATCTGCTCTCTTCACCGTACTGATTTTCTTTTTCAAATCACGATGGATAAGTGCGACAGATACAACAACTCTATCTGACTTCATCGCGTACTTTTTTTTCACAATACCGCACTTTTGGGGGGGGGGGGGGGTCCAGACCCAAGTTACCAGAAGTTCGGATAAAAGGGTACTTTATAAGCTAAGCGGCTTGTTGGAGGATGCTCTTTAGCCTTCTAAGCAGCTTCATTTTCAAGCAATTTCGGAACTTGAAAGTTTACTCAATGAAGCTTATTAACCTTCTAAGCAGCTGCTGATGAAACTTTCTCAAAATGATTGTAAACACAAAAATGTACTTGCCACAAACACCACAACCCGTGTGAATTGCTTATATTGCGTGAAATATGACCAAACTTACTGTATAATGCTGCACTCCTGGAGAAGATTCGAATGGAATCCTTCTGCGTGATAACCTGCCAAGGGCGTAGCCAGCTTTCCGGTCAGGGGGGGGGGAGAGGAGGGGTCAAGCACCCTTAGCAAATTTGTGCCTACTAGCTTTTAAAACTATACGCAATACGATGGGATTGAATACTTTAACATTATATTTTAAAAGTATTAATTAATCCTTTAGCAGTCACGCTGTTGTATTTTGTACAATATGTTAAAAAAGCTCGCCTGATCTACATAAATCAACGTAGTGCTGGAAGCGTTGACCAATTTCTGGAAGAATAAGGGTTTTTATTAAGTCGTGCATCATTTTGTTCTAATTTTTTGTTGTCAATCTCTACAAAACATTCATAAGAAATTATAGCTGAACTCTTTCGAGGACTACCCTAGAATTTCCTGGTTTCTGTATGAGTTTTTTTTAAATTATCTTCCAATACAATTCGCTGAAGGAAATCCTCCAGAAATTCTTGAAATAATTCAAAAAAATCATCAAGTAATCTTGGAAAAGTTCTTGGGTACATCCCTCAAAAGATAATGGAAGGATGTCTGAAATTTCCGAAGGAACTCCTTAATGGATTTTTAAAGAGAACCTGAGAGGAATTTCTGAAGAAATAATTTGAGGAATTCTTCGAGAAACTCCTGGAAGACTTCCTGGATAAATCCCTGAAGAAATACCTGGATGAGTCCCTGGAACAATTCCCACAGGAATGCCTGTAGAATCCCTTGAGGAATTCTTGGAGGAAGTATACGTGGGTTAATTAGAAATATATTAAGAAATCTCATGAGGAAATACTGGAAGAAATCCTTGATAAATTTCAGGAGGTATCCTTGGAGGAAATGCTGGAGAAATTCCTGGAGGAACTCTGGGAAGAATGCCTAGAAAAATAACAAAAGAAATTTTTTGAAGAAATCTTAGTGAAATTTCAGAAGGAATCCTTGAGGAATTCTTGAAGAAATCCCTGATTTAATTTCTGGAGAAATCCGTGAAGCAATTCCTGGGAAAATCTCTAAAGAGAATCCTGGAGGAATGCCTGGAGAAACTTCTGAACTTCTGGCCTAATTCCTGGGAGAATTCTTGGATAAGACCTAACAGGAATTCCTGGTGAAGTTCTTGGAGAGACTTCTTGGATGGATTCTTGGAGAAATCCCAGAAAAATTCTTGGAAGAATTCTTGTAAAAATCTCCAGAGAAATTCTGGGAGTAATTGCTGGAGAAATTTCTGGGAAAAAAAATCCCTTGAGAAATTCTAGGAATATTTCCTGGAAAACCCGATGGAGGAATTTCTGGAGGATTCTCTGGAGGAATCTCTGGGGTATCCCTGGAGAAATTCGTGGGGAAATCCCTGGAGGAACCCCTGAAGCAATTCCTGGACGAACCTCTGGGGGAATTCCTGGAAAATTTTTGAAAGTATTCCTGGAGATTTTCCAGGAAGGATATCTCAAAAAATCCCTAGAGGATTTTCGGAAGAAATTCCTGGAGGAATTGCTGACACCATTTCTGAAGGATGCCCTGGAGCAATTCCTGGAGATACTCCTGAGGTAAATCCATTGAGAAATTCCTGGAGGAATTCCTGGAGAAATCCTCAAGGGAATTCCTGAACAAATCCCTGGAGGAATCCTTGAAGATATTTGTGGAGGGATTTCTGAGAATATCCCTGGATAAATTCGTGGAGAAATCCCTGGAGGAACCCCTGAAGCAATTCGTGGATGAATCTCTGAAGGAATTCCTGGAGGAATTCCTGAAAAAAATCTGAAAGTATTCCTGGAGAATTTCCTCAAAGGATCTCTGAAAAAAATCCCTAGAGGATTTTCTGCAGAAATCCTCGAAGGAATCCCTGAAGAAATCCATGGGAGAACCTTTGAAGAAATTTATGGGGTAATCTGGGGGAATCCCAAAAAAAAAATCAGAAGAAATTCCTGGAAAAATATCTTAAGAAATTCGTAGAGGATTCCCAAGAAGTACCCTTGGAGGAACTTCTGGAGGATTTTTCCTGGAGGAATCTTCAAAGGATTTCATGGAGGAATCCATAGAAAAATCCCTGAAGAATTTCATGGAGAAATCCATGGAGAAATTCCTAGAGCAATTGCTGATGGAATCTTTGGAGAAATTCTGGGAGAAAGGCCAGGAGGAATCGCTGACATAATTTCTGAAGGATGTCTTGAGAAATTCCTGGAAGAATTCCTTGAGGAATTCCTGAAGCAATTCCTGGGGTAATTCCAGGAGGAATTCCTGGAAGAGTTCCTGGAGAAATACTTGAGAATTTTTGAAAAAAATCCCAGAATATATTCTGGAAAAAAAATCTGGAGAAATTGCTGACATCATTTCTGAAGGATGTTCAGGAGCAATTCCTGGATCAATTCCTAGAGAAATTGCTGGAGGAATTCCTGAAGAAATTCATGGAGTATTTCCTGGAGAAATCCTGTATAAAATCCTGGAGGAATGCTTGGAGCAATTCCTGGAGGTTTTCCTTTGGGAATTGCTGAAGGAATCTTTGGAGGAATTCTTGAAATTACTGGATGAATTTCTTGGGGAGTCTCTAGAAGAACTCTCGGTGAAGTTTCTGAAAAAAATCCCTGAGAAATTCATGGAGGAATTTCTTGAAAAAAAAATCTGGAGAAATTCATGGAGAAATCCTCGATGGGATGTCTGAAGGAATCCCTGGGTGAATCCGTGAAGAAATTCGTGGAAAAATCCCAGAAAAAAAATCCTGAAGCAGTAACTGCAGGGATTTTAAGCGGAATTCCAAGAGGAATCCATGCCGAAATTCCTGGAGGAAAATCTGGGAGAGTTCTTGGAGGAATTCTTGAAAAAAATATTGAAGGCAATTATAGAGAAAATCCTGGAAGAATTTCTGGATGATGAAAATTCTGGAAGAATACTGGATGATTTGCTGATACTATTTATGATGTAATTCCTTGATTAATTTCTGGAGGATTCCCAGAATAAATTCTTGGAGGGGACCCTGGATAAATTCCTGGATAAAACCCTGGAAGAATGTGTGCATGGATTTCTGAAGAAATTCCAGGATGAATTCCTGAAGCAATCCCAGGAGAAACTCCCGGAAGAACTCCTGGGGAGTTCCTGGAGGAAATTCAGGAGGAGTCCCTGAATAAATTCCTCGAGAAATCTCTGCAGGAATCCAAGGAGGAGTCCTTGGAAGAATGTCTGGAAAATTTCCTGGAAGAATGTCTAGGAGAATTCCTGGTGGAATTCTTGGAGGATTTAAAATAAATAAAATAAAATGTGTAGAGCTTCAAAATCAACCCAATTTTCATCGTTTTTTGTAACTTTTCTACACATCGTAAAACCATTCTTAAAAAAGTTCATAAAAGCTTGAAATCTGAAGGATTTGTTGATATGCTCAACTCAAAATCGACATAATAATCACTTAAACCCCTTTGAATCTGGGCCCCATTCGCATAAAATGAAAAAAATATCCTTAGCCAAACAAGTTACTGAAATAAACTTTTATGAACTTGACAGTTATGACAAAGTTCCGAGTAGCATATTAAGCAGCTTTCAGGCTGCTTAGGAGGCTAACAATGAGCCTTGCCCGAACGTGTGTGCAAAGTTCCAGAAAGGCTCATTGTTAGTTTCTTAAGCAGCCAGAAAGTTCCTTTCGGAACTTTATCTGAACTTCGCGGAACTTGAAAGTTCATTTCGTTATGGGGAGTGGAAGTTTAGTTTACTTGGGGATAGCATTACAATTTATAATATTCATCATAGGTTTAATTTTTCAATACTGATTTATTCTTTTTTCCTACAGTCTTTTGGTCTGTTCATGAGAACTGATTTCAAAATTCACGGTAAGTATTATCAGATTCTTTAGAGAGTAAACAACGTGCAGCCGTTGTAGAGTTTCCAAAAGGAGACTTGATACAAAAGTGTTCGCGATCTGTTGTTTCCGAAAAGAAGAGCCACGTCTGAGAAAGCACCATACGTTGCAAAAAAAAAAAAAAACATGATCGATTTTCCAGCAGCGGCATGATGGTAATTCTTTTCCAGGAACGATAAACTGCGTGAAGTTTTGGTAACAGATTCTAGGGTGACGATGGGTATTATCGGCAGGTTTGTTCTCTTCGTCATGGGGGGTTTTTGTGGGCCGATTTGCCTGAAATTTTGGCATATAACTCAGCTTGTTTGGGAAGGATTTGAGGCCAATTCTGAGACCTACAGGTTAAAAACTCCCTATGACGAAGAGAACAAAACTTCCGAGAATACGTAAGTTCCCCTATGTAGTTTATTATTTCACTTATCATTCAAGATCAATCAAGCCGCACAAAGCGTTCTACTCACCAGACAAGACGTCAACCGCGTGTGAAACCCACATCATTCGCAATCGGTTATGCTGAATCGTGGCTGTGGAAGAATTACACAATGAACAATCAGAAGATGCTGACCATATCTGACGTGGTGCCTAAGACACTCACTTCCTGGCTTGTGTCGGGCTTTGCCCTGAGCCCTACTCGAGGCTTGGGACTGATAAAGGCGCCAGTGAAACTAACTGTATCCAAGCCATTCTACATTATTTCCAACCTTCCGTACTCGATCAAACGTTTTGAAGTTGTCCGGATACAGACGACCTTGTTCAACTTTTTGACCGATTTGTTGCCGACAAACGTCACCTTATACAACCTGTGTGGCGAGTTTGAATTTGTAGATCGGACATCATATGACGGTAAGTAGGATTCCAAGATACCTTTTTAAGTTGAGTAAATTCAATAAGGTTGTATACAAGGTTGCAACCATTCATTTGCGAAAATTTACATTCATTTGCTATTATCTCAGTTCAGAAGCATGCTATCGAAAAACAATGTATGGATGAATTGAACCTTGTAGTTTTATCTGAAAGTTCGCCGAATAGCATTAGGGTCGCACACGCATACCAAAGTCGTGAGTAATCTGTGAAGGCAACTTTCCACAGCGTGAATGAAATTTATATTCACCGCGTGAAGAGTTGCCTTCACAGCTCTCTCACGACTTTGGTATGCGTGTGCGACCCTAATGCTATTCGGCGAAATTTCAGATAAAACTACAAGGTTCAATTCATCCATACATTGTTTTTCGATAGCATGCTTCTAAACTGAGATAATAGCAAATGAATGTAAATTTTTGAAAATGAATGGTTGCAACCTTGGTTGTATAGACCAACATGCATACATGCATGATTTTTTTCTTACATCACATTTAAGGGCCTTCTTAACCGCATCTAGTGGTTCCATTGTTTGACCGTCATCCATTACGGTAATCCTGATCCTGAGTGCTCCTTCACTGCTACCATTCAACAGATCCATTCCATCTGGCTGCCACCAAATGTTTTGTCTTTCATCTAATTTTCTTCCCAGTCATCGCCCATGGTGGGCACTGGCGCAGTATTGTGCCGGGTGCCGCGCACCATTGACAGTTACATAAAACCTCCGCATGTTGTTCCTGTCCATACTTTCCTGCGTTCCGTTTTAGCAATCACACTCTCTTCGTGTTGTCGTTTTTTTTTTTTGTAGCGGTGGATTCTTTGCTTCTTCTCTCCTACCTGTACCGCTTCCTGTTGCATCCGGTACCAGCCACTAGCATTCAACTTCTAGTGGCATTTTTTTCGTTAGTTACTCGTTGACGAACCAACTATTACGTGGGCGTCGCTGAGCGGTACCTATCATCTCTTGCGCTGATGTTGTCACTGCTAAACCCCCATAAACTGTTGACATCTCCAGCTACGTTGGGCCTATCCACTCGTCCAGTTTCTGATGGTACTGTGCAGCAACCCCTTCGGCTGACTAGCGTTGAATATTAAAACGCATCGTACTGTTGTTTCTGGACCTCATGACGCTGGATAATCGCGCTCTGATTTTTGCAACTTTAAAATAATGATCCGAGTCAACACTGAAAAAAGGGACATGGTAATTTTGACTGTATCGAGGGTCAACCTAACACATCTTTACTACTTGATTTTGGTAGACCATACTTCGTGCTTGAAACTACCATTGGAGGGGTTTGGTTTACTATGCCTCGTTTTGTTTATGTTTTGATGTTGTTTTCAACCATATTCTTTAGTGTATTTTACCATGCGTAACTACAAGCAACATAGTACGTACAACCATAAAAATAGAGTTTTTACTATGCGCATGGTTGAATAATGGCAGCGGTAATTTCGGGTTTGTTTATTTTCAATTTTTAAAAGAAAAAAAGCTAATAAAAATTGAAGTTATATTTTATTCAATTTAAATACAAAAAATACGGAAAAAAAACCATGCTGCTTCCTAGCTGTTGTTGCCAGTACTGCCACAAATGATTCATCCGTCTTGCCCTTCGCCGTAATTTCATAATTTTATCAAATTTGCTCCCAAGTAGAAGTCATTGCTGATGGTGTGGCGATTTTTTACTTAGGCACAGACGATGTCACAGAAGCAGCAACATGCAGAATTGGCAGCTCAGAGCGCTATGCTAGTGCTGCCCGTAGAGAAATCCAATAATGTTGATGTGATTGCTGCTGATACGGAAGATCTGTAAGAATAGTTCCAGCGATTCAGACTGTAATGTCACAGACAAACAGACGTAACACTCTTCAAAACGGCTTGGCACATGCATTTAACGATCAATTCAAATTTCATTTGATTTGCGCGATCGTTCCACCAGATGCGCTAGTGATCGATCGCTTTGACGTTTGCCAGTGTACACGTTGTTGAATGATGCAAACGAAAATTGCAGGCAATTTGTGTAGTAGTGTGCGTGTCAGCAAAACGTTAATTCGAAATCCATCATGGCCGACAGTGTCGCGCGCGGTTCTACCAACAGGTGGCAGTGTGCTCATAAAAATGACACCGGGCAAACTTGTTGATCAAGTTCCTCTAAGAGTTACGTCTGTTTGTCTGTGGTAATGTCATCAACCAATCTACCTCAATTGCCCAAACTCATCTCTTGAAGTTTTATAAGGATATCGCAGCCAAATCCACAACTCGGTACATCCAGCACCGATTCTTTCTCCTCCACAATTTCTCGCATAATTCCACTAGTTTCTTCTGCTGCAGTCCCCATTTCCCGATTTCAATATAAGGACAGCTATTCCGTGCAGTTCTGTAAGAATGAAGTTAATAATCAATTATTTATTAATCTATATATATAAAAATGCAGTGGCATACGTGGGACCGCGCATAACTTGCGAACGGGTGGTCCGATTTGGGTCGTCTAAGTTTTGTTCTGTTAGTTTTCACCCAA
Organism: Aedes albopictus; assembly: GCF_035046485.1. Classification (NCBI taxonomy): domain Eukaryota; kingdom Metazoa; phylum Arthropoda; class Insecta; order Diptera; family Culicidae; genus Aedes; species Aedes albopictus. The sequence goes on along the minus strand of NC_085138.1, from coordinate 107,870,046 downwards.
GGAAGGTTTATGAGGCCTAAAACATGGGAAAATTGAGAGTTTTTGAAAATCGGGTTTTCATACATTTTGAACGGGGACTTGGGCGCTTGGCTAGGGGCATGAAACGTCAAAAACGCAGTAGGCAAGACAAAGTTTGCCGGGTACAGCTAGTAAACTATAAATAAATATGATTTATACTTATCTGCTGGATCAATATAAAACACAGTCAAAAATGAAAAAAGAGGCGGCCATGTTACGTTTCTCTAAGAATGCTGCCTGTTCGAGTCAACTACAAATTGTAGTCGTGAAACATAGTCATGGTAATTTTAACTATGAAATTAGCACCCAAATCAACCAAAGTAAATGGTAATGGTTACTATTAGGAGATCTGTCAAAGCATAGTTATTATGATCAAATTTGGGTAAAATTAACACAAACTTTTGTCAAGATTACCATTTTTTTACCCTCCGCTGACCTCCACGCCAAAAAACTCGCGTGGAGCTTCCTGGTTGTGGACACACCTAACAAAGTACGAACAAAAACAACGCGGATACTAGGAAGCTAAGAATTAAAAAAAACTAATGTGAAATCCCAGTGGAGCCTTTGCTCATTTGAAGGGATTCAAAATCAATAATAGGGTAAGAAATCAAACTTTGAACTAGGCAAATTGTAATCTTAATTTGAACCATTTCGAAATTCATTAAAACGACGTACTTTTTAGGCAAATATTGCACCGAAAAAGATGTTGAACAGCTTTCCGTAATATAACCTGATAACATGTACTTTAAAAGCATTAAAAAAGCGTTTTCTTCATGGAAAACAGGAAATTGAAAAATCATTGTGATTTCACCCATTTCCCCCCAGAGAAAGCACATTTTCAGTGCATTCGTACAGCTCATGCATTGTATCACACGCAATATGTGAACACGTCAAATGAAAGCTTATTTACCGTAGAATCGACCAACCGAATAATATTCCGTATTATTTGTCATAAAATTATCAAATTTAAGTAATTCTTACTTGGAGAATGTTATCTTAAGTTGAACCATTCATCAACTGCAGGAAAACTTGACTCGATCGACAATAGACATTTTCAATTCATGCTGCCTCTTCTCATCACTTAAAAAGAGAGATGAAATTACAGGAATATGGTCACTCATGTCACTGAAAATAGTGTGGTTTTTTAATCTTGCAGCTAAATCCATAGGGCAAATGAAATGATCCGGAATTCATTGCGTTCCAATACCAGGTCGAAAGAAACTTTCTCTGCCGATCTGCGTCATTTGTATTTCCGATGACTATTTTCATATCTTGTTTTGGGTACTCTTTGTAGGCCTTATCAATGCTCTCATCCTTCATGTCATCGGGTTTATCGTTCGTTGGCGCATAGATGCTGATTAGGCTGCAGTTGAAGAATATGCCCCACATCCTCAACACACAGATTCGATCGCCACGGAAGCCAAATCCACGTTCTGTCTTACCGCCGCTGTAGTGGATGTGGTACTTGAATGAAGTGTTGACGATGGGATCCACCTCTCAGAATTCGCGTTCTCCGGTTTTGGGCCAGCGTATCTCCATTCCAATCGTTGTCCTTAATTCGTTGTCGGGTCTGTTGCCGTTGAATCAATCCGTTTGCTCTACTATAGCTTATCTTGGTGTTTGGAGGTATTTCAGCAGACTACCTTACCGAGGCTGGGCTGCCTACATCGCGTTGAAACGGTTGCCTCCTTAGGTATAGCAGACGCGATACAGCATTAAATGCTGTGGATGAAATTTTCATACTCAGTCGCTGGAAGTCAAATTCGTATCGTACTTACCTTACCTTACCGATCAGTCTAAGGCCGGGGTGGCCTCTGCTGTACACAGTAGCCGTCTCCATTCCACTCGGTCCATGGCTGTTTGTCTCCAGTTCCGCACTCTGCGTAGGGTCCGCAGATCGTCCTCCACTTGGTCGACCCACCTAGCTCGCTGCGCTCCACGTCTTCTTGTACCGGTCGGATGGCTCTCGAGAACCATTTTAGTCGGGTTGCTATCCGACATCCTGATGACGTGACCCGCCCACCGTAGCCTCCCGATTTTCGCGGTATGGACGATGGTTGGTTCTCCCAGCAGCTGATGCAGCTCGTGGTTCATTCGCCTTCTCCAAGTCCCGTCTTCCATCTGCACTCCGCCGTATGTGCCTGCCATATGCGTATACGCAACACCTTCCGTTCGAAAACTCCAAGGGCGCGTTGGTCCTCTGCACGTAGGGTCCATGTTTCGTGCCCATAGAGGACGACCGGTCTAATCAGCGTTTTGTAGATGGTTAACTTCGCGTTACGGCGAACTTTATTCGACCGTAGAGTTCTGCGGAGTCCAAAGTAAGCACGATTTCCTGCCACAATGCGCCTCTGTATTTCTCTGCCCAAGTAACACACTTGTCACGGAAGAGTTACAGCGGCGCAGGTTTTTGTTGAGCAAAAGTCACTATGACTTACTTCTAGCAAGTAAGTATTTATTTGTTAGAAGTGCGTCGTAGTGACTTCTGCGCAACAAAAACCTGCGCCGCCGTGACATTTCCCTGACAAGTGTGTTACTTGGGTGCTGGTGTCGTTGTCGGCGGTCACCAGTTAGCCCAAGTACACGAATTCGTCGATATAAATTCGGGGTGGCGGGCGCGCTGATTCCTCCCTGGAGCCCTTTGCCATCATGTACTTTGTCTTCGACACATTAATGACTAATCCGATTCGCCTGGCATCACTCTTTAGTCGGATGTACGTTTCCGCCATCGTCTCAAATTTACGAGCAATAATATCAATATCATCAGCGAAACCAAGCAGCTGAACGGATTTCGTGAAAAAAATCGTATCGTTTGATATGCTATTGTTCAGTTTTTGCGTTTTCGTGTACTTGATAAACACTTATTAGGTAAAATTGACTTCAGAAAATGTGGACAGTTTTAGGCTATCTGTTAACAATTAGGCTAACAATTTCCCGAAACAATACACTGTCATTGCAACCTCTTAAATTTCGACCCAGTTACAGCGCCGTAATGACTGAAAAAGCAACTTTTATTGTTTCAGGAATACTTGGCAAACAAGCAATTGTGGTGCCGTACGGTCAACCAACATCAGCTTCGTTTCTGATTAAAGCCAAAAAGCTGGGAGACATCACAGTAAAGATCAAAGCCGAAAGCACTTTGAGAACTGATAAATTGAAACACAAACTTCGTGTGACACCGGAGAGCCTATTACATTTAAACTCGGAAACAGTATTCATTGACCTTGAATCGCATGGAACGCAAAATTTCAACATGCGTATCAACATTCCGAAGCGTGCGGATCGAGGATCGGTCAACATTCAAGCAATAATAGATCGTAAGTATTTCTCTGCAATCAAGTATTCGGTGAAGAATTAAGCAATATTGCTTTAGCTGTTTCAGCTTCGTTCATGACAACTATTGCTCAGAATTTGAGCCATTTATTCGCAATCCCAACTGGAACCGCTAGTTCAAGTCTACAGGCAATAATTCCCAACGTAGTTCTACTAGATTGCATCAAGGAGACAAACCTAAAGGATCCCCTCGTAGAACAAGGAGCCGTAAACTATCTATCCACTGGATACATAAATCTACTGAAGTACAGACATTCTAACGGGGCATTTGGCCAATGGGATCCCCCACAGAAGAAATCAAGCATTTTCCTAACGGCACTTGTTGCCAATGCTTTTGCTACTGCAGCCAATCATATTGAAATCGACAAAACCATAGTCACAAAAGCTTTTTCATGGATAAAAGAAAAACAGAAACAAAACGGATGCTTCGAAGAAGTTGGAGAAATTATCTACGAACCCATGCAGGATAGTTCATCGTCCTTTGCCCTCACGGCGTTCGTAGTTGCTGCCATCCAGGAGAATAATGTAACCGCTATCCAATTTGGTGAACTCATGGAGAAAGCTACGAACTGTTTGGCTGAAAACTTTCATTCACTCACAAACGCGTACGACATAGCATTGGCCACTTATGCTCTATCTTTGACGGGACATGCTAAACGGCAGGACTATTTGCATAAACTGATCGGAAAATTCCACGAAGCTCGTACTGGACGATCCTGGGCCGAAGATTTAAAGGTAGAAATTACCGGATACGTTCTGTTGTCTTTGCTAGCACAGAATATGCACCAGAAAGCTATTCCCATCATGGAGTGGTTGAACGCACAACGATACGCTACTGCAGCATTTTCCGGCATTCCCAGTTCTTTTGTAACACTTAAAGCGCTTGGAAAAATAGCTGTGTATCTACATAAGAGAGAAACAAATTACACGGTTCACATAAGAAGTAATGTTATGCATAGGGTATTGACAGTCGATAATTCAAACTCTCAAAGCCTTATCGCAATTGATTTTCCTAATAACACACACACGCTTGAATTTGAAATCGAAGGTATTGGCTTTGGTTTCCTCCAAGTGGATTATACATATAAATTGGGCATCCAAAGAAAAAGAGCTTCTTTTCACCTCGATGTGATCGTTATGGATACCAGTACTTACAAGATTCAAAACCTGCAAGTGTGCTTGAGCTACGCACCGATGTACCCTAATGAAACTTCTGGAGTTGTCCTGGTGGAGGTTTACCTTGCGGATGGATTCGTAGTGTACGAGAACGCGCTCAAAGATCATTATCGTCATATAATAGTAAGTATTTTGTTTAGTCTCCCTTTTATTGTAAACTACATGCTACAATATATTCGTAGAAAACCGAACGTGTCTTCAACAACACTGCCCTGTTTGTGTACTACGATGAAGTGAGTACAGAACAAGAGTGCTTCGAAGTTACGGCACACCGGAAGTATCAGACCGCATTGCACCGACCGTCCTACGTAGTAGTGTATGACACCAATGATTTGGGTGGGATTGCGTCAACACGATAAGGGCTCGGATATTAATTAAAATTGTATTACTGTTGCAGATAAGCACGCAATAACATCGTACGAAGACGTGGCCCGAGAAGGATGACTACACATCGATCAACTGTCATGACCCAGCTTACAAATTTGATTGTTTCAACATTATTGTTATAGTTTGCGTAAATCCTAATTTGATATATAACTTTAATGAAATTATAATAATGTAATAATAGGTACTTCAATATGGAAGACAAATAATTAAAAAGAACTGCACTAGCAGCAAAAATTAGTTAGATTCCTAAAAACTTCGGTAAGTAGATCCATTCTTCAAATGTTTTCCAGAATTGTTATACCTACCTATGTTTTGTGGATATGCGTAGTAGCGTGGTTCAAAAAATCGTTTTTGCTCCACACCGCTTTTTCGATTCGTAACCAGATTCTCAGACTTCTCCCAAAAATTGAGCTGATTTGGTTGAAAATTGAGAGTGCACAAGCCCTTCAAAGTTTGTATGGGAATTACTATGGGAAAAGGACGTTTTTCATTTAATTGACCGTAGCATTTCTCCAGGTACCTTAGAGTGTTAGTTGACCCTTGGTAGTCCTAGGCTACTCAATCACCTACAACTTTGCCGAAGACAACATTGAAATCGGACGTCTCATTAATTAATTATCGATTTTCATCCAACTGGCGAAACATTAACAGTGATCGTTCAACTTCCCAGCAGGCAACATTGCTGCTCAAGGCGCCAAAGATAGCACACATAAATCATGGCTACTATGTTTCAAGGCGAATTGCAGTGATGCCCATCCAATAATGTAACCATCATATTCAAAGATTTTCATTCTGGACAAAAATTAATAAATAATTAATGAGGCGTCCGATTTCAATGTTGTCTTCGGCAAAGTTGTAGGTGATAGAGTAGCCTAGGACTACCAAGGGTCAACTAACACTCTAAGGTACCTGGAGAAATGCTACGGTCAATTAAATGAAAAACGTCCTTTTCCCACAGTAATTCCCATACAAACTTTGAAGGGCTTGTGCACTCTCAATTTTCGACCAAATCAGCTCAATTTTTGGGAGAAGGCTAAGAATCTGATTACGAATCGAATAAACGGTGTGGAGCAAGAACGATTTTTTGAACCACGCAAGAGATGGGCAAAACAGTTTTTTCAAGGGAACCATTCTCAATTGAACAGTTCCTTAGAAAGAACTAGTTCTTTTGAACCGTTCTTTCGTTCAGCAGTTTTTATGGTTGTATTGTGAACCGAAATTTGACTATTGTACGTTGCCGTGTTATTTACGTGATATGTGACCAGCAGCAGTCAAAGCAAATCCAACTTGGCAAAAATGTATAGGATTTGCCATACTGAGTATATTAACACATTATTTATCAACTGCCGTTTTTCGACTGGCTGCATATTTTATTGGACCACTATTTTGCAAAATGAAAAACTGAATGAACAATTTTGTAGTTCATTCATTTTCTCGTTTTTTTAGAGAACGGTGAACTACCGTTCTTTTAAAATAAACGACCGTTCAGTCATTATTTCCTTAGAACTAGTTCTTCGGAACTGATAAGCATAAGCATGAGCATTAGTGACCGTACACTTTTTAGTTGCTAATCCGTGATTGACCTGAGCAAGCGAAACTGCACAGAAAACCAATAGGCTTGGGGCTAGGGATTCACACACCATCCTCAATGTACACTAGCCTGGTACACGGTTTATATGGGAAAATACAAAAAAATGGAAAAACTCAAGTTCTTGTATATTTTTTGAGTTCCACTTTGGTCCCATATCAACTGTGCAAAATTTCAGATCAATAGGAGAAATTATATTTTAGCGCCCGCCATTTCTAGTTTTTCATACGATTTACTATGGGAAAATTTTACTCCTGCAAAGAAAAATCGCTAGGAGTCACCCCTTGATCCCTAAAAATATGTCGACAAATGATTTTTGTAGAATACTTTACTAGGAATCAGACCTCCGAAGACAGCAAATCGATGCGACGTTCGTGGAAAAAGTTATTAGGCCTCACCCGATCGATAATTCCTTACATGTTAAACAGCGTTTGCATGCCATTCGGTTTTCAATCAATAACTTTTTCCACATGCCTCAGATCGCTTTGCGGTCTTTGGAGGGTTGGTTCCTCGTAAAATTTCCAACAGAAATCATTCATCGATTCATTTTCAGGGGTTAAGGGGCAACCTGTGGCGATTTTTCTTTGAAAAAGTGATTTTTCCCATTTTAAATCGTATGAAAACTTAAAATGGCTGGCGCTAAAATATAGTTTCTCCGATCGATCTGAAATTTTGCACAGTTGATATGGGACCAAAATGTCTTTTTGTGTCCCACGCTAATGTACACGTTTGAGAGCTCGAACGTTATTGGGTCAATAACGGCGCCAGCCACGTCCTTACGGTCAACCGGGGAAATGAAGAAATTAGAATTGGATAGGCAGTCAGGTACCTGAAACTTTTGCCAGGCTTGGTAAGGTGGTATGAACTACCAATTAAACCGATCTGTTTAAAAGCGCAGGTCGCACGAGAGAAGTTTCACGCATTATTCGTTCAATACATGGCCTACTTGCCTAATTTCACCTTCTATAAAATTTTCACACTTGTTCGCTACCTAGCGAATTCTATCATATCTATCATTTCATTATCCACTTTGATTTCTACTCCCTTGTAACCGTGTGTTACAAGTTTTTAAGATTTTTAATATGTGCTATATGTTGATTTTTGATACTTTCACGTTCCTTAGGTTATTAGGTGTTGGGTTAGTAGGGTTAATTAAATTAAAATGTATAAAAATTGTATGTTTGTTAGTAGGGTTAGCTAGATTTAAATTCAAATGATGTAAAACATTACAACGGTACATAGTGGGTACAAGGAGCAGACATGTTGGAATACACATAGTGGGTACAACATGATAAGGCGGGCGTAGATCCTATACAAAAGGGGTGGTGGAACAATAACTGTCTCCATAGAGAAGGGATTGTAAGGATTAAGGTGTAAAAAGAATCCGCCATCCCTCATTAAGTATCTGGCGTTCGAGTGCTTCGGATCGATAAGAAATTCTTATAAAGTGTCCTAGTTGCAATAGAAGTGAGTGGCTTGAACGATTTGGGAGAAGATAAGAAGTTCATTCAGGTATGCTTCTACTAATATAGTGGTTTTAAAACTAACTTAAACCTACGTTAAAGTTAGTGACTAGATTGTGTAGTACGGTTTGTAAAAATATCCTCCGCATTGCCCTCACAGGACCTTTTGTGGTACCTTAAGGTACACCACCGCCATTTTGTACGCCAACCTATAGGGTTGGTGAAGCACACGACTCGGCCTAGTGGTCCCTTGTTGGCCACTACGCCTAACCGTAAACGAGTAAACCCGCTCTGGTCTTGCGAGGCCATAATAGTTAAGGAGTGATTCCTCGGGACCCCTAAGGGTGCCCTAACCGTAAAAGAGGACCTCTCTCGGCAGAGTCTCTCCGGCCTTGTCCTGGGCTCTGTCGATGTCCGTCAAGGAGGGAAGACGCCAGCGAGACACGTAGATCGCACCTTTCCGTCAAGCCGATCTACTATAGATCCAGCAGCCAATTTCCGACCACCATTCCACCACCCAAGCCGTAAATCCGCCGGCGGACAGGCCGTCCAGCCCGCAGCAGCATCGGCGAGCGCTCGTCCACCGACCAAGACTTCAGACAGTGCACCACCAACAGTAGCAGTACCGGTACGTCCCCCAAAACCCTGATAAAACCACCCACTCTACACCATAAATCACAATAGCTTTCAATAAATTCAACCCACACCATTCTAAGATTTTCAATAAAGCCAATAGTTCATTCATAGTTCAACATTTTCAATTCCCATAGCCTAAGTAAGGTGACAGTGTCTGCACGTTGGTCGCGGAGCCCCTCCGATTGCCCAGTAGTAAGCCGGCCTTGAGACCCAGTTCTAAGGGTCCCTTGCTACTGCAGTTTTACCGCGAGTTTTGCCCGGGTAACACCCTTATACTATGAGTAGAAAGAGACCGATATAGCCACAAAATCATCAAATTATTAATAGAATACGGTCGACAAATCAGAATATGCTCTTAGTTATATTATTAGTTGCATATGAATCATAATAGGTATGATCGTCTGACTGATGGAGAGCAAAGCAAGCATGTAGAGACAGAGAGTGTGAGAGTATAATAGAGAGCTTCTCAGTACTTTTTGAAAGCTTCCGCTCTCTGTGAAGCGAGAGTATTGGGGAGAGTGTTATTCGTTATGCTTTCGGTTCACAGTAATCACAGTGCGTTGATAAAGAGAGTGCTCTTAGTCTCTGCGTGCATCAGACGGATGTCTGGTTCTACCTATGTTCTATGCTTCACCTTCATATTATGTTGTGTCGATTGGGTATTGACCTATACTCTGACTTAGGTGTTTATTTCTAGGGAATCTGAAATGTGATTTTGGGTAGGACTGTCATTGTCGCGTTGATATTGATAGGCCCACAGTGAGAGTGACAGTGGCATCGATAGTCAACTGTCGGAACTGATAATACGCAGCTCTGTAATGACCCCTACAAATAATTACGTAAATTATGGACGCGACCTAACCTTTGAGTAATTCAAGAAGCTTTTCAAACCGTAACGCTTTGAAATAATCATTACGGACATTCTCTAAAGCACAGATAACCACAGTCAAAACCGAAAAACTGCAGCAATGCTTTCGCATGCTTGGATGACCCTGCTTTACTGATATGTGAAGAGAATTTTGTTGAGATTGCGTGGGAATCACACGGACTGATAGCACTGAGTATGTCAAAAAAAGTCCACATTTGACTTTTTCTCTCAGTGTTCTGGCTGATCTCCATACGTTTGGTTTTGCGAATGTAGAGAAGTGCCAATCGTTGCAGTACAATAACTATGAACACGCTGATCGTTCTAGTGTGTAGTGTTCTTGCTATAGCAAATTGCCTGGATGCCAGGTAGGTGTTGACAGTAGGATACGTCACAATCCGTCGTCGATCTAGTAGCAATGCTTGTTTCTCTGTATTTCAGTGTGATCACCTTTGGGCCGAAATACATCCGGCCTAAACAACCCTATATTGTGGCCATGGCCAATCCACATAGGTCAGATGTGAGCGTCAATCTCACCTTAACTTGTGACGGTGGAAGTTTTTCTCTGTTTGGTAAAACTCTCAAGAGACAGAGTGTGGAGCGTTACTCTTTAATGGTTCCAGATGTATATAACATTGAAAGTGAATGTTCCTTTTTGGCCGTCAACGATGGCGGAAAGATAAGTGTGTATCAAGAAGTCGAGCTAAGTATTGCACGAAAGACACTATCGATATTTATCCTTACTGACCCTACGTCTCCACTAGACAGAAATGTCTTGCCATTTTGCTGCCAGAAAGAGAAAACGTAACAGAAATGATCAACACCGCTGCTTTCCATGAAAACAGCGAGAGATCATTTCTGTCATGACACATCTGTCCAGAAAAATGGCAAGACATTTCTGTCTAGTGGAGACGTCGGGTGACAAACCCATCTATCAGCCGGGTGAAATAGTAAGATTTCGGGTGGTCGTACTCGACATGGCGACGATGCCCGTTAATCATATCGACAGTATCCAGATCGTTTTTGAAGACAGCAATTGGCATTCCCGGAGGCAGTGGACTCGAGCTGTGCTTTACAAGGGAATTTTCGCAGCCAATTACCGGTTGTCGCCCACTCCGACTCTGGGCAGGTGGACCATTAAGGTTACAGCAATTGATGTAAGAATTAAATTATCTATTTCATAAATAACTGTATACGTATGAACTCAAGAACCTAATTTGAGTACTTTTAAACTTACTTTTGAGTTATTTTTTCGTCTTCTCTCTCATCCACTCTCTTCGTTTTTGTCTCAGTATCTCAGTGTGTTGCAATCGGGAAGTTATAGTAATAGTTTAATGTAGTAACACTTGCCAAATAGTTATTTTGTGGTCAGCCAGTAGGGTATGCATATTGAAGAGTTTTGTTAACTGCTAAATCCTCCATAATTGCGAATGGGGAACGAACAAATAATATGGCGGCTGTACCATCCATCTTCCGATTACCAGTCGCTGACGAGGGGCACACACACAAAAGCTAAGTGAAATTCAGGATTTTTTTTGCCTCAAATCAGCGATAAAAAAATGGTGAATTCATAAGTAACGTTAAAGGAAAAATATATAGCAATACTGGTTTCGCTTACGTGGCTGCAACCCAATAGAATTTACAAAAAATAAGAACACAATATCGACTAACCCAGTATTTTAAAAACAAACTAACATAAAGTTACTCTCTTTAGGGTGTCATTCGCAACGAGAAGTTCCAGCAGTTCGAGGTTCGAGAATACGATTCGCCCAAGTTTGCCGTCAAAGTAGTACCTTCGCGCATTCTGCTGATATCCGACAAAGAAATCAGTTTGAACGTCGAATCACATTACACATTCGGAGGTCCAGTCCGGGGAGAAATTTTTGTACAACTGTTCACCGATGATGATTTACAAGTAGCCACTCACAGCAATAGAAGAAGTTTTAATGGTACCGGTAGTTTTCCGTTCATGCTGGACGAGGAACTCTACGTTCCGGATGGCGAGGATTATGTCATGGTACGAGCCAACGTAACGCTGTCGGAAAAGGTTTTCAGTAAGTGAAATGAGTTATTGGTTTTCTTCGGAGATTTATTTAATACAGTTCTGAGTAATTCCGACAGATTTTACGTTGACCGTTACCAAAGAAATTCCTGTATTTATGTGCCCGTATCAAATTGAACTTACAAGTGCTGTGAAATACTATCGGCCTGGGGTACCATATCACTGCAGGTTATCTGTCAAAGATCACTATGGAGTTTCAGTAAAACACAAGCCCATAACAGTCAAAACCGATACAGGTGTGGAACGATCAGTAACGCTTGACGACCAAGGAGTAACATCTTCAGACCTCCCCATGCCAGATGAAGCTGACTTTGTAGAGATATCGGTGAGTATTCTTTGAGCTGTAGTCGGTGCATAAATATACTAATTATTTCTTTTGTCTTAGGTAAGCTTAGAAAACCGGGTATGCAAAAATATCCATACGATAGAAGGCCTTGAATTTACGTCATCCCAATACCTGCAAATTTCTTCGCTCAAAAGGTTTCCATTGAACTACCCGAAGCTACGAAATAGTATTAATTCGATTTTTTTAGAAATTTGAAGGACCCAACTGTGTCCTTCATCGTCAGATCGAATGTGGAGTTATCTCATTTATACTACTTTGTAACAAGCCGAGGAAACATTTTGCTGGCCAAACATGAGCGTTGTTATAGGAAAAGGTCACATATGATTAACTTTGAACTCACCGTAGATATGACGGTACAGTCTAAACTGTTTGTCTACACACTTAATTCCGGTCACTTTATTATGGATCATTGTGAACTGAACTATTTTGCAAATGAAGTGAGTCGGGTTCGACATGTAGTTAAATCCAGAAGAAAATATAATGTCCTAAATTATAGGTGGAGGTCTCACCAGAAGAATACATATTTCAACCAAATCAAGACGTTGAACTAAATGTCAAAGCGGAGAAAGATTCGTATGTAGCTTTTCAGGCAATCGACCAAGGAGCTTTCCTGGAATACGATGGATTTGGATTAAAGAAGGCGCATGTTCTTGAGGATCTAGATGAGTACACCCATGGTGGCATTGACTACGAATTTGACCCTGTCGGTGTAAGATTTTATAATGGACAAACAGATATTTGTTTTTCAGAAAACTAAATACTTTTTCTCAACAGTCTTATGGTCTCTTTTCGAGAACTGATTTCGATACCCGCGGTGAGTATTGTCAGATTCATTTTAGAATAAGCAACGAGTAGCCATTTCTTTGATAATATTTTTTTTTATTCTTCAACCACTTAACATAATTTTACAGCGCTTCTGTCCACTAGGGCACTGCGTGAGCGATTCCAATTGGCAGTTGTACTTACACTTTTCTACAGCGCCTAAATGTATTCTATTCTAATTCTACTATATCGAACTGGTTGCCTTTGCACTGCTGCCACTTTCTACCCTGTCCATGGTAGAATTATGAGCACGAGGATGTTGATGTGTGACTCTTGTTCCTGTTTCCAGTCCGATTGGGGGTTCATTATGAGTTGCTGTCAGCCGATATCCAAGTTTCCGGGTCCGTTAGAGCATATGGACCTTGACGAGAATTTGCAAGTGCCCGGGCTGGGATCGAACCCATGATCATCCACTTATGAAGTGAACGTGTAGCCACTACGCTACGGGCCCCAGCCTTTGATAATATTGATAATACTTATTTTTGTGAGCATCAAAAAAGCGCCAAATTATTGAAAACATGTTTTGTAGGAAAAGACGCCATATGCATCTATCTTCGTAAGGCTGGTTCCTAGTCTCATTGTACTTTTTGTGTTATACTTCTTTGTTTTCGTTGTTTGTTTATTTGGATTCACTTGTTGAACCAACCCTCAATTCACACCTCACAAAAGCTCTGTGGCACTTCAAAGTTGGATTTCACTGCTACAGAATGCAGCAAAAGCTGTTCAATTAACAAAATAAATCACTTTTTTCCAGCCGGTAAAATGTAAACAATCTCAGTAAGCAACAGTTTTTCTTCGCCTAGGGAGGATGCAAGCTAAAGTGTGCGTGGATTTTCTGCACACTAAACATCGTATTTCACAACCACAGAGAATGATTTCTTCGTTGCACTGTGGTGGCGTATTATGATTTGGTGGGCAAAACTTTTATTTGAACTGTTTTGGTCGTCATTCTAAAGCTACATCCACTTCATTTTAAAATGCTTTCTTCTCAGTCACTTTTTGAACCCATGTTTTGTTTTGGATTGCGAAGAATTTGATCGACTTTTCGAATAAACAGCTATGGTCAATCATAACTTCTGACCAACTGTATTGTAGTTTTCCTTGAGCGGAAACCGTAGCTGTTCTTGTTCAGAAACGATATAATGCGATCAATTTCAGTAATAGATTTTAGGCAATGTATCATTTCACTTTTTCTTTTAGATGAATCAAGGCGCACCATGTGGTCTACTCATCATACAAGACGTCAACCGAGGGTTAAACCTATATTATTCGCAACCGGTTATGCTGAATCGTGGTTTTGGAAAAACTACACAATGGACAATAAGAAGGAGTTGGCCATGTCTGACGTGTTCCCTAAGACAATCACTTCCTGGTATGTGACTGGGTTCGCTCTGAGCCCTTCTCGTGGCATAGGACTGATAAATGCACCGGTGAAGCTGACTGTCTCCAGGCAATTCTTCATTATTGCCAACTTTCCGTACTCGATCAAACGTTTCAAAGTTGTCCGGATACAAGTGACCTTGTTCAACTTTTTGACCAGCTCGTTGCCGACAAACGTGACTTTATACAACCAGTATGACGAGTTTGAGCTCGTGGATCGGACACCGGATGGCAGTAAGTGAGATTCCAAGATACATTTTTCAGTCGAGTAGATTCGCATCTGACTAACTACGAGGTAGTGCATTTGTAGGAACCATTCCAACTGCACAAGTGTAGTCAGACAATTGGTCTAATAATTCCTTGAAGAAGTATCATTGCAACCTATTGACTTTCGACCTAGCTAAACCGTCGAAATGGCTGAAAAGGAACTTTTATTGTTTCAGGAATACTTGGCAAACAAGCAATTGTGGTGCCGTACGATCAACCAACATCCGTTTCGTTTCTGATTAAAGCCAAAAAACTAGGAGACATCACAATAAAGATTGAAGCCGTGAATCATTTGAGAATTGATGAACTAGAGCACATACTTCGTGTAATACCAGAGAATCATCTGCGTTTTAAGTCGGAAAAAGTATTCATCAACCTTACTTCGCATGGAAAGCAAAAGTTTTACTTGCCTCTCGACATTCCGAAGTATGCGGATCAAGAATCGGTCAACATTCAAGCATTAATAGATCGTAGGTATTCATCTGCAATTCAGTATTCAGTGTTGAATTAAGCAATATTGTTTTAGCAATTTCAACTTCGCTCATCACATTCGTTGCTCAGACTTAGAACAGATCGCATGCAATCCAAACTGGAACCGCCAGTTCAAATCTACTGACCATTATTCCCAACCTAGTTCTACTGGATTACATCAAAGAGGCAAACAAAAAGGAACCTGCCGTAGAACAAGAAGCAATTAATCATCTATCCACTGGATACACAAAACAACTGAAGTTCAGACATTCTAACGGAGCATTTGGCCAATGGGATCCACCACAGAAGAAATCAAGCATCTTCTTGACGACGCTAGTTGCCAATGCTCTCGCCACTGCAGCCAAACATATTAGTATAAACCAAACTATTGTCACAAAAGCATTTTCATGGATAAAAGAAAAACAGAAACAAAACGGATGCTTCGAAGAAGTTGGAGAAATTATCTACGATCCAATCCAGAATAACTCATCTAACTTTGCCCTCACGGCGTTCGTAGTTGCGGCTATCCAGGAGAATAATGTAACCGCTATCCAATTTGGTGATCTCGTGGAGAAAGCAACGAACTGTTTGGCTGAAAACTTTCAATCACTCACAAACACATATGACATAGCATTGGCCACTTATGCTCTATCTTTGACGGGGCATTCTAAACGACAGGACTATTTAAATAAACTGATCGTAGAATATCACAAAGATCATACTGGACGCTGCTGGGACGGAGAGTTACAAGTGGAAATAAGAGGATACGTCCTTTTGTCTCACCTAGCACAGCATATGTACCAGGAAGCTATTCCCATCATGGAGTGGTTGAAGGAACGATACTCTACTGGAGCATTTACCGGCGTTCCCAGCTCTTTTGTGGCACTGAAAGCACATGGAAAAATGGCTGTATATCTACGAACAAGAGAAACAGATATCGCGATTCGTATGAAACTTGGTCGTATGCATATGGTATCGATAGTCTATGATTCAAACTCTCTAAATCCTTTGGTTCTTGATATTCCTAATAACATTCGCACTCTTGAATTTGAAATCGAAGGTATTGGCTTTGGTTTCACCCGATTGGATTATAAATACGAAATAAACATTCAAAAACTAAAGGCTTCATTTACACTGGATGTAATCGTTCTCGATACTAACAGTATCAATATTCAAAACCTGCGAGTGTGCGTGAGTGATCTACTTATTGAATCTTATGAAACTTCTGGAGTTGTCCGGGTGGAGGTGTACCTTCCGAGCGGATTCGAAGTAAACGAGAACGCACACATCGATCGTGATCGTCGTGTTAAAGTACGTTCATTTATTAGCCTTTATGTGGATGTAAACTACATACTGCAATTTATCCGTAGAAAACCGAACGAGTCTTCAACAACACCGCCCTGTTTGTGTACTACGATGAAGTCAGCGCAAATCAAGAGTGCTTCGAAGTTACTGCACACCGGAAGTATCAAACCGTATTACACAGACCGTCCTACGTAGTAGCGCATGACACCACTAATTTGTGTAAGATTGCGTCAAAGGTTACGTTAAGGGTTCGGATATTAATTGAAATTGTATCACTATTTGTTGCAGATAACCCCGCAATAACATCGTATGAAGTCGAGGTCCAAGAAATCGATGAATTGTGAGCTATTGTTGGTAAGCTTACAAATTTGAATGTTTCAACATTATTGTTCAAATTTGCTCACAGCTTTATTTGATAAATAACTGGAACGAAACTGTAATAATGTATGATTCAATAAACAAGAGATGTAATTGAATAGCACTACGAGCGAAGATTATTTTGATTCCCAACAACATAGAACACAATTGTTGTAACTTACACTTTCCTTTGGATTGTTAGGGTAATTGTTCCCTTCGTTGCGGTAGTACCGTGATTTCGGGTGAAATTGATCACTTTTCACAGTTTTTGGCTTCTAATCTTTGAATAGTTGTCGATATGGCCAAACTCAATGCTTTAAAACAAGTACGACCACGGGTTTCATCATTCAACGAGGTTGAAAGTTTTCCTGCAAATCATTTTATTGCAATAAATATCATTTGAAATAAAAAATCAGAAATTTTAGTTTCGGGGTGAAATTGATCAGTCAGTGAAATGTTTTTGTTAGTGCAGGAAACAAATTTTCCATCTGAATTATTCTCCCCAGAGTGCGAAAAGCTTTGTAAAACTTATACAAGTTTAGTAAATTCTTAATTATTTTAATTTAAAGTTTAATAAATCTAACGAAAACGCCTAAAAGTATGCAATTTCCATACTACACAAGTCATAACTTTAGAAAAAGTCCAATTTTATGTATAAATATCAATATTTATAGAACTTTTGATGACGAAATCGGGTTTAGCGAACACTTGGCAGCTATAAACATGCATTTGAATATTTATTCCACGTGCGATACAGCTACGATAACAAAAGTTTGAAAGTGTCTTTGAAAATCGCCAAATACGCAGTTTCGGAAAATATTAAATTTAATACAGAAATATGTGACTAATTATCTGTAAAACATGTAAACTCATCATTCAATAACCCTTGAGCCAGATGATGGCCATTTTCAACAAATTGTTTTAAGTTCAAAGCTTTATTTTTGACAAACAAAAATTGCCCTCACGTTGATCAATTTCACCCCACTGATCAATTTCTCCCGAAATCACGGTACCTATTGTTGCGGTAGTGGTATTTGAGCACTTTTTCGACTGAAATGTTAAAAACCCGATTTAATCCACCTATGGTGAACAGAACCCTTCTTACACTTATTAACATTATACAACAATACAATATTTGTATTTAACATATTTATTTTGTGTAATTGACCAAAAGTTCTAGAAAATATTGTGGATTTCGCATCTAGTGGATTGGTTTCCAAAATACCATCATGGACCATGGACTAAACTACCAGAAATGCCTGACACTTCCTAGAATCTTGTATAGAATGTTTAAAAAATAGCTTAAATATTCTGGAATATTGTATCTTTTGTTAACTGCCAAAAGATCTTGAATCGATTAACAAATGGGTAAGAAAATCAGCGAGATACACTTTGTCTAATATCTCTTAGTTAGTCGATTAAATAAGCTCCGAAGAACTTGGTATTCATGGTTATGGTGTAGAAAGGACAAAAATGATATATCTACTAAGTTAATCAGTTTTGGCATCCCACAATATATAAATTCGAAGCTTTCATTTAACATATTGTTAGTTTTCATAGAATTCCTGTGTATTTGTAATTAGTTATTTATAATTTTATTGAAAACAATAACCTGCTAGTATACACTTTGTATGAGGTCAGCATTATTTATTGAAAAATAATTTCCCATAGATTGGTCAAAAACTAATGCAAGATAACAAGTGAATATAATAATAAAAAAAGAATTTATTGAAATACTCTTCGTAAGATATCTCAGCAATCAAATGTCGAATCGAAATACAATTTCAGGGCCTTTTACAAGGATATTGTAGCTTTAATTTGGTGCTTAGAAAACCCAAATCGGTTGACAGACGGCTGAGATATTTATTATGGTACCCTTGGCCAAAAATCTCTCAAAAAGTTAACCTGTATTACTCCCAAGTACTCTTTGAAAGATATCTCGGTAAGCAAATTCCAATCCTAATGAAATTGTATAGGGTTCTACTAGAATGTTGTAGCTTTCATTTGGTGCCAGAAGAACCAAAATCGGTTGACAGACGGCTGAGATATTTATAGTGATACACTTGGTCAAAGGTTTAGTTGTATAAATCCTAAGTACTCTTCGAAAGATATCTCTGTAACCAAATATCCAACCGAAATAAAATTTCTGGGCGATCTACTAGGATGCTGTAGCTTTCATTTGGTGCCAAGAGAACCTTAATCGATTTACAAACAGCCGAAATATTTATTATGATACACTTGGTCAAAAATCTTAAAAAGTTTAGATGTATGACTCATAAGTACACTTCGAGAGATATCTCGGTAACCAAACGTCCAATCGAAAAAAATTCAATAGCGTTCTACTAGGATGTAGTAGCTTTCATTTGCTTCCAAGAAAACTCAAATCGGTTGACAGACGGCTGAGAAACATGCGTGACTTTTTTTGTAACGCACATACACACACACACACATACACACATACACACACATACACACACACACACACACACACACACACACACACACACATACACACACACACACACACACACACACACACACACACGCACACACACGCACAAACACACACACACACACACACACACACACACACACACACACACACACACACACACACACACACACACACACACACACACACACACACACACACACACACACACACACACACACACACACACACATACAGACATTTGCTCAGTTCGTCGAGCTGAGTTCATTGGTATATGAGACTCGGCCCTCCGGGCCTCGGATCGGAAGTCGGGTTTTCGAGCGATGTTTATACCCTTCTTATGGGTGTAAGAAGGGTAAAAAGGAAAGAAAACAAGGGAAAAAAGTTGCCAAAAGGCATTATTATTAGATGGTTTCCTCTACTTGGTCGACCCACCTAGCTCGCTGCACTCCACGTCTTCTTGTACCGGTCGGATGACTCTCGAGAACCATTTTAGTCGGGTTGCTAACCGACATCCTGATGACGTTATCCGCCCACCGTAGCCTCCCGATTTTCGCGGTATGGACGATGGTTGGTTCTCTCAGCAGCTGATGCAGCTCGTTATTCATTCGCCTTCTCCAAGTCCCGTCTTCCATCTGCACTCCGCCGTAGATGGTGCACAACACCTTCCGTTCGAAAACTCCAAGGGCGCGTCGGTCCTCTCCACGTAGGGTCCATGTTTCGTGCCCATAGAGGACGACCGGTCTAATCAGCGTTTTGTAGATGGTTGACTTCGTGTTATGGCGTACTTTATTCGATCGTAGAGTTCTGCGGAGTCCAAAGTAAGAACGATTTCCTGCCACAATGCGCCTCTGAATTTCTCTGCTGGTGTCGTTGTCGGCGGGTCACCAGTGAGCCCAAGTACACGAATTCTTCAACCGCCTCGATTTCATCACCGTCGATATAAATTCGGGGTGGTGGGCGCGGTGATTCCTCCCTGGAGCCCTTTGCCATCATGTACTTTGTCTTCGACACATTAATGACTAATCCGATTCGTCTGGCTTCACTCTTTAGTCGGATGTACGTTTCCGCCATAGTCTCAAATTTACGATCAATAATATCAATATCATCGGCGAAACCAAGCAGCTGAACGGACTTCGTGAAAATCGTCCCACTCGTGTTTATCCCCGCTCTTCTTATTACACCCTCCAAAGCAATGTTGAACAGCAAGCACGAAAGACCATCACCTTGCCGTAACCCTCTGCGAGATTCGAAGGGACTCGAGAGTGTCCCTGATACTCGAACTACGCACATCACTCGATCCATCGTCGCCTTGATCAACCGTATCAGTTTATCCGGGAATCCGTATTCGTGCATAATCTGCCATAGCTGTTCTCGATCGATTGTATCATACGCCGATTTGAAATCGATGAACAAGTGATGTGTGGGCACGTTGTATTTGCGGCATTTCTGCAACACCTGGCGGATGGCGAACATCTGGTCCGTTGTAGCGCGTTCACCCATGAATCCAGCCTGATATTGCCCCACGAACTCTTGTAACCGTTCACTAATTTTCTCTAGAGATTTATTAATACTCGGCGGCTTACGCGCCACTCTCAAAGAGAGACCACCGGTCGTGTTTGATTTGCCCGACTTTTGCAAGAGACTAGTATCTCAGAGGATTTTGTAACGGTTTACGGAAAATCGGCAGAACTTCTTTAAAGACGAAACCCAAACTCAATCTCTATCAAAATACCACAAAATCTTAGGGAAAACCGAATAAAAAACAACCAAACTAAACGGAATACACGTGATAAAACATAGTGAGTAAATTTATTTTAAAAAAACCGAAGTAAACGCAATGGAATTCAAACCTAATTAAACTTTAAAATTACACAATTTATTTAGAAGAAACTATAAACATTCATTCGGGTTGGACATATACAAAAACGTACGGAAAGGAAAAGTTTCATGGCTATGAACACAAAATGACGTACCTGCGCAGGTTTTACTCGATGAACCTCGATGCTGGCGGGAATGAAGCTTCGCTGACTCGAAGATGGCGATAGAAGGCTTCGGCGATGGCGGTGGCTTGATATCGGCCATCGGCGTGTCCGGGGACGAACACGAATGGACCCGTGCGCGGTATGGCCGAAGTATCGGTGCGGAGGGAGTGGCGGCTGGACGGAAGCTTCCGATTTTAACTCCGAGAGTTATCGAATCCCGGGAAGATCCTCTTCCGGTCGACAGGAAGGCAACAGAGCCCAGCGACCCGGCTTCGCGTACTAAGATTCCTGCTATGGCCGAGCGGGGAATGCTACGCTTCCTATCTTCCGATTTCGGATCTGGTTCGTGGCGTGCATTTGACGACACGCAAAGACGAACCGACTCTCGTGCTCCGGTCCACGGGAAATGACGGACGGGACCTTACCTTCGGCGATTAGCGACCGACGGGAGAACTTCGCTACAAGAAAGATCGAGCGACTTCACTCTCGCCTCCGTTTGGCTACCCTTTACAGGCGGGCCTTAGCTGGGCACACGGGTCACGATCCTCGAACTAGAATGGCGGTTCACTCCGCCAACGGAACTGCATTTCGGCGATGATGACCGCCGTAGAACGCACAAAAATCCAGCCGTACGAAAAAAGCGCCATAGCGCTTTTTTCGATATTTATATAAAAACACAATAAAACTGGCAGAATACGCGAATAAAAACGGACCTCAGTCCTCTATATACAAAAAAAAAAACAAAAGGAAACGTTTAACACTATTTGCAATAAACTCACTCACTAAACTTTTTACCAAAAATGCAGAAATTCAACATAAAACTCAAAATCAAATCAAACGGAACTAAACTTTTTCTTAATTCGCGCACTTCTGCTCTCCAGCCGATCTCGCAGCGAAATGGCAGAGTCGAAGTTGCGCTTCGTCCAAGAAACTGCCTCTTTTCAACATGAATTCTATTCGATTAGTAAAGTATTATTAAAAGTCGCGCCAACTGATCTCAGATGGCCGCGAATAATATTCCGCGCCATCAAAATATCTTATAAGCTACGTTTCTTATATATACGTTACATAACTTAGTCAGGACACAAACCATACACGAACGATATTCTCAAATGTTCAAATTCAAAGTTGAAGAAATTCCAATTGGATTTCACTTGAAAAGATAAAAACGTCAAAAGCTACAAATTAACTAAAATAATCATCAACAATAATAATAATAAAAACAATTTCAAATATTCAAATAATGTAACAATTCAATTTACCTGAATCCCAACTTTATTTTGCTTAAAAAGATAAAAAAAACGTCAAAACGTTACATCACACCACCCAGTTTTATGAAAATTTGATCAGAGAAACTGATCAAATTTTCATTACTCACAAAATACTAAAAAAAACTACAGAGTTGAATCAAACTTAACGGAAAACACAAAACTTATGGCCAGTTTACATTGATGGTCATAGAGCAATTTACAACACGGAAGACTCGAACACGACTACCACAAAGGTAATTCTCCACTGTCAAACAACTTACATAACCGTTACTCCTTGAAAGATTACCACAATGGGAACTACACAATGTCAAAAAACTTACATAACCGTGATCTTAACTACAGTTGATTGCATCATCAACACCCTCGTTGACGCATTCGCAAATCTTACTGTTTAAACTCGGATCATCAGAGTCCATCAGCTCATTACGTCTGACCTCCTCCCTGATTCTCCTTAACGTAACGGAACTACAGTTGGTTGCATTATCAACACTCTTGTTGGCATAATCGCAAACCAAACTGCTTAAACTCGGATCGTCAGAGTCCATCAGCCCATTGCGTCTGACCTCCTCCCTGACTCTCCTTAACGTAACGGAACTAAACCGCAGCTGATTGCACATCAAAACTCTGTTTGACTCTTTTGCAATCGAACGCTGCATAAACGTAAGCAGAAATAAATTCCAAATATCAAACTTAATTTGACAAAACTCAGAATCTGCAAAAAATATCGAACAGCTCTATGTAAACATCCAATGTAAACTGACAGCATAAAATCTTGCATGCGAGTTCTACTACCAACTGTAACAAAACGTACTGTCAACGCGAGTGACGTTCGCGCTGTCATCGACGCGAGACGAAAAGGAACGGAAAAAGAAACCAAAACAAAAACAACGGTCAGTATCGGTTGTACCGTCGCGATCTCGAAACGCAAAAACAAAACTACGGAAGCATCGAATGAACCGGGGGAGTATATAATAATTTTCATAATTAAACTTAAGAATTAATTGCTTTATGGTTTTATTTCCAGGTATTCGTCGAGGGACTTCGTTAGGGAAGATGGAAAACGGTGAAAAAAAGGTAAAGTAAAATTGAAATTACATATTAATTTAAGATGGCGGGTCTTATTATTACGCGAAGCATCGATCGTAAACATCGCTAACGGACTTAGTTTCCATACCCGTCGCGGTAATTGATTTTTATTATGGTTGTCGTCTGGGGAATAAACCCAAGACCAATTTGCAGAAAGAACTAACGATTTCTTTCCGTAGAGCACCAGTATTTGACGGATATTGGAGTTCAAAAATCGACAACCAAAATATTAACGAACCAATTCCTAATTACTATTGTTTACCGTTCTAATTCATTTCTAATTTTTACAGATTGCACGACGGCCACACCGGAATTAAATCGAGACGGAACGGGAAAGAAATTACACGGTTGTATGGAACGCTAGGAATGTTCCTGAATCCGTTGATTCTAGATGATCTCCTAGCCAGCGAGGGAATTTGAAAGATGCAACCGCGCGGTGAAAAACTTCTTAATACTGCTAGAGATGTGCCTGTTCCTTGCGGATGACGACGACCCTCTAGCCAGCGCGGGAATTTAGACCGACGTATGTGAGCTCCGGAACACCGATGAGAAACCAGCCATTCCTCGCCGCTAGCTGATTCCCGAAAATCGACCGAGATGCAACAAAAATGGCGAGATGTTTTCCCGACGAGGGGAGTTTCTTCAGACGATAACGACGGTTATCTTCGCGCAATACCAATTCAACGGGTGAGTCCTTCTATTTATTCACTAATCTAGATTTAAACCTAACATATTTTAAGCGATATACTAAACTAGTTACGTAAGTCTTTTCGCTAACCCAAAAAATTAAGCGATGAATATTTGGTTGACTTGCTTAACGCAGTCTTCCAAACACGTCTCAAAAACAAAAACACAAGCAAATCTATTTCAAAATTATCGAATTCATCGGTAATTTTGCTTAAAAAGAGAAAAACGTCAAAAGCGTTTTTCAATACATTTTTATCAATTATTTACAATAGTTCAGATATTCCAAAGGATTTTGCTCTAGAATTTAACAAAAATTGCTTCAAAACTCTATAAAATCATCGAATGCTACTAAACTCAAACATAATTTCATAAAAAATTAAAAATTTACAATCGCGTCAAAAAATAATAACTTACATGCAATTTATGCTTAAAGAACAACTTTGCGTCAAATTAGATTCAACTGAACGTAAATCAACTAAAAAAACTGAAAATTTATCGAAACTCAAACTAAAATATTGAAAAAAAATCAACGAAAACTATAAAAAAAAACTAAGAAAAAGACTAAATCAAACTCAATTCAATCCAAAAACGTAAGCAATACCAAAAAATCAACTTAAAAAAATAAAAATTATCTAGAAAAATACAAATTAAACCAAATTTAAACTAAAAAGGAAATAAGAGTAACAAAATCGAAACAAAACTACAAAAACCCAAGCAAAAAAATCTATTTAGGTTAGAAATCTGAAGTTTTTAACGTTGGGCGCCAATGTAACCGTTCACTAATTTTCTCTAGAGATTTATTAATACTCGGCGGCTTACGCGCCACTCTCAAAGAGAGACCACCGGTCGTGTTTGATTTGCCCGACTTTTGCAAGAGACTAGTATCTCAGAGGATTTTGTAACGGTTTACGGAAAATCGGCAGAACTTCTTTAAAGACGAAACCCAAACTCAATCTCTATCAAAATACCACAAAATCTTAGGGAAAACCGAATAAAAAACAACCAAACTAAACGGAATACACGTGATAAAACATAGTGAGTAAATTTATTTTAAAAAAACCGAAGTAAACGCAATGGAATTCAAACCTAATTAAACTTTAAAATTACACAATTTATTTAGAAGAAACTATAAACATTCATTCGGGTTGGACATATACAAAAACGTACGGAAAGGAAAAGTTTCATGGCTATGAACACAAAATGACGTACCTGCGCAGGTTTTACTCGATGAACCTCGATGCTGGCGGGAATGAAGCTTCGCTGACTCGAAGATGGCGATAGAAGGCTTCGGCGATGGCGGTGGCTTGATATCGGCCATCGGCGTGTCCGGGGACGAACACGAATGGACCCGTGCGCGGTATGGCCGAAGTATCGGTGCGGAGGGAGTGGCGGCTGGACGGAAGCTTCCGATTTTAACTCCGAGAGTTATCGAATCCCGGGAAGATCCTCTTCCGGTCGACAGGAAGGCAACAGAGCCCAGCGACCCGGCTTCGCGTACTAAGATTCCTGCTATGGCCGAGCGGGGAATGCTACGCTTCCTATCTTCCGATTTCGGATCTGGTTCGTGGCGTGCATTTGACGACACGCAAAGACGAACCGACTCTCGTGCTCCGGTCCACGGGAAATGACGGACGGGACCTTACCTTCGGCGATTAGCGACCGACGGGAGAACTTCGCTACAAGAAAGATCGAGCGACTTCACTCTCGCCTCCGTTTGGCTACCCTTTACAGGCGGGCCTTAGCTGGGCACACGGGTCACGATCCTCGAACTAGAATGGCGGTTCACTCCGCCAACGGAACTGCATTTCGGCGATGATGACCGCCGTAGAACGCACAAAAATCCAGCCGTACGAAAAAAGCGCCACAGCGCTTTTTTCGATATTTATATAAAAACACAATAAAACTGGCAGAATACGCGAATAAAAACGGACCTCAGTCCTCTATATACAAAAAAAAAAAACAAAAGGAAACGTTTAACACTATTTGCAATAAACTCACTCACTAAACTTTTTACCAAAAATGCAGAAATTCAACATAAAACTCAAAATCAAATCAAACGGAACTAAACTTTTTCTTAATTCGCGCACTTCTGCTCTCCAGCCGATCTCGCAGCGAAATGGCAGAGTCGAAGTTGCGCTTCGTCCAAGAAACTGCCTCTTTTCAACATGAATTCTATTCGATTAGTAAAGTATTATTAAAAGTCGCGCCAACTGATCTCAGATGGCCGCGAATAATATTCCGCGCCATCAAAATATCTTATAAGCTACGTTTCTTATATATACGTTACATAACTTAGTCAGGACACAAACCATACACGAACGATATTCTCAAATGTTCAAATTCAAAGTTGAAGAAATTCCAATTGGATTTCACTTGAAAAGATAAAAACGTCAAAAGCTACAAATTAACTAAAATAATCATCAACAATAATAATAATAAAAACAATTTCAAATATTCAAATAATGTAACAATTCAATTTACCTGAATCCCAACTTTATTTTGCTTAAAAAGATAAAAAAAACGTCAAAACGTTACACTCTCTTGCAATCGGTGATAGACGGCGGCATAAAATTTGAGAGAGTATCTTGTAGGCAGCGCTCAGTAGTGTGATCGCGCGGTAGTTCCCGCAATCCAACTTGTCGCCCTTTTTCTAGATGGGACACACGATACCTTCCATCCATTCCTCCGGTAATACTTCCTCCTCCCAAATCTTGGTAATGACCCAATGTAATGCTCTCTCCAGTGCTTCTCCACCGCATTTTAGAAGCTCGCTTGCTAGTTGATCTGCTCCAGCGGCTTTGTTGTTTTCAACCGGCCAACCTCCTCCTCAATCTCTTGGAGGTCAGGGGCCGGAAGTCTTCTGTCCTGTGCACATACTCCTAGATCTGTTACCACGCCACCTTCGGTACTTGCAACGTCGCCATTGAGGTGCTCATCGTAATGCTGCCGCCACCTCTCGACCACCTCACGCTCGCTCGTGAGAATATTCCCGTGATTATCTCGGCACATGTCGGCTTGTGGCACAAAGCCTCTGCGCGAGCGGTTCAGCTTCTCGTAGAACTTTCGTGTGTCCTTAGCGCGGTACAGCTCTTCCATCGCTTCGCGATCTCGTTCTTCCTGCTGGCGTTTCTTCATCCGGAAGACTGAGTTCTGCCTGTTCCGCGCCTGTTTGTAACGTGCCTCATTCGCTCTCGTACGGTGTTGCAGCATTCTCGCCCATGCTGCATTCTTCTCGTTTTTCAACTGTTCACATTCGCCGTCGTACTAGTGCTGTAGCCGAGGTACTACCTATGGCGGATCGAATGTCCCTCCAGCCATCTTCAAGTGTAGCTGCGCCAAGCTGCTCTTCCGTTGGTAGGGCCACTGCTAACTGCTGCGCGTAGTCTTGAGCCACTTCTACGTTACGAAGTTGCTCGATGTTGAAAGTTTTGAGCGCATGCATACAGCGACTAAGTAGTGATCCGAATCTATATTCGCACTGCGGTATGTGCGGACGTTGGTTATATCCGAAAAGAATTTACCGTCGATTAGAACGTGGTCGATTTGGTTTTCTGTTTGATGGGCGGGTGATCTCTAGGTGGCTTTGCGGATATCTTTGCGGGGGAAGAAGGTGCTTCAGACTACCATACCACGGGAGGCTGCAAAGTTTACGCATCGCTGGCCGTTATCATTCGATACGGCGTGCAGGCTGTTTCGCCCGATTACCGGTCTGTACATTTCCTCCCTTCCTACCTGCGCGTTCATGCCGCCGACAACGATTTTCACGTCACGCGGCGAGCAACCATCGTATGTTTGCTCTAACTGCGCGTAAAACGCTTCTTTCTCGTCATCCCTTCGTGTGGGCAGTGGACGTTGATGATGTTGTGGTTGAAGAAACGGCCCCTAGCTCTCAACATGCATATCCTTGTGTTGATCTGTTGCCACCCGATCAAACGTTATCGCATTGCCCAACACTATAAGTCCTGTTCCCAGTTCATTGGTGGTGCCACAGCTTTGGTAGAAGGTAGCCGCTCGATTCCCGCTTTTCCACACTTTCTGTCTAGTCCAACAAAGTTCCTGCAACGCCACGATGTCGAAGTTGCGGGGATGTAGTTCGTCGTAGATTATCCTGTCACATCCTGCGAAACCTAGTGACTTGCAATTCCATGTTCCAAGTTTCCAATCGTAGTCCTTATTTCGTCGCGTGGGTCTTTGCCGAGTCGTACTTTCTCCTATGTTTTTCGCAATGGGGATTTTTACGTGTGGCTTCTTGGGCCTACGCCAACATTCCTGTCTCGCCGGAGGGCCATCGTGCCAGTTCTGTTTAACGTCCCAACCAACACTGGGACGACCACGCTGATGGGGCTACCACCTTGGATCTAGCTGGGCGTGGTGAAGCGTTTCTTACTCAGCCGCTGGATGCCAGAACAGATGCTGTTTGAGCCGCACCTCCTTGGTGAACAGACGCTCGGATCGTACCTCCTCAATCTAGCTGAAGTCAGAAGGACAACAGTGCCCAGGCTGCACTACCAGCTAAGCACACAACTCTTAGCTGGCCGTCTTTGTCGTCGATCGACCCGTGGAAGCATGAGGTAGGAACTTGTGAAGACCAGAGCTATCGACTCACCGTTTTGCAGCCCCAATTCCAAACCAATTGATTTGAAATTTGGTTTCACAGGTAGTCACAGGCTGTAGTCCACTTTCGCACTAGGAAAGTGGATCGTTAAGGTTACCACAAATGATGTAAGCGTTACTTTATCAACTACTTAAGCAACTGGACGTATCTAAATGCATGATGGGTAGGGTGCTGTCCATAAATTTTGTACACGGCTAGATACTATACGTATCTCTCCGCGTTCCAAAAATTGTGTTAATTGGTTAAACTTTGGCTGAGTTTTAGCAGAAAAGTGCCCAAAATAGGAGCCCTGTCGAGATGGTTCCACTTCCCTATCATGATTGTGCGTCGCGATTACCAAGGCCAAATTTGATTATTTCATTCGTAATTCCATGAAACATTTCAATAACCAAATAATCATGGCTTTAGCAGTTATATAATCTGTTTTGTAAACCCCTTTAAGAATACATGGAGCTATAATCGCTTTTCAGATAAAATCATATTAATTCTAACTGATGGGGCCTTGCTAAAAGGGACTTTATGCAATTGTTACCACGCCTGAGCCAGATGCATATCGGAATAAAGCTGTCCATATGGTTCCAAGTTTTTGGCTTTCCTTCAACTTAAAGTAAATTGAACCTCAAAATTTGATTGAAAAACATTAATTTTTGCGGCTTTGCCAGCGGTTTTACTTTTTTTAGTAATTCCCATAGGCTGTGGATTAAAGAAGCGTTTTGAACCGTAACGCTGTGAAAAAGCGATTATTCTAACAACCAACTGATAGGTAAAACCCGAAAAATCGCTACATTGTATTTACACTAGGCACGGCCATGCTGATAAGTTTAGAGTTTTTGTTTTAGTTTACGCGGGATTCCCTCAGCCCGATAGTAACGGCAAAGCATAAGACAAAATCGTCTACGTTTTATTTTTTCCCCAGTTTTGTGGCAGATTTCGATACGTTCGGTATTCTGAAGTGCGAATTAAAATAGTGACGATCGTCGCAGTGAAATTACGATGAACACGTTGATCATTTTAGTATGTAGTGTTTTTGCCATAGCAAACTGCCAGGATGCTAGGTAAGTGCTAACAGAAGGATACGTCACAGTGCGTTGTCGATCTCGTAGAAATCCTTGATTCTCTGCATTTCAGTGTGATCTCCTTTGGGCCGAAATACATCCGGCCAAATCAACCCTATATTGTTGCCTTGGCCAATCCACACAGTTCAGATGTGAGCGTGAATCTCACCTTAACTTGTGACGATGGAACTCCATCTCGGTTAAGTAAAACTCTCAAGAAACAGAGTATTGAGCGTTATTCTTTAATGGTTCCAAATGGAGTTAACATTGAAAGTGAATGTACCTTTTTGGCGGTCAACAACGGCGGAAATATAAATGTGCGCCAAGAAGCCACGCTAAGTGTTGCACGGAAGACACTTTCAATATTTATCCTTACCGACAAACCCATCTACAAGCCGGGCGATATAGTAAGATTTCGGGTGGTCGTACTCGACATGGCGACGAAACCGGTCAATCATATCGACAGTATTCAGATCGATTTGGAAGACAGCAATGGGGAATCCCGGAGACAGTGGACGCAAGCTGTGCTTTACAAGGGAATTTTCGCAGCCAGTCACAGGATGTCGTCCACTCCAGCGCTGGGCAAGTGGGCCATTAAGGTCACCGCAAATGATGTAAGAATTACTTTATCAATTACATAAATAATCGTACGCTTCTAAATGCGTGATGGGTAGGTTCACAAAAAAAACAAATTTTCAACTATTTACCAAGAAGTTTCTGGTTCACCGATTGATACAAATGAAACGTGGGAGTTGAATATCTCACATAACAAGACTTCTATAGCAATTCGCTCAGAGGAAATGAACTGTCAGCATTTAAAATTTTTCACTCAAACGTAACGTTCTTTGTTTCAGAAATTTTGAAATGACACCGGGTGTAGAAAACAGTCCTACGTCATAAATCGAAGTAAAGGTGCTCAATTCTAATAGAAAGAAATATATACACACTAGACCTGTGCGCCGACTATATTTTGCTCGGCGGCGGCGTGAGGGCCATTTTTGACCGGCGGCGGCGGCGTCATCGGCGTCACGCCGGTGGCAGCTTTCAGCGGTGGCGGCGTGACCAAAATTTGACCATAATTTCAACATTGGCAAAGCTAAGAAGTTGTCTTACGCTCTAGAATGTAGTCTGAGCTTTTTCATGACCATTGATGGCATAAACTATTACGTAAGAATGAATACCTTTTTTATTTCTGTTCAGGTTCGTCACTGCGTGATTAGACCTGTTGCGATTTTTTTTTATTTATTCGTTTATTTGGAAGGCTCAGGCGCCACATCCCAAGGAACAGAACAAGTTGAATAAAAGTTTCTTAAACTAAAATTTGCTCAATAGTTATTTTTGTTCCACTCCTGTACAGCTAAAATGTTTGTTAAGCTAAGTTTCCAGATCCCAAGGAGAGCGCTCAAGTAAAATTCCACCTTTTTCCACAAGTAATTTTGACAACTGATCCAGTATGGGGAGAAATGTTACTTTTCCTTACGGAATAACATCGCGAACTATTTTTCCGCAAGGAAAAGTGACAGCTCCATTTGATTCGCACGGGAAGCGTTACAAGTGTTACACTTTTTTCCTTACTTGCCATCTGCGAACTGCACAAGTAATTTTGAAGCGGAATCATTACTTGACCATTACTTGTCCTATCTTTTTGCACAGTACGTACGAAGTGGAAACTAGCCATTAAGATGGGCATAAATGAGCCGAAATGATTTGTACATACATATTTGTTTTTATGTTGTTGACATTTTTCAAATTTATAATTGGCTTAGTACTAGGGAAGTGGAACCATCTCGGCAGGGGTCCTATTTTGGGCACTTTTCTGCTATACCTCAGCCAATTCTGAACCAATTGACACAATTTTTGGAACGCGATGAGATTCGTATAGTATCTAGCCGTGCACAAAATTTCAAGTCAAGAATCTTCGAAAGAAATTCCTGGAGGATTCCCCAAATGAATTAAAGCAGGACTCCCAAGGGAATTACAGCAGGAATTTAAAAAAAAAATCCAGGTGGAATCTCCGATGGAATTCTAGCGGAAATTTTTTAAAGAATTTTGAGAAGGAATCTTCAAAGGATTTCAAGGAGGAATCAACGAAAATATTGAGTAGGAATCTCTGAAGGAATTCCAGCAGAAATCCCTGAGAGAATACTAGGAGGAATTTCCGGAAGAATTCCATGGGAAATCCTCGAATTCCTTCCATGAGGTATTCCAGCAGGAACCTCCGAAGGAATTCTAGGAAGAATCCCCGGAAGAATTCTAAGACGAATCCCCTGAGGAATTCTAGGAGGAATCTCCGAAGAAATTCGAAGAGGAATCACCATAGGAACTTCAAGATGGAATCTCTGAAGGAAATCGAGAAGGAATCCCCGACAAAATATCAGGAGAAATCTCCGAAGGAATTTTAGGAAGAACCCTCGAAGGAAGAACCCCTCAAAAGAAACCCCCGAAGGAATTCTAAAAGGAATCCCCGAAATTACTCTAGGAGGAATTCCAAGGAAAATCCCCGACAGGAGAAATTCTCGAAAGAATTTTAGGAAGAATCACCGAAGGAATTCCAGGAAGATATGTTGCATAATCCGCGAAAGAAGTCTAGAATGAATCCATGAAGAAATTACAGAAGAAATCCCAGCAGGAATTCCAGAGGTCTTCTTCGAAGGAGTTCCGGGAGTTCTCGCAGGAATCCCAAGAGGAAACCCCGAAAGAATTCCTGGTGAAATCTCCGAAAAATCGAAGAGGAATTCCCGTAGACATTTCAGGAGGAGTCCCCGACGGAATATCAGGAGGAATCCCCAAAGAAATTTCAGTTGAAATCCCCTAAGAAAATCTAGAAGGAATCCCCGAAGGAATTTAAAGAGGAATCTTCGAGTTAATTCCAGGAGGAATACCTAAAGGAATTCCAGGAGGATTCCTCGAAGGAAGTCCAGGAGAAATCTCTGAAGGAGGTCCATCAGGAATATCCGACGGGATTCCTGGAAGAATTCCTGAAGCAATTCCTAGAAAAATCCCCGAAGAAATGAAAGGAAAAATCCCTGCAGGAATCCCAGGGGGAACCCCTAAAGGAATTCTGGGAGAAATCTCCGAAGACATTCCAAACGGAATACTCGAAGGATTTCCAAAGGAATTCCAGGAAGAATTCCTGAAGAAATTTCTAGGAGAAATCACTGAAGCCATTCGAGAAGGAAATCTCAAAAGAATTCCAGAAGGACTCCTAAAGGAATTCCATGAGGAATCACTTAAGCAAATCCGGGAAGACTCTGAAGGAATTCTAAGAGGAATCATCAAAGAAATTCCAGAAGGAAACCCTGTAGAAATTTCTGGAGAAATTCACGTTAGAATATCAGGAGAAAACCCCGAAAGAATTTCAGGAGGAATCCATGAAAGATGTCTAGGAGGAATACCCGAAGGAATTCCAAAAGGAATCCCTAAAAGGAATTCCATGAGACATTCCAGAATGAATTCTAGGAGGAATCCCCGAAGGAAATCCAAGAGGAATCCCTGAGTGAAGTGCAGGAGAAATCCCTGGAGGAATTCCAGGTGGAGTCTCTGAAAGACTTCTCAGAGGAACCACCAAACAAATTTGACGGAGTATTAGAAGGAAAGAATTTCAGGAAGAATCCTCGAAGGAAGTCTAGAAGGAAACCCCGAAAGAAAATGTAGGGAGAATCTCCGGAGGAATTCCAAGAGGGATCCCCGAAAGAATTCCAGGGAAAAGCCAGGAGGAATCCTCGAAGGAAGTCCAGGGGAACCCCTGAAGGAAGTCTAGGAGGAAACCCTGAAGAAATTACAGGAGAAATCCCTGAAGGGATTCCAGGGGAATGCTCGAAGGAATTCCGGTAGAAATATCCACAGAATTTCCAAGCGGAATCCTCGAAGGATTTTCAGCGAAGCTCTCCGGGTAGGGGGAAGAATTTGCAGTAGGTATTCTCTAAAGAATTCCAGAAGGAAATCCTTGAGGAATTTTTGTAGAAACTCCATGAAAGATCCCTCAAGAATATCCTGGAGATTATCCTGATTATAATCCTAAGGGAATTATTGAATGGCCTCCTACAAGATTCCCTGAAGGAACTTCTGCAGGAACTCCTGAATAAGCTTCTGGAGAAATCCCTGATGTAACTCCTGAAAGCATCCGTGGGTCTTCCTGAAAAAAATCTTAATCTCAATCTACACTCTGAAAGAACCCCAGGAGCGACCCCTGGAAGAACTTCTGGAAGAATTCCTGAAGAACCTTCTCGAACAATCCCCTAAGGATATCCTGAAGAACACTTGGAAGGAACTCTTATATAGGAATCGCTGAATAAACTTCTGGGATAAATCCTGAGTTCTCCTGGATCTTCGTATAAGATTCTCTGAAGGAACTTCTGTAATGATTTCTGAAGGAACTTCTGTAGGAATCCCTGAAGAAATTCAGCAGGAATCTCTGAAGAAACATCTGCAAGAATCCCTGAAACTCCTGGAGGAATCTATGATGGAACTCCCGGAGAGAACGCTGTAGGAATTTCTAATGGTACTTCAGAAGGAATCTCTGCAAGAACTCCTAGACTAATTTCTAAAGACCTTCTGTAGGAATTCCTGAAGAAACTTCTCACGGGATTCTTGATGGATCTTCAGGTGGCATTTATGAATTCTCCTGAAAGAATAATAAAAGTGACTTTTGCAAGGATACCTCAACGAACTTCGTTTAGGGAACTTCTGAAGGAATTCCTAATGAACACATGGAGGCATCCCTGAATCCTCCTGGAGCTATTAGGGAGACCCCTGAGCGCACTCCTGGAGAGATCACCGACGGAACTTCTGGAGCAATCCTTTAAGAACTCCTGAAAGAATCTCTGCAAATTTTTCGAGAGGCATTCCGAAGTAATTCCAAGAGGAATCCCCGGTGGCATTTCAGGAGGGATTCTTGAACAAATTCCAGGAATTTTAGATGGATCTCCTGAAGATATCTCTGAAGAAAATCCTGGACTAGATTCTAGAGATACTCCAGTAGGAATTTCTGAAGGAACTTCTGAAGCAATCCATGAAGGAACTCTCAGACTAATCTCTGAAGGATCTCCAATGAGAATTCCTGAAGGATCTTCTGGATGAATCTCTGATGTATCTTTAGTAGGCATCCCTGAATTCTCCTGAAATAATTTTTGAAGGTACTGGCTGTCGAGATCTTCCTGAAAAAAAAAATCATCCTGGAGGCATCCCTGAAGATTTTTCTGGAGGAATACTAGGTGGATCTCCAGAAGGCATCACTTAATCCTTCTGGAAGATTCTCTGAAGAAGCGTCTGGAGAGATGTGAATGTGTGTTCCAAAAGTTGAGAAATCAATTATTGTAATCGAACTCTTATGCTAGTGATCGTGAGATTTGTTTATCTCAACTATATATAAACTTAATTTTGTTCGTGCACTGATCACCGGCGTGAAAAATGAAAATCGGCGGCGTGACAAACAGCGGCGTATGGCGCGCCGCCGACACCTGGATCGGCGTCGGCGTGGGACAAAAAGTGTCGGCGGCGGCGTGACGTGGCGGCGCACAGGTCTAATACACACCCGAGCAAAAGTGTATGGTCATCACCTCAAAAATATAGAAAAGTTTTCCTATCATATCCCAGTCATCTTCCATTTAATCCATGCGTTCTTATACTCTATTAAAAGGTAAAGAGTTGAAATTGATTCGTTAATACTTATCACAAATTTCATACGAAATTTAGAGCACAAAAACTTTGCCAAAACTTATATGTTTTTCCAAAATCTATACGAATGAACAATTTCCGTGTAATTCAAAATTGGGTTAAATGAAAGCTGCACTAGGATCCTGTTGCTATTCTCTTTGAGAGCCCATCATTGATTAAGGTAAAATAATTGATAAGTTAATTGCTTAACTTAATAATGTATTTTGATAATGATAATACATTTTCTTCACTATAATCTAATGAATAATGGCTTTCAAAAGGGATAGAAATATGATTCTAATAAAACAAGGCGAAACTGGAAGCATTTCCACATTTTTAAGTTTTTGTTTTTTTTTAATTTAATAATGGAGCAATATTTTTAAAATCGGTTTTCGTACACATACATATAGAGGATAGATCAAGGTAGCTTTAGATTTTTTTTTAAGTAAGATGTTTTGCAGTTTTGCAAAAAAAAAACATTTTTGAAAAAAATTTCAAAAAAAAAATATTGATCTTTCCTCTACAAGTGTACGAAAACTGATTTTGAAAATTTTGCTTCGTTTTTGAATAAAAAATCTATAACCAAAAATGATTAAATGCTTCCAGTTTTGCCTTAATAGGTAAGTTTACGTCACGTGTTAGTGTGTCACAAAGGCCTACTATGTAGAACATTATACAACACTTTGCGGTTGTATATTGATATGTATATCTTTTCAGTAAGAACGTTTTCAGCGGTGATCCATTTTTTTGGTCCAAATGTATAATAAGGCATTGTCCAGTTAGAATCCGGACGCAGATAATCACATATATCTCAGAGGTGGAATAACAAACAGAAAAGGTTAAGCCCTCAATACAAAGATAATTTACTGTAGTTTCATGGAAAAATATCATTGAAATTATTTTATTTTATTTTTAATACGTTTTCTCATTTTTCCGTGATAACTTCCTTAAAAATCTGCACAATGGTAGTAAATTTTAACATCAACCCCTTCGGTGTATTTGTTTAACAATCGGTTCATCTCTGTAGTGTCCTGAGACCCTCTACCACTCTGATTAGGATTCTAAAGAAACTTTGCCAAATATTTCTCTTCTTGCGAAATTAAGGGCTATTCAGTGAATTCCAAAGAAGCGAAATTTGAGTGTTTTTTCGTTAATAAACACTATCCAACAGTGATGACACCACTGCACATCTCAGGCTGTCGTGATAGCTCCCCAATGTAGCTCAAACCTCTACAGATCCCTTGTGTGCATTTTTGAAAAGCAGCACGCGATTCTTGAGATTGTCATCTTTGTACACATTTGGTGTCAAAATCGTGATGTGAGAAAACGATGTCCAGAGCTCGAACTTCCTGGCAAATCTTGGAATTCCAAGCAGATTTATCCATGAACATAAACTTCAACCTTCCTTGGACACTTCCTCATGGCATGGTTAACAACATCTGAGCACATCACACATAATGGTTTTGGAGATATTAACATTTTTCGCGACTGTCGTACCTGACCACCCTAAATTACTAGCGTGTTTGTGCAAAATTTTTTTCCTTCGCATGTTTTCAATCTGAAATAATTTTTTACTCGTAGCAAGAAAATTGATGAAATTTTCACCATTAATAGAGGACTTGTTTATGATCAGATGCAGTGAAAAAAATATGATTATGATCATTTAGAGCGTCACAATAAATTATCCTTTGCGTCCGGATTCTAACTGGACAATGCTTTAGTTCTAAAAAAAAACGCCAAAAATAAATAGATCAAATTCCGCTCGCTTTCACCGCTATTCGATTCAAATCCTAAATCGCGCATAAACGTCAACTTTTCACTGTTTTGAAGGTAGAACTAGTCATTCTTTAAGGTGAAGTTAATTCCCGGAGATATAAAATTCATCCGGAACTCTTCCTTCAGTTTCTCTGGATTTTTTTTTTCAAAAGAAGGATGCTTGCAATTCAACAGAATCTTCAAAAACAAGGACAAAATATCGAGAAAAAAAAACAACATTTTATTGAAACTAATGCATAAATCTACTCTCTTTAGGGCGTCATTACCAACGAGAAATTGCAGCAGTTCGAGGTCCGAGAATATGTGATGCCTAAGTTTGTCGTCAAAGTAGTACCTTCGTGCATTCTGCTAATATCTGACAAAGAAATCAGTTTGAACGTCGAATCGCACTACACATTCGGAGGTCCGGTTCGAGGCGAGATTTTTGTACAACTGTTCACTGATGATGATTTACATGTAGCCACTCACAGTTATAGAAGGAGTTTTGATGGTAACGGTACTTTTCGGTTCATGCTGAAGGACGAACTCGATGCTCCGTATGACAAAGATTATGTCATGGTACGGGCCAACGTATCGCTGACGGAAAATGTTTTCAGTAAGTGAAATAAGAAATGGTTTGAGATTTATGTAACAGAGTTCTGAATAATTCCGTCAGATTTTGCGTTGTCCTTCACCGAAGAAATTCCTGTATTCATGTGTCCGTATCAAATTGAGCTTATAAGTGCTGTGAAATACTACCGGCCTGGGGTACCATATCACTGCAGGTTATCTGTCAAAGATCACTATGGAGTTCCAGTAAAACACAAGTCCTTAATAGTCAAAACCGATACAGGTGTGGAACGGTCTGTAACGCTTGACGACCACGGAGTAACATCTTTAGAACTCGCCATGCCAGATGAAGCTGACTCTGTAGATATATCGGTGAGTATTCTTTGAGCTGTAGTCGGTGCATATACCTACTAATCATTTCTTTTGTCTTAGGTAAGCTTAGAAAACCGGGAATGCAAAAATATACATACGATAGAGGGCCTTGAATTTACATCATCCCAATACCTGCAAATTTCTTTGCTCAAAAGGTTTCCATTGAACTACCCGAAGCTATGAAATAGTATTTATTCGATTTTTTTTTAGAAATGTAAAAGACTCGACTGTGTCCTTCATCATCAGATCGAACGTGGAGTTATCTCATTTGTATTTTCTTGTTACAAGCCGAGGAAACATTTTGTTGGCCAAATATGAGTATTGTTATAGAAAAATGTCACATATGATTAATTTTAAACTTACCGTAGATATGACGGTACAGTCTAAACTAGTTGTCTACACACTTAATTCCGGTCACTTGGTTATGGATCATTTTAAACTGGACTATTTTGCCAATGAAGTGAGTCGGGTCCAATAAGTAGTAATAATCAAAAGAAAATATAATGCATTTAATTTTAGTTCGAGCTATCACCAGAAGAATACAAATTTCAACCAGATCAAGTGGTTGAACTACACGTCAAAGCGGAGAAAGATTCGTATGTAGCTTTGCAGGCAATCGACCAAGGAGCTCTCCAATTGGGATACGAAGGATTCGGAATAACGAAGGCGCATGTTTTTGAGGATCTAGATGAGTACACTCCTGATCTCATCGAATTCGACCCTATCGGTGTAAGATTTTATAATGGGCAAACAGATGCTTTATTGAATGTTCATGGGGTATCGGTTCCCTTATTAATCATAGTGCTCCTGATTTCATCCTACTCAAAACAAAAGATTGAAGTGCTGTTGATCTTGCTTCTTATTTTTGTATGCATGTTGGAAGTGAGCACGAATCGCCTGCTTCCAAATAGGATTAATTTGGGAGCTTAAGAGCATTAAGTGCACTGAGACCCTGATCAAGATACAAACTATGACCAAATCGAAAGCACAACTGCCACAAATGTCTTTAGAAAGACATTTTTGTCCGTATATTCCTCTTAAGTCTTATTTTCCAGAAAACTGATTTGTTTTTATTCAACAGTCTTTAGGATTATTTTTCAGAACTGGTTTCAATACTCACGGTAAGTATTACCAGATTTATACTTGAATAAGCCACGAGCAGCTCTTGTAGAGTTTCAAAAAAGATTCTTTGTACTACTTAAAGCGTACGTGGTATCGTTTTTAAAAGGAACAGCCATGCCTGATGAAGCACCACACATTGAAAAAAAAAACAGTATCAAAGGCGGGAAATAATTGAAAGATTTTCGTTTTTTTTTTCGTTCGAGCATACGTAGTTGATGGACAGCGCCTTACGGCACCCT
This sequence comes from Aedes albopictus, assembly GCF_035046485.1. Lineage (NCBI taxonomy): Eukaryota > Metazoa > Arthropoda > Insecta > Diptera > Culicidae > Aedes > Aedes albopictus. The sequence continues at coordinate 107,830,706 of NC_085138.1, read as the reverse complement.
GATGGAATTCCAATGACTTATTCGAAGAAAAATTTTCTCGAAAATTGAATAGTGATGGTGCCATGTCGAAAGATACTCCTGGAGTCTACAAGCGTGCGAAGTATTATTTTTTTCTCGCACATTCTCTTTGATAAACACAAAAAAGAGCGAGATAAAAGAGGATGCAAGTGCCCTCTCTTTCATCTTTCTCTTTCTTGTGTTTGTTTAAGTGAGTGGGTGAGAAAAAAAAACTAGGGGTGGGTAATGTCCGAGATATAACCGCAATGTTGACGTAGGACAAAGGCTGGAATGGTCAAAACCAAGACACGCTGTCAAAATTCAAATGGGTGGAGTGATGCGTTGTGTTGTAAAATTGTTATGTATGATCCCCTTCGTTCACATTCATTGACTAGTTAATTTATTTTGAAGGTCAAGAATTAATTTATTTTGAAGGTAAATGATCAATCAACCGTTCTTCGAAAGTATTTTCATTGAACGGATAAAATTATTAGAATATTAAATGGCGCTAGAAAGACCATTTTGATTGGAGTTTCACGTAAAGTAAAATAATCTGGATACGACAAACGTTGTTTACATCTGAAAAGAACAATTAGTGGCTTCTGTCGGTCGCTTTTAATTATCCGATACCTCTTGAGGAATCATTTTCACTGATCCTGAAAAGAATCGTTTAAATAACAGAAGATTTTGGCAAGACAATTGCATGAATTCAACACGCAATGCGAGTTTATTTTATCCGCACTGAATGCTGAAAGCCATCGAAAACTGACGTCGCTTGCTGCCGTGGATGAGATTCCTGGTGCTATCAGCACCATATTCGAGAGTCGTTACTGAGTTGATGTGCAGCTGCCTAGCTGGGAAGTGATATCCACTCTCCTTGACTGATCCATGGAAAATGACGAAAGAAAACAGAGGGAACAGCTTTTATGCCCCTAAAAGTAGTAGTAAATTTTCATTGAACGGATAAAGTAACCAACATATTTAATGGTTTAGTTCATTTTAATTTGAAAAATATTAAAATTAAATTTTGTGTTTTACGCAAAATTGCCCGAAAAATGGATATTGCGTTGCTAAAATCCGGTTGGAACCATTAGTGGCCGGCTTCATCGTTGTTGCTTAGCCACTAAGTATTCAATCTTTCACTTTTCGATTACATCACATTTTTCCCGATCGATGGAATAACATCCGATTCACAACTCTTGAGGAATCATTTTCGATGGCCCTGAGAAGAACCGTTGGAACAATTGACGATTTTAGAATGAAAATGACATGAATTCATCATGCCACGCAATGCGATTTGGTTTTCTCAGTGCTGAATGCTGGACACCATCGAATATTGACCCGCAGCTTGCAGCCATGGATGAGATTAATATCTTGCTTCACTTTTGCTGAGCAACGAATCTCTCAATTTTTCACTTTTGAGTTGCACTAAACATTTCTCGATTGATGGAGGAATCCAATCCAATTTATAACTCTTTAGGAAACATTTTCGGTGGTCCTGAAAAGGCCCGTATGAATAATGGACGATTTTGATGCCACGAAATGCGTGTTGGTTTTCTCCGCGCTCAATGCTTGACGCCGTCGAAAACTGGCCTGCCGCTTGCTGCCGTGGTCCGTGGATGGAATTCCTTGTGTAATCGGCCGAGAATCGTCGCAGTTGATGTACTGCCAGCTTTGAAGGTGACATCCACCTCCACCCTCCTTGACTGATCCAACGAAAATGACGGAAGAAAACAGAAGTCACTGCTTTTATTCCCCTAGATTAGCAGATTAGGCTCCTCCCATTTGGCTGGCTTTCCAGGTTATTTCGTTTGCATTACCCGCCCCGAATGCTCCTGACGCATCAAGCAACTAATCAACCGAGAAATGAGAAAATTTTCATTGAACGGATAGAGTAACCAAAATATTGGATAATTTCGATCAGTTTGATTCGGAAAATGTTTCAACTTAATTATTATTAAACAATGTTTCACGCAAAATAGTCCGGATAGAATAATACGATGTTAAATTCCGGGTGGAACCATTAGGCCATTAGTGACCGGCTTCATCATTATTGCTGGGCCACCAAGTATTCAATCTTTCACTTTTCAGTTTCACCACACTTTTCTCGTTCAATGGAATAAAATTAGCTGGTTCACAAACTCTTAAGGAATAATTTACGGTGGTCCTAAACCGTTTGATTAATTGACGATTTTAGGAACGAAATGGCATGAATTCACCATGTCACGCAATGCGTGTTGGTTTTCTCCGTGCTGAATCGCCACCGAAAACTGGACCGCCGCTTGCTGCCGTGGATTAGAATAAAGTCCAGTTTCACTATTGCTGGCAACGATGCTCTGTCTTTTGCATTTTGGTTGCACTACTACATCTCGATCGATGTTGGAAATTATCCAATTAACTCTTGAGGAATCATTTTCGATGGTCCTGAAAAGGACCGGTTTGAATAATGGACGATTTTGATGCATTCACCATGCCATGCAATGCGTGTTGGTTTTCTCTGCGGAGTGCGGAGAGTGCTGGACGCCGTCGAAAATTGACCCACCGCTCCGCTGCAATGGATGCGATTCCAGATGCTATCATCAGCACGATAGCCGAGAGCAGTCGCTGGGTTGTTGTGCTGCTGCCTTGCTGGAGGTGACATTCACATCCAACCCGCTTGACTAATCCAACGAAAATGACGAAAGAAATTTTTTTTTTTTTTAAGTTTAAATTTCGTTTATTTCCATTTCTCTTTACATGTCTATAAGTTATACATTTTAAGTGATACTGATTCTATAATCATTTCAGCTTTGGTCATTTCTGACTAGTTGGACCCTTGACATTACAAATAGAAAATGTTTTGCTTTTGAAGCACTGTTTTGTGATTTTTCTTACATAACTACTTACAAACTAACCTAACTAAATCTTAACCTAATTGTTCTGGAACAGCGAGTTAATTAGTGCGTGCTCCGATAGCAGTGCTTTATCTCTAAATTTTAGAAAGGTTGTTGCAATTTGTTCGTCTATTGTATTTGTATTTGTTAGTTGGTGGGCTATTGCATTTCTGGTGTTAAAGGGTACATTGAGGATCATTTTTAATGTTCTATTTTGTAATTTTTGGAGTGATTTTCTGTGGGTCATTGCAGTTGTGTGCCAGACGGGCATCGCATACTGAATTACAGGGGAAATTATTTGTTTGTATACAGCTATTTTGTTTTTTAGACATAGTTTTGACCTACGGTTAATAAGGGGATACAAAGATCTTACAATTTGGTTACATTTAGCTTTTGTTTTCTCGATGTGCGATCTGAAGAGGAGCATTCGATCTAGAGTTAGCCCGAGGTAAACGACTTCGAGGGACCATTCGATCGGGACACCATCCATATGGATTTTGCAGTTCTCAGAGGGGGTAAGCCTGGGCGAGCGACTATAGGGGAAGATTATTACCTGCGTCTTTGTTGCATTTAGTTTTATCTTCCAGCAGGATGCGTACTGCTGGAAGGAGTTAAGGCACTCTTGCAACTTTTTAGTTGCAGCTTTTGTGTGTCTTCCCTTGACCATGATGCCTGTGTCATCCGCAAAGAGAGACAGGTAGCAGCCGTCCGGAAATTGGGGTACATCTGAAGTATAGATACTGTAGAGAATCGGCCCAAGCAGACTTCCTTGGGGGACCCCAGCGGGGATCTGGAAGTTGTCGGACAGCTGACCATTGAGGGACACTCGAAACTCCCGGTTTTTCAGATAGTGTTGAACTATTTTAATGAGGTAGATTGGGAAGTTGTACCGGTACAATTTGAACACTAGCCCGTCGTGCCACACGTTGTCAAAGGCCTTCTCAACATCGAGAAGGTCCATGACTGTGGACTTAGCGACGGACTTGTTCTTTTTGATGATATTGGCTACCCGAAACAACTGGTGAGCCGTCGAGTGCCCCTTGCGGAAGCCGAATTGTTCCGGAGGCAGAATGTTGTTGTTGTTCACATGGTCTTGGACACGATTCAAGATAAGTCGCTCAAAAAGGTTACTGAGAGCTGACAGCAAGCTAATAGGCCTGTAGCTTTTGGGACTTGTGGGGTCCTTTCCGGGCTTTAAAATCGGAACTATCTTCGCCATCTTCCAGCAGGATGGGAAGTAGTTCAGATCGAGGCACTTGTTGAAAATATCGGTGATATGAGCCAGGGTGGACAGGCTTAGATTTTTTAGCACTAGATTGAAAATCGAGTCGAAGCCGGGCGCTTTCATATTTTTAGAACCTTTGAGAGCGGCTTGGACTTCTTCAACCGAGACCTTCTTGTTTTCGGGGACGTAGCACGGGGTGTTGTTCAAGATGGATAGAGTGTTGGATACATCTTGCTCCATCGGGCTGACCATAGTACTTCCTATCAGATGTGATTGGCTGAAGTGTGTTCCTATTGTGTTCGACTTTTCCAGTGGCGAGACAAGTAGCTTATCATTTAATTTTAGGGGAGGAACCTGCTGAGGTTTTGAATTTAACACTTTGGCAACTTTCCAGAAGGGTTTTGCGTGGGGATTCATCTTACTTATGTCTTTTCTGAACCTATCGTTTTTGATTTCCTGAACTCGTTTTGCAATAATTTTGGTCAAATGACCGGCCTGATACTTTTTGAATGGATCACCTGTACGTTGAAACTGTCGTCGAAAAACGTTCCTAGCTCTAATGATACTGATGGTTTCGGGGTCAAGTGTTAGGTACCTACTTACTGTTTCAACCTTGGGGACGCATTCATCTTCCGCTGTCGCTATGGCCGCTTGCAGGTTGCCGACCGCTCGATCGACGTCCTCGACGGTATTCAGCTGCATATCCGTGATGATTCTGGAGTCGACTCGCCGCTGGAACTCCACCCAGTTGACTCGATGGTAATCTTTTCTCGTGCGACGGATGCCGCACTGCGCTTCGCCACCAACCCGTGTGAGGACGGGCAAGTGGTCAGAACTCAGGTCGTTCACGGTGATCGGCAGGGAGACCTCCGTGTTGGTGAGGAAGTAGTCCAGGCAAGCCGGGGAGCCCGCCGGAGACACGAATGTTGGTTCACGTGGGGCGTGTACAGCAAAATAGCCCAGTTGGGACTCGTCGAAGAGCATGTTCCCGTTCTTGTTACGGCGGTGGTTTCCCCAGCACTCGTGCTTGGCGTTCAAGTCGCACGCCACGATGAACTTCTTGCAGTGCCGCGTCAGCTTGACAAGATCGTTTTTAAACTGCCGAGCCTTACCTGTGTTTTCGTAGCACTGCTGGGGGCAGTAGGCGGCGATCACCAACAGCGGGCCGTTCGAAGTTCGAAGCTCGATTCCGATGGCTTCGATTACCGTTGTTTGGTAGTGGGGCTTGGTTTCGAATTTGATTGGCTGCCTGACAGCCACTGCAACTCCTCCTCCTCTAGCCGTTGTTCGGTCCAGGCGTACGATGGTGAATCCCGGCAGGCTAAACTTGTCTCCAGGTTTCAGGTGGGTTTCGGTTAAGGCGATGATGTCAGCTTCCTCCTTCTTCGCAAAATCCAATAATTCCACGGCCTTGCATTTGGCGGCGTGGGCATTCCAGAGTACTATTTTCGTATCATTAGCCATGGCGAATGATGAACTCACCGAGGCAGATGATTTGGTCAGCACGTGTGCGACACTGGTGTAGTTTGGTCCACATTTCGTGGAAGATGGGCATCAACTGCTCTGGCGTGAGCAAGGGAGCCTCATCCTCCACTGGCTTGAGTTGACTAGCTTGGGGGACCGTCCAACCGGGCGGTGGACCGTGGCGCAGAATGTCCCGATACGATGCACCTGGGTTTGCGGGCCTCGGATCCGAGGAGCGCTGGCTTGGCTGGCCGGTCTGGCGGGGGAGATTCGGAAAACTTTCTGTGTTGAACTGCGGAGCCACCTGGCGACGGCGACGAGGTTGGTTTTGGTTCACTGATTTACTTCGGATCTGCTTGTATTCTTCGCGCTTGGCACACGTCCGGTCGGTGGCACGGTGATTTTCGCCGCAATTTACGCACTTGTATTCGGCAACTTCCTCGATGGGGCAGTCCTTGGTTTCGTGTTGGAGTGTGCAAGCGGCACACCGTGGCTTCACTCGGCAGTTTCTTGCTCCATGTCCGTACTGCAGGCATCGCATGCACTGGGTAACGTCCCGATTTGCTCCACGGTACGCCTCCCAGGAAACGATGATGTCGAGGACGACCCTAGCCGCCTTCAGGGCGCCGAGAGTAACAGTTTCTGTCTGGAAATGCACCAGGAACAAGCAGTCCCTGTACACCTTCGATTTGTCGTGACGCGACATTGGGAATACGGCTACGGGTTTGAGCTTGTAGCGCTTTTCCAGGTCGGCTTTGATTTCTTCCGGTTTCTTGTTCGGCAACCCACGGATCACAGCCTTGAACGGCTTCTCCGATGGAATGTCGAAGGTGTAGAACTCCATTTTGGACTTCTCCAGGTACGTTTTCGCCTTCAGGTATTCCTTCATGGAGCTGATAACCACCTTGATGCCAACGCGGCACAGCTTGTAGGCCGCATTGACATTGATCGCCTTCATCGTAGCTTGCAGCCTGCCCAGATCGACTGATTTTACCATCAGCGGGGGCACCTTCGGGGCCGCAGTTCGTTGTTGCTGCGGCGCTTGTTGGTACTGGTGCTGTAGTTCGTCACCGTCCTCGTTGTCATCACCTATGCCTTCGCCAAAATCGCCTAGGTCGCTTTCGTTCACTGCCGTGCCACCCGTACTGTACGGGTTACGAGACAGAATGGTTTCCACGATTGTCTGCTCGTCATCATCGCGGTACTTTTTCTTCGGCCCCGGGTCTGGGGTGCTAGCGGTAGTGTCGGCCGACTCGCCTACGGTCCGACCTTTGCGCCGACGCGTCATCGAGACGACCGTGGAACACGATTTCGAACGCGAACACGATTCTGATTTCGATTGGGATAATTTTCCGCTTCCGATTTTGCAAACACGTCTATCACTGGTGAAAGTCAAACTTGGAATGATGATGACGAAAGAAAACAGAGAACACTGCTTTTATACCCCTAGATTAGCATATGAAGCTCCTCCCATTCGGCAGGATTTTCAGTTAATTTCGTTTGCATGACCCGCCCCTCATGCTCCAGACGCATCAAACGATTAATCAACCGAGAAATGAGAAAATTTTCATTGAGCGGATAATGTAACCAAAATATTAGATGATTTAGATTAAAATGATGTTAAAATTGAAAAATTTTTCACGCAAAATGGTCCGGTTATGATAATGCGTTGCCAAAGTCCGGGTGGAACAATTAGGCATCATAATTGTTGCTGGATGAGTCATCAAGCATTCAATCATTCACTTTTCGGTTGTACTACACTTTTCCCGTTCGTTGGAATGAAATTATCCGATTCACAGCTCTTGAAAAATCATTTTCGATGGTCCTTAAAAGGACCGTTTGGATAATGAATAATTTTAGGAAGAAAATTAAATGAATTCACTATGCCACTGCGCGTGTTTGTTTTTTCCGCACTAAATGCTGAACGCCGTCGAAAGCTGCCCCCCGCTTGTAGCCGTGGATGCGATTAATGACCGGCTTCACTCTTGCTGAGAAACGACGCTCTGTCCTTGCTTTGCACTACACCTTTCTCGATCGAGGGTGGAAATTCATCCAATTAACTCTTGAGAAATAATTTTCGATGGTCCTGAAAAGGACCGTTTGAATAATGGACGATTTTGATGAATTTACAATGCCACGCAATTCGTGTTGGTTTTCTCCGCGCTCAACGCTAGACGCCATCGAAAACTGGCCCGCCGCTTGCTGCCGTGAATGAGATTCCTGGTGCTATCAGTACGATAGCCGAGTGTCGTCGCTGAGTCGATGTGCCGCTGCCCAGCTCGAGGTGTCACCTCGACGGTGGTCGAAATGGAACTGACGAACAGCTCTCGCATGTTCGCATTCCTTCCTGCATCGTAGTTGCCCTCACGATGCGTACCAATCAGAGAGCGTTGGTAGACTGAACGAGAAAATTTGTCCGCTACCCATATTTATAGATTTCAGCGATTTCAATGTCTGACTTTAAAACAACTTTTCAACTATTTATCAATGATTATTAGGTTCACCGAATATTACAAATTAAACGCGGGAGTTTCATCTCTCAAAAAACGGGATTTGTTTATCATTTCGTACAGTGGGAAAGATACTGTGAGCGTTTAAAATCTTTCACTCAAACGTTACGCTCTTGGTTTCGTAAATTTTGAAATGACACCGGGTATAGAAAACAGAGACGTAGTCCTACGTCAAAACTGTCCACACTAGAGGTCTAGGATAACCTAGGAAAGTTAACATATCCGTTTTTGTGAAAGAACCTCTTTCGGCCACTGCTGGCCTTATTCATGGGCTCATCTAGGTCCAGACACGCTCGCACACTAGCTCGCACATCAATACCACTTTCTGGACGAGTACACTTCACGCTATCCGGTGGACGCTATGTCCAAAAGGTAGTATTATGAAAAGTGAATGTACACCAATTGCTTTTCGCTAGGATCGAAGTTTTGGACCTGTAGTTTCAGTATCTGTGCGGCTTCAAATATTTCATCTTGTTTTTTTTTTTAATTTTTGATTTTTTTTTCCTATTTTTCCGGTATAAATGTCGAAAAAAGTTTCTTTGAGGCGAATTTCATCTCGACTCTTTGGCGAGCGTTCGTGCGAGACAGTCGCAACATTTCGTTCGTCCGGTTTGTCTCCCGATACTATCCAGTTCGGTGGCTATTTTCCAAAGTGCTAGTTTCCCGAGTGATCAAGTGTTGAAGTGATTTTCCCCAGTGGGACGAGTGCGGTTGGCTAGGCCACAATTTTTGCCGCAAAAGTTCGTTTACCCGACGTCTCCACTAGACAGAAATGTCTTGCCATTTTGCTGGACAGATGTGTCATGACAGAAATGTTCTCTCGTTGTTTGCATGGAAAGCAGCGGTGTTGATCATTTCTGTTACGTTTTCTCTTTCTGGCAGCAAAATGGCAAGACATTTCTGTCTAGTGGAGACGTGGGGTAAGTTTGAGTAAAGTTCACGTTTTAATTGTATCACGTGGCGCATTGACCGATTATCGAGCACAGCAGTGCAGCACCCCCCGCACACATCGCCGCTCGCGCGGCCGTGATCGGCTTCTTCCAGTGAGTACCCAAGCTCATCGTCGTCGACAGCAGCAGCCCACCGAGAGAAGAGCAGAGAGCGTTCAACCGCCACACCAACGACGGGCGCTCAGCAGCAGCTCGCTTCCTCCCTGTGCGGGCCATCCGATCGCTTGGACCTGTCGTCGTCGAGACTGTGGCTAAACAAAGTGCACAAAGATAAGTACATAAAGTTACCTCTCGTTGTTCCCCCCTCTCCACTGACTCTTTGATTAGATTTAATTTGGTACATAAGCAGTTTTGACGTAGGACTACGTCTCTCTTTTCTATACCGGGTGTCATTCTAAATTTTCAGAAATCGGCCGCGTTACGTTTGAAGTGGAGATTTTGAGCGTTAATAACTCAGCCATTTCTCGTTGAATTTTCAAAATTTTGGCTCCAATCGATTGGAAATCTTTACACCAATTATGTACAATATTAACATTTGCTGATTTTCAATAACAAACTATTGAAAAATTTGAAAAAGTGAACCCATGTTTATTCCAGCCAATCACGATCGAGCACATTTTGGATGCTCCCGTCGAATATAAAAGCTACTGCTTCTTCGCATCTTCCCTCATTCGTCTTTGTCGTCTCGAGGTGAACGCATCGAACGAGAGCTGCCCACTTTCTTCGTTTGCGATTTCGCTCATTCTTCTTTGACGGCCGTGTCGGCTCGGTGGCGGTGGTTTTCGGCATGGGGACTGTTGCACATTCACCTTCTAACCGTCTAAGGCTGTGACCATAGTGGGTAAGGTGAGATGCGATCGGATGCGATAAGTTATGAGATGAGAAGAGGGATGCTTGATAGGCCATAGTGCATGAGGTTTTCAATGAGGGTGCGCATGTTGTTTTCACATCCTTTTTCGCCTATTTCGTGCGCATCAACGACTCGCGTGATTTGATCGATGAAGTCGTTTGTATGTTGAAGCGCTTCTTTGGATGTGGGTAGTGAAATGATCGTTTCATCTATAAGAGCGGAAAGATAAAACGCACCCTCTTATTGTTTTGCGCGGGCCGTTTTTTTTTGCTATAACTTAGTAGTTTTGATCCTGTTGCAATAGCAAAAACCGACCAGTTCAGAAAAAAAATCTGGTGTAACTGTACAAGATTGAGATTATTGAATTATTTATTTGAGAAAAGAATGTATAAAATGTAATTGTATCCGCGTGAACAATGTCTTCATGTATACACATATTTTTACTTTCCGGACTGTTCCCGTAACGTGGGTAGATCACCTTAGAACGGTGCGTTACGGTGTAAGATCTACCACATTGCATCAAATTTTAATCTTGCTATTTTACTGCCTAAAGTGGTAGCATACCAGACTAAAATTTGATGTATTTTTGTAATGTTTATGCTTTAATTTATGTATTGTTCTTAACTGCTAATAGATCTTTTGTTTCAGGGGGATTCAGGTAATTTTATAATAATACCATGTTTTACAAAATAGTAACTGTAACGAGCGTATCACTTATGCCCTATTCAGTATTCATTACTTAATCCTTTATTCTCTTTTCAGTGAATCTTACCACAATTCCTGGCGCACTAATCAATATTTTTTAGCAAATCACCGTATACATCACCATATTAATACATGCGAACATGTTTAAATATATATATCGTTATCTGGAAGCGTTTGGTACGGGAGGTCCACGCTTCCATCTTTCCCCTCGATTTCAAGGTGTAGAATGTTTTCAAATATTGACTATGTTGAAATCTTTCTATCCCTTGAAATCTTCTCTGCGGTACATGCTGCGCAGTTGGCCTGGCCGTTAGACAAGAAAAATGATAGCCTTCATTTTCCAGGATGCATTCAAGTAATGGCTGCGTTAGTTTGAGATTAGATTAGATTAGATTAGACACATATTTTTACTTTCCGGACTGGGATATCTGAGTGTTGATTTCAATTAAAATCAATATGAGACTTTTATACTGATTTTCGGCATCAAAACATTACTTGATTGTGCTGATTGTGCTGACCTAGGCAAAAAGAAACAAAAATTCGGCAAGTATGTATTATTTAAGGGTATAGGTTTTTTTATTACAAAATTTTCTACGAGAAAAGATGTCTTCAATAAGTACACAATAGTCATCATATATAATAGGTAAAAGAGTATCAAGCGAAATCGATGTCATACTTTTTTCGTTAAGGGATCTAGTTTTGCCTGACAAAGAAAAAAACAGAACCATTCAATCAGAATCCTTTTAGCAATTAAGTTAAATACCATAAACTTAATTACCTTAAACTTTCTAACTTGCACATGAATAACATGCACTGACCAAACGGCCATATCAAACATTGATCACTTGATTTAAATCCCGAACAGAGAAAATAAACTGTTTTCTTATACACATATAATAACAAAATGATGCTGTAAAAAACTTAAACGATTTGATTGAATACTATTTTATATGCAATGAAATATGTTATTTTACATGGCGATCGATAGACAGTATGATAAATTTTTATTACGTCTGGTCCATCAAATGCAAGTCATGTGAAAAAGCATTGAGTTATGTTTAAAACAACAACTTATTAACGCATTTTATATTACCTACCAGCATTTCCAAAACATTAAATCCGCATTCCTTTACATACACAACGAGCGCAATCATAAAATCCATACCCGACAAACGTTCTCTTGCGTTCTCTTGCGTTCACATGCGTCGAAGCAGCTCCATCGCATCTTCGCACTCATCGCAACTCATTTACTATGTACGGTTCATGCGTTCTGCATATAGTTTCCACAGAGTGTGCTTCGACGCTTATCCGATCTCTTTTCTCTTTGCATCGCACCTTACCCACTATGTGCTCAACGTAACACGGCAGACCAAGGAAGTGTATGAACATCAGATTGATCGACGGTGGTGGCAGGGGCAGCAGCAAAATCCGGAATCGCACCCACGGCAGCAAGCGGCGGGCCAATTTTCGACGGCTTCCAGCAAACAGCACGGAGAAATCCAACACGCATTGCGTGGCATGATGAATTGATTTCAATTTCTTCGAAAATGCTTCCGAGAGAGTTAATTGGATAAATTTCCTCCATCGACCGAGAAAGTGTAGTGAAAACAAATAGTGAAAGATTGAATTCTTGGTGGTGGTTCAGCAACAGTGAGGGCGATCACTAATCTCATCCACGGCAGCAAGCGGCGGGCCAATTTTCGACGGCGTTCAGCATTCAGCACGAAGAAATTTAACACGCATTGCGTGGCATGATTAATTCATGTCAATTTTCTGTCTGAAATCGTTTAATATTCAAACGGTTCTTTTCAGGACCATAGAAAATTATTCCTCAAGAGTTGTGAATCAGATAATTATTTCATTCCATCGCTCGGTAAAAGTGCGGTGCAACCGAATTGTGAAAATTGTATGCTTGGTGGCCCCGCAACAATAATGATGCCGGCCACTAATGACTCCACCAGGAATTTAGCAACGCTTTATCCTATCCAGAGCATTTTTCGTGAAACATTGTTTAATTTAACCATTTTTCGAATTAAAATTATCTAAATCTTCCAATATTTTGATTGCTTTATTGGTTAAATGAAAATTTTCTCATTTCTCGGTTGATTAACCGATTCAAGCGTCTGTTGCATGCGGGGCGGGACATGCAAACGAAATAAACTGGAAAGCCAGCCGAATGGGAGGAGCTTCATCTGCCAATCTAGGGATATAAAAGCTGTTCCCTCTGATTTCTTTCGTCATTTTCGTTGGATCAGTCAGACAGCCCGAATAAACCGGTATCATACAGTGCTGATTTAGGTTATCATTTTTTAATTATACATCTTATCGTACAACGGATTGTAAACCTATGATAGCATAAATTATATGGATTATAGCAAATATAATTTTCGGACTTTTTATGATAGACCGAATGGGTTGTTAAGTATCGTTACCATTCAAAAACGCATTTTTACACGAACAAACATTTTGTGATATCGTTCATGCTATAATCACTCTATAATTTAATATATGATACAGGGAATAATTAAAGCAAAACTGAAATATTTCACCACATCTGCATTATCGACAAAAAAAATCCACCCCTGCGCATTTGACGCTGGCGGCCGCTTCTGTCACATTTGACTACCGCCGAATCGTTTGTGTTTATCAAAGTGTTTTTTTTTCGGTGGTTGATTGGTGTTCGAACTGTGAATCCCGGGGTTGCTCCGTCGATCGTCGCGCGGTGTTTACTGATTACGCCAAATACAATTAGTGCTCGCGGGTTATTCAAAGACGATAATGTTGTGAAGTTTTTTCGGGGAAGCATTTTCAAACAGAAATGCCAGAAGGAGGATTACCGGACGACCATCAGGGCATGGCCACACTATGTGGCAATAAGCGAGGAAATCCGATGTTGAAGCTGTTGTTGTTGGAATGGACCACGGCAGCTAATCTGCACCTGAAAATACATTCTTTCCGGCAAAACAATCATCCCTCAACCTAGTGAGAGTCGATACCCAAGAATGGTGCGACGACGTTGCAACATACACACGCTAATGCACCGCCTGCAACCTGCGATGCCAACAAATTCCCGGCAAGAACGCACCAGCGATAAAGTGTTGAAATTTGGAAGTCGATTAAATATCAGAGATAATTTCTGCTCAGCGGTGTCAAATCGGGTAACTAATGCAAGGTAGGTATACACATGATACCATAATAACGTTATGATTACCTACGATATTACATGCTAACTATAATAAATTAATTATAGACAGGGAATTAGCCAAAACTAAATTATTGAAAATCATTCATAAATCATAAAGTGAATCGTAATCATTCATACTATGGCATTTGAAAAGTCTTGTATGATCAGATTTTAACAACGTTCATCATTCAATCATTAAATTATTATTACATCTATCATTATTATTCCACGAATAAAAATCTTATGATATGAATGATACCGTAAACCATAATTTTCTATGCGGGAGGGTGGATGTCACCCCCACAGCTGAACAGTGGCACATCAACCCAGCCGCAAAACTCTCGGCTATCGTGCGGATAGCACCAGGAATCTCATCCATGGCAGAAAGCGGCGTACCAGTATTTAGCAAGGAGAACACCAACACGCATTGCGTGACATGATGTTTTCATGCCATTTCGTTCCTAAAATCGTCAATTAATCAAACGGTTCTTTTCAGGACCACCGAAAATAATTCCTCAAAAGTTGTAAATCAGATAATTTCATTCCATCAATCGAGAAAAGTGTGGTTCAATCGAGAAATGAAAGATTGAATTCCGACCACTAATCGTTCCACCCAGAATTTAGCAACGCATTGTCCTATAAGAACCATTTTTCGTGAAACATTGGGGAGCGTCCAGAAATTACGTCACGTTTAAATAGGGGGGAGGGGGGTCAGCAAAGTGTGACGATCCATACAAAAATTTCAGAGGTCCCATACAAAAAGTGTGACAGGGATGAGATGGGGTTGAAAATGACTAGTTTTTGTGTGCCGTAATTTAAGGACGATCCCTTGTTTAATTCTAGCATTTTTCGAATTGAAATGATCTAAATATTTTTATATTTTTTTGTTACTTTATTTGTTAAATGAAAATTTCTCTCATTTCTTGGTTAAAAATTGTTTGAAGTGTCCGAAGCATGCGGGGCGGGTCATGCAATCGAAATAAACTGGAAAGCCAGCCGAATGGGAGGAGCTTCATCTGCTAATCTAGGGGCATAAAAGCTGTTCCCTCTGATTTCTTTCGTCATTTTCATTGGATCAGTCAGGGAGGGTGGAGGTGGATATCACGTCCACGGCAGCAGCACGTCAACTGCGACGATTGATAGCACCAGGAATCTCATCCACTGATCACGGCTGCGGTGGGCCCGGCAATGGAAGTTACCTCCGCAGCTGGGTAGCTGCGCACCAGCCCAGCGACGGCTCTCGGCTATCTATCTGATAGAACCAGGAATCTCATTCACGGCAGCAGGTGGCGGCAGTTTTCGATGGCTTCCCGCATTCAGTGCGGATAATTTTCCTTTGTCTTTCTAAAATCAACCGTTATTTGAACGGACCTTTTCAGGACCAGAGAAAATTATTCCTTAAGAGTTATGAATCGGATAAATTTCGGATATATTCCATCGATCGGTAAAAGTGTAGTGCATTCGAAAAGTGAATGGTTGAATGCTTGGTGGCTCAGCAACAGCAAAATCGATCACTAATCTTTCTACACGAAATTTAGCAACGCATTATCTTATTCAGACAAATGTGCCTGGAACATTGTTTCATTCTAATATTTATCGAATTAAAATTATCTTAACTATTCAATACTTCAATTAGTTTATCCGTTCGATTAAAAATTGTCTCATAGAACGGTTGATTAGTCGTTTGAAGCGTCTGACACAATATGGGCGGGTCATACAAATGGAATAAACTGGAAAGCCCGCCGAATGGGAGGAGCTTCATCTGCTAATCTAGGGGCATAACAGCTGTTTCCTCTGTTATCTTTCGTCATTTTCCTTGGATCAGTCAAGGAGAAGGGAGATGTCACCTCCCAGCTAGGCAGCAGCACACAAACTCAGCGATGACTCTCGGTTATCGTGGTGGCAGCACCAGGAATCTCATCCACGACAGCAAACGGCCGCATTCAGTATGGGTAAAATCGTATTGCGTGATGAATTCATGCGATTGTCTTGCCAAAATCTTCCGTTTTATAAACGGTCTTTTCCAGGATCAGCGAAAATGATTCCTCATGAGTTATGATTCGGATAATTAAAAGCGACAGACTGAAAGCTTGGTAGTTCAGCAATAGTGAAGTCGGCCACTAATATGTTCTTCCCGGATGAAAACAACGTATAGTCCATTTTACGAGCCGATTTTATTAATGAATTTTGACAGAAGGTAGCGTCAAATAACCCGTGAAAACCAATATCATCATCAACATTGTTGTCACTTCGTAAAATGGCTCATTGTCGAAAAAGTTTCACGTTAAACTTTAGTTGAAAAGATCTATCTAACGCCGTTCAATTATCTAATAATTTTATCCGCTCGATGAAAATTCTCTCGTAGAACAGTAATTTGACCATTTCTCTTCAAAACTAAATAACTCTTGAACTAGTCAACATCTTTTCAAGTAACCGAACCAGCTGAATAACAGCTTCTTGAGTTAAAGTTAGCTTATGAGTGATTTGTTTTACTCTTATACAGCAAAACTGTTTGTTGGGTTATGAATGCCTTTGTTCAGCGAAAGCGATCACACAACAACTTTACTCAACACATCAGTTCACCATTTGTATTATCATAACAAGAAACATTGTATTATGGAAATATAAAAGTCGGAATCTTGTTCCAGTCTTTGTCCTACGTCAACATTGCGGTTATGTCTCAGACATTACCCACTCCTAGTTTTTTCTCACTTTTCCTGTAGCGTTAATTTTGTCCCTTGTTTTTTGATTATTTCTCGTCTCAGTGATAGTGTTAGTTTAAGGTTTTTGAGTGTCCCATGGTGGTAGTTAACTACCACAATGGGCGATGATGACGATGGCGGGGGTACGTCGTACCGCATCAACGAAGCTTTGTTATTGGCATCGGACTGCTCGAGCCAACAAGGCGATATAAATGCTAACCCCTTTGATTCCCTTCACCCTGGTGCTTCTCAAATGGACACCAACAGTAAATCTGTTTCGACGTCCCCCCGCCTCAAGGCCTACCCTCCCGACTTTGGCGGGCCATATGTTGTTTTCTTCCGACCCAAAGGCAAACGTTTGAACACCGTTCAAATCAGCAAGGATCTGACTAAGCGATATTCTTCCGTTGTCTCCATTGACATGGTCGGTACAGCTAAGCTTCGGGTGACAGTAGGCGACCGAAAACACGCTAATGAGATTGTGGCCTGCGAGTTGTTTACTCTTGAGTACTTCGTGTACCTTCCGAGCGCGTCGATAGAGATTTCGGGGAAGGTCGCCGACGCATCTTTGACCTGCGAAACGATCATGCAAGGCTGTGGTCGTTTCTATAACCCTTCTCTACCTCCTGTCCAGATACTGGATTGCCGGCAACTGCATTCGGTATCCCAGGAGGGCGAGAAGAAGGTTTACACACCATCTGAAGAATTTTGCGTGACCTTCTCCGGATCTGCATTACCAGATCTGCTGGTGATTGGCAAACTTCGGCTACCTGTGAGGCTGTATGTACCGAAGGTAATGAATTGCATCAATTGCAAGCAGCTGGGCCACACCGCTCAGTACTGCAGCAATAAACCTCGCTGTGCAACATGCGGGGAGAGACATGTGGACGGTGCGTGTAAAACGCCGCCCAAGTGTGTTTATTGTGGCAGCGACCGTCCACATGATCTGATTGATTGCCCAAGGTACATACAGCAGAAAAAACATCAAAAACGATCGTTGCAGCAGCAATCACGGCGAAGCTACGCCGAAATGCTGAAAAAAGCTGCCCCGACCGTTGAATCCCGTAACATCTACTCGTCTTTATCTCTCGATGATCAGGGATCTGACTCTGAGGTCGGGGACGGGGTTCCCTTTGTTTTCAAGGGTGAACGAGGAAACGGATGAGGCTCCAGAGACCCACCAAAAAACCTCGGAATCTGCCTAGCAGCGACCCCCAACCCACCATGACAAATTTGAAGAGTGGTAAGAAAGTCACAAAACGTTCCCCTCCGGGATTCAAAATCCAGGACGAACGAGACTTTCCATCACTCCCGGGAACATCTAAAATCCCAGATGCCCCACGTTTTTCGAATTCTCAACCGGAAAGACAGCATTCGGAGCACCAGGAGCAACCTCAGGGTGCGCCATTGTTTACGCTCTCTGGCATCGTAGACATCATCCTCAGCTTCTTCAATGCTTCAGATTCCGTGAAGAACATTGTAAAAGGACTTCTTCCTTGTGTGACCCCTCTTTTGAAGCAGTTGGCTTCTAAAATGCCCCTCCTTGCGACAATCGTATCTTTCGATGGCTAATTTAACCACCGAGGTCGAAGATACGATTTCGGTTCTACACTGGATCTGTCGTAGTATTACACCGAAATTAGACGTTTTTAAATTTTTAGTTAACAATTTACAATGCGATGTTTTTGCACTATCCGAAACATGGCTGACACCTGATGTAACCTTACCTTTTCCCGATTATAATATCATTCGCCTTGATCGATCTGACTCGTACGGAGGGGTGCTTCTAGGGATCAAGAAGCAGCACTCATTTTACAGAGTCGATTTTCATCCGATGACAGGCATTGAAGCCGTCGCATGTGAGGTGACTATCCGAGGTAAAACCCTCAGTGTTGCCTCCATATATCTTCCACCGAGAACTGCAATATCTCGCAGGGATCTCGCCCACATCTGCTCGGTTATGCCCGAGCCTCGGCTGCTCATGGGAGATTTCAACTCCCATGGTACAGGCTGGGGGGAACTGTACGATGACAGCCGTTCAACGTTGATATATGACCTCTGCGACGACTTCAACATGACAATTTTGAATACCGGAGAAGTTACACGAGTGGCACCTCCAGCTCAAGATGGCAGCCCTAGAAACAGCCGATTAGACCTCTCAATCTGTTCGAGCTCACTATCGCTGGAGTGTACATGGAAGGTTATCCAGGATCCTCATGGTAGTGATCATCTGCCGATTGTTGTTTCTATTTCCAATGGGTCACATCAACCTCCATCTATCGACATCGCCTACGGTCTCACCAAGCACATTGACTGGGAGAAGTACGCAGAAGCAATTATAGACGGTGAGCAATCGGTAGAAGTCCTTCCACCGCGGGAAGAGTATCAGTTTCTATCAGAACTGATCATCAGTAGCGCGCTTCAGGCACAACGTCGGCCAGTGCCAGGTCCTTCGGTTCGCAGGAAACCCCCAAATCCGTGGTGGGATAGCGAGTGTACAGAAATCTATCGCGAGAAATCCGCTGCGTTCAAAGCGTTTCGGAAACGCGGTTCGGTCGAAAATTTCAAGCGGTTCGCTTCCCTTGAAAGCAAGTTCAAGAACTTGATCAAGGCGAAGAAAAGCGGTTACTGGCGTCGGTTCGTCGAGGGTTTGTCGCGCGAGACTTCGATGAGAACTCTTTGGAACGTCGGGAGAAGAATGCGTAACGCGTCGTCGGTTAACGAGGATCGAGAAAGCTCTCCTCGGTGGATTCTCAAGTTCGCAAAAAAAGTTTGTCCAGATTCCGTACCCGTGGAGCGAATAATTCGTGACGTTTCCGAGGATAGAGACGATATGGATAGACCGTTTTCGATGATTGAATTCTCACTTGTTCTTCTTTCATGTAACAATTCCGCTCCAGGAATGGATCGAATTAAGTTCAACTTGCTTAAAAACCTCCCCGACGTGGCTAAGAGGCGCTTGTTGAACTTGTTCAATCAGTTCCTGGATAACAACATCATTCCGGATGATTGGAGGCAAGTGAGAGTGATAGCTATTCAAAAACCCGGTAAACCCGCGTCGGATCATAATTCGTACCGTCCAATCGCGATGTTGTCTTGTCTACGGAAGTTGTTGGAGAAGATGATTCTCTTTCGACTGGACAAATGGGTTGAATCGAATGGCATGTTGTCAGATACACAATTTCGTTTCCGCAGAGGCAAAGGAACGAACGACTGTCTTGCGATGCTTTCTTCAGAAATTCAACTTGCCTTTGCGCAAAAGCAGCAAATGGGCTCAGTGTTTTTGGATATCAAGGGGGCTTTTGATTCAGTTTGTGTCGATGTTCTTTCCGACAAACTGCACGAAAGAGGCTTTTCACCAATTATGAACAACTTTTTGTACAATTTGCTATTTGAGAAGCAGATGAGCTTTGCTCATGGCGACTTGACAGTTTCACGAATTAGCTACATGGGTCTCCTCCAGGGTTCATGTTTAAGCCCCCTTCTTTACAATTTTTATGTCAGAGACATTGATGATTGTCTCATGGAAAATTGCACGTTAAGACAGCTTGCGGATGACTGTGTTGTTTCTGTGACGGGATCAATAGCAGTCGATCTGCAAGGACCACTACAGGATACTTTGGACAGTTTGTCTACTTGGGCTCTGAAGCTGGGTATCGAATTCTCTTCGGAGAAAACTGAGATGGTTGTCTTTTCTAAAAAACACAAACCGGCTAAGTTTCCGCTCGTTCTAATGGGTAAGACAATCACTCATAGCATGTCTTCACAATACCTCGACATCTGGTTTGACTCCAAATGCACCTGGGGGAAGCACATTGTGTATCTGATACAGAAATGCCAAAAACGAATCAACTTTATGCGAACTATTACCGGAACATGGTGGGGAGCACACCCGGAAGATCTGATCAGGCTGTACCAAACAACTATTCTATCGGTTCTAGAATACGGTAGCTTCTGTTTTCAATCCGCGGCGAAAACACACTTGCTGAAGCTTCAACGGGTTCAGTACCGTTGCCTTCGGATCGCGTTAGGTTGCATGAACTCGACTCACACTATGAGTTTAGAGGTACTCGCTGGTGTACAGCCTCTGACAGACCGTTTTGCGGAGTTGTCATTCCGGTTCCTCATCCGATGCGAGGTTGTGAATCCGTTAGTCATAGAAAACTTCGAAAAGCTGCTCGAACAGAATCCCCAAACTCGTTTTATGAGTGTGTACTACTGGTACATGACGCTGGAGGTAAGCCCATCTCCGGTTAACACCAATCGTGACAACTTCTCAGACTTCGACAGCTCCTCTGTGGATTTTGATCTCTCTATGAAGGATGAGATCACCGGTATACCGGAATCTTATCGTTCCATAGGTATTCCACAAATTTTTGCAAGTAAGTTCGGGCATGTTAGCGGGGCCAGACAGTTCTTCACAGATGGTTCCAAAACCGATGATTCGACTGGATTCGGTGTCTACAACGAATTTCATAGCGCCACCTTCATGCTTCAAAAGCCATGTTCGGTATACATTGCTGAGCTAGCGGCTATATACTACACCTTAGAGTACATTCGCACTCTTTCACCTGAGCACTACTTCATTTTTACCGACAGTCTAAGCTCTCTGGAGGCTGTTCGATCAATGAAACCGATGAAGCACTAAGCGTACTTCCTGAATGGAATACGCCAAGTCTTGAGTGCTTTGTCCAAACGCTCATACATCATCACCATAGCTTGGGTCCCTTCACATTGCTCAATCCCGGGCAATGAGAAAGCGGACTCTCTGGCTAAGGTGGGCGCTAGCGAAGGCGATATTTACGAGCGTCAAATCGCCTTCGACGAATTTTTTGCATTGGCCCGTCAGGAGACCTTGATCAGCTGGCAACACAAATGGAGAGATGGAGAGATGGGTAGATGGTTGCACTCCATCATTCCACAGGTGTCGAAGAAGCCATGGTTCAAAGGGTTGGATTTAGGCCGCGATTTCATTCGTGTGATGTGTCGGTTGATGTCCAACCACTATTTGTTGAACGCACATACCTTTCGTATTGGACTCTCAGAAAGCAATCTCTGTGTCTGTGGCGTGGCTTACCAGGATATCGAACATGTCGTGTGGGGATGCAATGAGTATCGTGAGGTCAGATCTGAGCTGCATGAAATTCTCCGGGTCCGAGGAAAACAACAGAAACCCGTTAGAGAAGTGTTGGCAGGACTTGATTTGGATAACATGAACCTGATTTACCAGTTTTTGAAACGTGTTGATGTCAGAGTTTGATGTAGTACGTTCCTTGTTTTCGTTGTCCGCCTTTTGGTTTTGTTGTTCGCCCCTGTCTGTCGTCACCCCCTTCCGTTTGTCCTCTTCTTGTCGTTTTCTACCGATAAAGTCCTTTATTTTTGGTTCCGTTACAGATATGGACAATTTGTCCCATCAATGTTTTAGTATAAGTTAGCAAATAATTTAGTTTTAAACCCTTAAATCCCTCCTTTCCAATTTTATTTTATTTTATTTTTTTTTTCTCAATCCTTAACCTCGAAACAGCCGCGAGTACTTCGGCTTCCCAAACTAACATAGTTTTAAGGCAGTAATAAATTGTAAAATGTAAAATCATTGTAAAAACAAAAGATTTCGGCTCAGTTATACCCATGTGGCGCCCGAGCCTCCCAAATAAACGAACAAATAAAAAAAAAAAATCATCTCATATAAAAATCGCGCGCTCAGTATCATAAGGGCACATCTGCAATGATCGATTTACTCTTCGGCTAATAGGTTGGCCTGCAAATCATTTTTGGTTGTTTTTGTTGTTTTAGATGGTAGTGTAGTCCTAGTCGTCCTTCACCGAAATACACCGAGAGACAATCCGAATGTTGGTCGTATTTTCCGGAATAATCCGAAGAGACAATCGACGAAGAGAAATCGATCATAATAGATACGCCTGTGTGATACTAAACGCGAGAAATGTATGAAAAATGAAAAACCCAAGATGAAATATTTTAAACCGCACATATTCTGAATCAAGAGGTCAAAAAAATGTTTTTTTTTCAATGCGCACCACAATGCATCGTTGTTTTCCTTGAGCAAACAAAGCAGCTGTTCTTTTTCTAAAACGATAGAATGTGAGTAATTTTGATAAAAGATTGTCGGTAATTTATTATTCTACTTTTTTTAGATGAATCAAAGCGTTCGAAGCGTTCTACTCACCATGCAAGACGACACACTCGGTTGAGTGTTAAACCCACATTGTTGGGGACCGATTATCCTGAGTCGTGGTTGTGGAAGACCTACACAATGAACAATAAGAAGGAGTTGACCATATCTGACGTGCTCCCTAAGACAATTACTTCCTGGTTTGTGACTGGATTTGCCCTGAGCCCTACTCGAGGCTTGGGATTGATAAATGCTCCGGTGAAGCTGACTGTTTCCAAGCCATTCTACATTATTGCAAACCTTCCGTACTCGATCAAACGATTCGAAGTTGTCCGGATACAAGTGACCTTGTTTAACTTTTTGATCGATTCTTTGCCGACAAACGTGACTTTATACAACCCGTGTGGCGAGTTTGAAATTTTAGGTTATGACGGTAAGTAGAATTCCAAGATACCCTTTTAAGTCGAGTAGATTGCAGAAGGTTAATAAGACCTTCATAAATCTATGTTCAACCACACATAAAAAATAAGAGATAATCTAGAATTTTACACCACAGCACAATACCCAAAGCTCACGAGATCACGCTGTTGGGTGGAGCCATAATAGATTTGCATCTCCGTTAATGGAGTTCTAGAATTCTATTTTTTTTTTCAATTCTCTAATACACTTTATTGCGGGATCAGATGTTCCCAGATGTTTGATGCAATAGATATGTAGGGTTTGGGACCATTTGGGCAGGAGCACCTATTTTGGGCACTTGCTGCTATAACTCAGTCAATTTTAAACCGATTGAGTTGAATTTTTGCACATGGCTAGATACTGAACGACGAGTCTAAGAAATCAAGTCTATCGGTTCAAAATTGACTGAGTTAGAGCAGCAAGTGTCCAAAATAGGTGTTACTGCCCAAATAGTCCCAGACCCTATTTATTTAAATTCTTGAAAGTTTTGATGCTAAGGTTCACGTCCCTAGTTTTGCAAAAAGTTGAAAATGTATATACCTCATAATTGCAAATTGATCGATTTGGCTAAAAAATGTAAAAAATTGAAGTCTGTATATCAAAACTAAGAGGACTCCCATGCTCGAGTTATCGCTGAATGGACAAAATACTGTGGATGGTGTCCAGGTATATATACCACAGATTGCGTTTCATTTTTCCTAGGGAAGCATCTTGCCGCATCATATAATAAATTAGGGGTCACCTGTTTGGTGGACTTCTTCCGCCGGTACAGGTTGCCGTAGTGTTATTCTTACCAAATTGAGACAATCGCTTTTGACACTACACAGCTATTAAATTTTCGGCTGATCGAGAGACGAAATTAAAACATACTCTTACAGTTAACCCAAGCAACACACATGTTATAATAGAGTTACGACAGCGCAAGTTTTGGTTGTATAGAAGTTTATTTTACGTAATTCTAACGTTGTGTTGAAATAACGTAAAATAAACTTCTATACAACCAAAACTTGCGCTGTCTTAACTTTCATATAACATGTGTGTTACTTGGGAAGGCTATCTCTCCAATTGGGCTATAGATTCCTCGAAGAAGTACACTATCATTGCATCCTGTTGACTTTCGACCCAGTTACATCGCTGAAATGACTGAACAAAGGAACTTATATTGTTTCAGAAATACTAGGCAAACAAGAAATTGTGGTGCCGTACGATCAACCAACATCCGTTTCATTTCTGATTAAAGCCAAAAAACTGGGAGATATCGCAATAAAGATCAAAGCCGCATGCTATTTGAAAACTGATGAACTTTATCACATACTTCGTGTAACACCAGAGAGCCGGTTGCACTCCCGTTCGCAAACAGAATTTATCAGCCTTGATTTGTATAGATCGCAAAAGTTTAACGTATTCCTCAATATTCCGTGGGCTGCGGATCAGAGATCTGTCAACATTCAAGCAGAAATAAATCGTAAGTTGCCTTTGGGTATTTTCGGCAGGTTTGTTCTCTTCGTCATGAGGCCAAATTACCTGAAACTTGGTCGTATAATTCAGCTTGGTTGGGAAAAATGTGAAGCCAACTCTGAGCTCAATCGCAGGGCTGTTACAAAAGTGTCGATTTGAAAACCGCAAAATCCGCGCCAAACCATTTGAAATCCGCGCCAAGGTCATCAAATCCGCGCCAGTACAAAACATATGGCTTTGATGACTCAAACTTACTAAAAGCCAAAATTTTTAAGAGAAAATCAATTGATCAATCACTCTTAGAAAAAACCCAGGTTAATCCACCTAGTGGTGATAGTGCCTTTCTCGTCGAATATGTACTCAACATTTTTTCCGGCCATAAGCTGAAGTGTTCCTGAATCCTGAGAATACTCTAGAACGGAATAAATCTCATTTTCTTCTTTTGTCACAGTGCTCGTTGACTCGTCAATGAGGGGTGGAGTTGTTAAATAATAAATGTATTTGATGAAAAAATTCTTAAAAAAATTAAGCAAAACCGCTTAAGGCGAAACTGGAAGCATTTCCTATTTTTTTTGGTTTTTGATTTTTTTTTAAATAACGAAGCAATATTTTCAAAATCGGTTTTCGTGCACATGTTGAGTATGGATCAGGGTATATTCTGATTTTGTTACGCGGCATAAAATGTTTTTCGTTTTTGCAGAAACCATTTTTTGTGAAAGTTTGTTCAAACATGGTTTCTGCAAAAACGAAAAACATTTTATGCCGCGTAAAAAAATCAGAAGAAACCCTGATCCACACTCTATATGTGCACGAATACTGATTTTGAAAATATTGCTTCGTTATTTAATAGTACATCAAAAACCAAAAAAAAATGAGGAAAGGCTTCCAGTTTCGCCTTAACTCATCGGATTTGATAAAAAAAATCTGGAAGAATCTAATTTCACTTTAAAATTGATAAATCTGTTGGTTTATTTATTTGTGCACTTCTTCAGGATGTTGAATTCTGACCAAAATTTCCAAGGGGGGACCCCTCTGGACTTAAGAGAAAATCAAAATTTGTGTCAGCCTTATTCAGAAAAGCAAAAGAATTTTATCAAAGCCATAATCGAATTTGGAAACTTATTGATGGCTCATATTCCGACGCTATGTTAAACGTATAGGCCGAGCTAAAAAATTTCAAATCTCTCAGTTGACTGCTTGACCACCTTCACTAGCACTGGATGCTGATCATTATCAAGACATTTCGGCATTTTTTTTCTGCGCACTGGGGCACGTTCGGTGTAGTACTAGATTTGTAGTAATGAGCTGAATTTTAGTATGGTGAGAAGATCAGTTGTCTGTTTCTGCAATAAAACGGTGCAAAATGCGTGGGTATTATGATTCCTTGCCGAATTTGACGCTGTTTGAGCAAAACTTTCGATAACTATGTTGTTTATGTTGCAAGAAATGGAGAAAACAACAACACTGTTACCCAAAGTTTTGCTCAAACAGCATCAAATTTGACAAGGAATCATAATACCCACGCTTTTTGCACCATTTCATTGCAGAAACGGAGAATTGACCTTCTCACCATACTAAAATTCAGCTCATTACTACAAATCTAGTACTTCACCGATCTGTCCTCTTTAGTCTTTATTTTATTATCATTAGTTATAAGATTCATGTAAAATTTGACAAAGAAAAAGTGCAAGCAATCGAAATTTCCCCTATTAAAGCCCATTCAAATTTCTACCGTGTTACAGAGCGCGAGGACTCAACCAGTTGCATCAAAATTGTTCGCAGTAATTTTAGACGCAGAAGGGGATTGGTGCTATAAAATTTAAATTTTTCCATACAACGTTGATCCATCCTACTGTAAAATGACGCCTCAGGAATCTAAAATGATGTACCGTAAACCGGGGTCAAATTGATCAGCGGGGTGAAATTGATCACTCGGGTACTACATTGCACAATGGGTCCAGAGCCGTGTTTACGAAGACAAAAATGTTTGTGCCTAAACCATAAGTTTTAGATACATGGTGTCTTTGGGAAACTTTCTTCTTATTTTTCGACCTTTTTTCTCATTATTGTGAAATTAGGGTGGTCCCTCTAGTTTCGCTGATCCAAACATCTGCTTTTTAATAGTTTTATGTATGTTCACAAAATGTTCTACAAAGTTGTTAAAGAACTTATTTGGAGCAAGTTTGCCGAAGAAACCATTATTCTATCTCTTATGGTTCCGAACTTATAATTTTTTAAAGATTCATGTTAGGGTGATCCACGAATTTCAGTTTTCCTGAAATAACTTTTCATGCGTTCGTTTCTCGTGAATACTTTATTCCGAGCACTTTTAGAGCTATCAACGACGCATATTTTTTCCAAAGAGCCCAAAGTTCTAACTTTCATAGTTAAAAAGATATTGACATTTTTCTTCGAAAAATCACTTTTTTTCAAAATGTCATATCTCAAAAAGGAGCAAATGGATTTTCAATCTCCCGGTTGCATTGGAGAGATCGTACTTTGTTCTATTTATGGTAAAAAAACTGTAGGTACCTTTTTTGTTTAAAGCTTTTTATTGAATTTTGAAATACGATTTTTTTCATAGAAAAGCAGTTGTAACTTTGAAAATTGATAAGATACAAACTTGGCGTCTTCGACAAAATTCTGAGATTTTGGCTGCTATAAAAGTGCCCAGAACAAAGTATTGCGAAAAAATCAACACATAAAATTATATTGAGTAAAAACAGATTTTCATATGAAAAATGACACATTTCAAGCAAATTCAACTCGTCTTTGTTAGATAGATCAAAGTAGCTTGGTAAATGGTCATCCATTTCATTGTAGAACCAATGTTTATTTGTACTGTCATCCCCATTTAGGCACAATGGTGATAAGATATTGTAAATCATGTAACTTTGATAGGCTTTTACGTTAACATAAACATATACTAGTGATTTACAATTTCACTATCCATACATTGAAGTGATGAAATTGAAATTAAATTGATGGAAATCAGCTCAAAGTCACATTTTAAGTTGAGTTCATTGACGAATTATAGATTATAAGCAAATTTAAACATTTTCGACATGGTTACTTTGATCTATCTAACAAAGACTAGTAGAGTTTGCTGAAATTGTTCCGCTTTCCATATGAAAATCTGTTTTTACTCAATATAATTTTATGTGTTGATTTTTTCGCAATACTTTGTTCTGGGCACTTTTATAGCAGCCAAAAACTCATAATTTTGTCGAAGACGCCAAGTTTGTATCTCATCGATTTTCAAAGTTACAACTGCTTTTCCATGAAAAAAATCGTATTTTCAAAATTCAATAAAAAGCTTTAAACAAAAAAGGTACCTACAGTTTTTTCACCATAAATAGAACAGAGTACGATCTTTCCAATGCAACCGGGATATTGAAAATCCATATGCTCCTTTTTGAGATATGACATTTTGAAAAAAAGTGATTTTTCGAAGAAAAATGCCAATATCTTTTTAACTATGAAGGATAGAACTTTGAGCTCTTTGGAAAAAATATGCGTCGTTGATAGCTCTAAAAGTGCTCGGAACAAAGTATTCACGAGAAACGAACGCATGAAAAGTTATTTCAGGAAAACTGAAATTCATGGATCACCCTAACATGAATCTTTTAAAAAAATATAAGTTAGGAATCATAAGAGATAGAATAATGGTTTCTTCGGCAAACTTGCTCCAAATATGTTCTTTAACAACTTTGTAGAACATTTTGTGAACGTACATAAAACTATTAAAAAGCAGATGTTTGGATCAGCGAAACTAGAGGGACCACCCTAATTTCACAATAATGAGAAAAAAGGTCGAAAAATAAGAAGAAAGTTTCCCAAAGACACCATGTATCTAAAATTTATGGTTTAAGCACAAACATTTTTGTCTTCGTAAACACGGCTCTGGACCCATTGTGCATTGTAATTTCATACTAGGAACTCTTAAGCGTCGTAATGATCTTAAACTTTTTACGTCATCTGATTCGTAGATGTCTAGAGATGAGTGTAGACTTTTAATTTTTAAGAAAAAAGTTAGTTTTGCGTAATTTTTTCAAGGAATTTGCAATGTATTTTTCATTTAGCTGAAATCATTGCTACAAAACAATCAATTGCTTATAAGACTTCCCGTAGATTCTCTTTTTTAACATTTTTGTGGAGCCTTGGTTGGGATGTTATGCAGCTAATCAGAGCATGAAATAGTTATAAAAAGTTCATTTTATGAGGAAATAGTCATTTATTGTGATAAAATTCATTTATTTCATGTGAAATTGCCTACCTTTAGGCGTTTGAAGGGATATTTCAAAATTTAATTTTGAATTTAAAGTATTAATTTTACAAGTTGTAAGATTTTAGACGCGTTATTCGGTTTTAGAAGAGCAAAATTAAGCGGAGAAGTAAATTTTCAATTTCAACCGATGCTTAATTGTAAACTGATCAATTTCGCCCCAAAGCGGCTTTTCCAATATTTTGATATTTGGAGTTATTTAACTCAAAGTTTTAATTTGTTGAACAAAATTCTGTCACATGGTTCCATGGAGATCCACAGGGTACTGGTTTAACAGATATTCTTATGGCAATATTTGAACAGGCAATCATGTTATCTGCAAAAGTTGTTTCAAAGTGATCAATTTGACCCCGGATTACGGTAATTTGACAAGATCGCTTAAATTTTTATCAAGATTTTGTTCTTTAACACATATTAATCGCTTGCATCGAATTTGTTCACCTGCGTAATTTCAGCAATGGATCCAACCCTGATTCTGCAACACTGCCGGTAATCTTAAGTGTGGTCAGAGACTATTTTTTTGCTGCCCGTGTAACTGGTTAACGAACATTTTTGATGATTTGATGTTTCGCATGCATGGGGTTGGTTTAGTTTTTTAACGGTTCCGGAACACAACCGGTTTAGATACGGTATGAGACTGTTTTCTTGCTTACCGTTCATCTGGTTATCGAAAAACCCCGCTCTTCCATGTGTCACATGCATGGGCTTGGTTCACTTTTTTAATTGACCACTTCCAGCGGGACAGCTGGAACCGGTTCCGGAACACAACCGGTTCAGATATAGTCTGAAACTATTTTCCTGCTTACCGTTCATTTGGTTATCGAAAAAGCCGCTGTTTGACGCGTCACATGCCTGGGTTTGGTTCACTTTTTTAATTGCCCAATTCCGGCAGGACATCCGGAACCGGTTCCGGAACACTACCGGTTTAAACGAGGTTTGAAACTATTTTCCTGCTTACCGTTCATCTGGTTATCGAAAAGCCGCTCTTTGATGTGTCGCATGCCTGGGTTTGGTACACATTTTGAATTGGCCACTTCCAGCAGGACATCCGGAACCGGTTCCGGAACACTACCGGTTCAAACATGGTCTGAAACTATTTTCCTGCTTACCATTCAACTGGTTATCGAAAAATCCGCTATTTGACGTGTCGCATGCATGGGTTATGTTCACTTTCTTATTTGGCCACTTCCGGCGGGACACCCGGAACCGGTTCCGGAACACTACCGGTTCAGATATAGTCAGAGACTATTTTCCTTCATCCCGTTCATCAGATAATCGAAAATGCCGTGGTTTGATGGGTCGCATGCATGGGTTTGTTGCATTTTCATATCTGGCCTCTTCCTGGGCTACCGGTCCGGAACACCTAAATGGCCATAACTCCGGAACGGCTGGACCGATCTGAACCATTTTCAATAGGAAACAATGGGACAATGTACCCCGTCGAATGAACCATCGGTCGTTGAAATCGGTTCATATTTACTATCTAAAAATGAGGTGACCTTTTTGTACACACACACACATACACACGCACACACATACATACACACACACATACATACACACAGACATCATCTTAACTCGTCGAGCTGAGTCGATTGGTATATAACACTTGACCCCTCCGGGGGCTCTAGCAAATTTTCGTTTTTGGAGTGAACATATAGCCTTTCGGTACACCTTGGTGTACGAGAAAGGCAAAAACATGTAAATTTAATGATGATTAACCTGGGCTTGTTAGGGGAATATCTGTAAATAAAAGAAAATCGGGTTAAGTACGGTTCCTTTGAATTCCACTAAGAATTTGCATCCTTTGACAGATACGTATTTCGACCTCAACTGTAAGGTCGTCTTCAGTGTCTTGTACTTGACTCGACATGTAAATTTAAGTTCACTTGGATGCACATAAAAGGAGCGGCTCGTTTGACACAAATTTACGTCTTTTATTACAAATAAAGTCGAGCTAGCAATCGCTAGAGCCGAAGCGAGAAATAAAACATATGTAAGTAAAATAATGAACTGGATTCGAACTCTGGTCCGCTGATTGAGGGGCATGTACTATACCTCTCGGCTATATCACCGAGTTGTGAGAAAGACGATAAATGTAAAACTGTTTCTACCTATCTGATCAGAACATACTCAAACATACATGATGGATGTAAAATTGAGTCAAATTTGCCATTCAGTCATGAAATGTTTACATACGTACGTTGATGGTTAACGCTGCCTATGATCGCATAACTGTCCCATATGAATAGGAAACCCAGCAAATATGGGACTGATAAGCGATCATAGGCAGTACGGCACATGTAAATCCCTATTTTTTTAAGAGTGATTAATAAGTTGATTTTTAATTACTAATCCATGACTTAGTATAAGCACTTCTACTTCAAACAAAAGTTTAAACATATTGCGAACAGGCTTGTTGTTTTAATTGCAATACAGTAATAAGTTTTGGATCAATAATTGTTTGATTGCTTATCAACCAGTGCAACTATTTTACGATAAAAAGGCAGCTTTTGAACTTTTGAAATAATCATATGAGTAAAATCCTGAAATCCCAAAAGATTATTTGAGAATTTTGAAAAACTTTTAAAGAAATTCAAGGATTACTTTTTGCAGAAACAAATGGAGTAATACTGGTGAAATTTCTGATTGAATCACCAGTCACCACTAAATTTTATTCCTTTGGGCGATGTTTATACAATGTTCTGAACATTAAGCAAGAGATACTTGAAAAAGTATAAATTCATTGGATCATTTATGATAAGAGTTTCTGGTCACACCACACCCTTGGAAATTAGGATTGGATGGATATTTCAGCAAAATGTTCTTATTTTAAGGGTTTCGAAAGCTTCAACATTTTTTTCGAGTATTTTGCAGAAAAAAAATCTACCAGGAAACCCTTGGATAACTGTACCCCTCACAACAGGTGCTCCGATCGGAAATCATAGTTTTAGCAAGACAAATTGTTTCGCAAGTAGTAATAACTGATTCTGGAATTTCGTCAATTCCGTCAGTTTGAAACTGATCCATAATGAACCAAGCAATTCTTGCATGTTTAAAAAATCGCTAGAAATTTCTAATGAATAATATTTATTCTATCCAGAGTTTTTAAAGTCTTTCCCATGGAATTATCTAAGAATGTAATCATAAAAAGCTCCAGGACGTCTTACCTGTACTTTTTTATTTTGATTTCTTACGACACACACAGTCTACAAAACCAATGATTTTCTTTACAAGATTCTGTTAAATTTAACTACAAAACTCAACAAAACGTTTCTCTAACACTTCCGGTAGACATCTCTTTGCAAATTCCATAAAAAAGAAGCACCAAGAAACAACTATTTCAGAAATCTAGCCATTCTATCCAAAATTTTAGCCAAACATTGATTTCGGGGTTAAGACAGAAATCAATTAAGACTCAATATTTTGACTAAGAAATTCAGTAGAGGATCTTCTCAGTTTAACAAATGTGTTTATTGCAGTGTAACTTTAGCACTCCAAGCTAGGGACTATTAACATTGATTTTAATTAAGCACAACATTCCATAACACTAATTTAAAAGCCTTTTTTTCTGGTTTCGTTGAGCTACTTGTCTAAATGTTTGATGTACCGTCAAATGGGGTAACTTGAGACACTTTTCGACTTTGAAGCAATATCATTGAAAATCTAAACATTTGAAACATCCTGTGAAGCATCGTGTACGCTAATTACCCCGAGTAGATTACTATGCAGCACTTGGTTTACCAAAATACGTTGCCACCTAATCAGGAGGTGCGAAATACATGATTGTTGCAAGTTTCCCCATCTGTGGGGTAACTTGCAACATAGGACATGAAGCTAAGTTAGCTATCATTAAGCAGCACTAACATTCTAGTTTTTAGTTGTATTGTAAATTTTTGATGCTATGCATGAAACATACCATGAAAAGATGTACACTAACCAATTGACATATAATTTTTCACGAAAGGATTGATAGTTATTGCAAGCGAGAGTATATCTTTTAGCAACAGGTCTCACGTCCCTCAAACACAAAATGTATATGATTCTCGTGACTTAGCACTCATTACAAAATGTCAACAATGATTATTGTCATTTCTTGAAAAGGTAGAGTGAGTCATCTTCAAGTAGCCTTCAGTTTGAAGTGGTGTTTGACAATTTCAGCTAAATTAACATGATTAAAACACACCTATTCTACTTTGTAAATGTCAAACTCGCTAATATGGGTATTAAACTGAAATAATTTACTCCATCTAGGTTCAGAATTGATGTTGGTGATTGCTTTACAGCGTTCATGAACAAAAATTGAACTTTTAACATGATGAAACATGAATGAAACTTCAAAATGTGGTATTTCCTCACATTGTTTGAAGGTCACGTGCAAAAAAAAAATAAATTGTCATTTGAAACTGAACGAGTTACGTAATCAATAAATGATCCATTTCGGTTATTTCTGTCAAATATATCGTGAAATGAAGATAAATAATAGAAGGTTTCGTCAAATTCAACTGTTGCAAGTTACCCCATAGTGGTTGTCGAATATAACAATGATTTTTTGCATTACTTATTCGATAAGTTTATCAAACTTTTATCGTTTAGATAAGTTTACTATTAGGTACCCTAACTGCAAGCAGGGTCATCAGACTTATCGCACTTACCATAAGGGAGAGGTCAAGCACGATTTTCATACTTGTTTTGACGTAGGACTACGTCTCTGTTTTCTATACCCGGTGTCATTTCAAAATTTATGAAACCAAGAGCGTTACGTTTGAGTGAAAGATTTTAAACGCTCACAGTACCTTTCCCACTGAACGAAATGATAAACAAATCCCGTTATCCGAGAGATGAAACTCCCGCGTTCAATTTGTAATATTCGGTGAACCTAAAAATCATTGATAAATAGTTAAAAAGTTGTTTTAAAGTTAGACATTGAAATCGCTGAAATCTATAAATATGGGTAGCGGACAAATTTTCTCGTTCAGTATACCAACGCTCTCTGATTGGTGCGCATCGTGGGGGCAACTACGATGCAGGAAGGAATGCGATCATGCGAGAGCTGATCGTCAGTTCCATTTCGACCACCGTCGAGGTGACACCTCGAGCTGGGCAGCGGCACATCGACTCAGCGACGACACTTGGCTATCGTACTGATAGCACCAGGAATCTCATTCACAACAGCAAGCGGCGGGCCAGTTTTCGATTGCGTCTAGCGTTGAGCGCGGAGAAAACCAACACGAATTGCGTGGCATTGTAAATTCATCAAAATCGTCCATTATTCAAACGGTTCTTTTCAGAGCCATCGAAAAAGATTTCTCAAGAGTTAATTGGATGAATTTCCACCCTCGATCGAGAAAGGTGTAGTGCAATGCAAGGACAGAGCGGCGTTTCTCAGTAAAAGCAAAGCCGGTCATTAATCGCATGCGCGGCAGCAAGCGGCGGGCCAGTTTTCGGTGGCGTTCAGCATTTAGTGCGGAGAAAACAAACACGCATAGTGGCATAGTGAATTCATTTAATTTTCTTCCTAAAATTATTCATTATCCAAACGGTCCTTTTAAGGACCATCGAAAATGATTTTTCAAGAGCTGTGAATCGAATAATTCCATTCCAACGAACGGGAAAAGTGTAAGTAGTACAGCCGAAAAGTGAATGATTTTGAATGCTTGGTGACTCAGCCAGCAACAATTATGACGTCTAATTGTTCCACCCGGACTTTGGCAACGCATTATCATATCCGGACCATTTTGCGTGAAAATGTTTCAATTCATTTTCCAAATTAAAATGATCTAAATCATCTAATATTTTGGTTACATTATCCGTTCAATGGAAATTTTCTCATTTCTCGGTTGATTAATCGTTTGATGCGTCTGGAGCATAAGGGGCGGGTCATGCAAACGAAATTAACTGAAAAGCCAGCCGAATGGGAGGAGCTTCATCTGCCAATCTAGGGGTATAAAAGCAGTGTTCTCTGTTTTCTTTCGTCATTTTCGTTGGATCAGTCAAGGAGGTTGGAGGTGGATGTCACCTCCAGCAAGGCAGCAGCACAACAACCCAGCGACTACTCTCGGCTATCGTGCTGATGATAGCACTTGGAATCGCATCCATGGCAGCGGCGGTGGGCCAATTTTCGACGGCGTCCAGCATTCTCCGCACTCCGCAGCGAAAACCAACACGCATTGCATGGCATGGTGAATGCATCAAAATCGTCCATTATTCAAACCGGTCCTTTTCAGGACCATCGAAAATGATTCCTCAAGAGTTTTGGATAATTTCCAACATCGATCGAGATGTAGTAGTGCAACCAAAAAGCAAAAGACAGAGCATCGTTGCCAGCAATAGTGAAACTGGTCATTATTGTAATCCACGGCGGTCCAGTTTTCGGTGGCGTTTATCATTCAGCACGGAGAAAACCAACACGCATTGCGTGACATGGTGAATTCATGCCATTTCGTTCCTAAAATCGTCAATTAATCAAACGGTCTTGTTCAGGACCACCGTTAATTATTCCTTAAGAGTTTGTGAATCAGCTAATTTCATTCCATCGAACGAGAAAAGTGTGGTGCAATTGAGAAGTGAAAGATTGAATACTTGGTGGCCCAGCAATAATGATGAAGCCGGTCACTAATGGCCTAATGGTTCCACCCGGAATTTTACAACGCATTATTCTATCCGAACTATTTTGCGTGAAACATTGTTTAAATAAAATTAAGTTTAAACATTTTTCGAAAATGTTCGAAGGTGAATATATGACGAAGCCACACCTAGAATTTTCTAGAGCACAAATCTGAAGAACCGAATGTCGGTTTGCGCTTGATCGTTTGGTTACCCGCTGGTGGTGAATCGAAATTATCCAATCCGTTCAATGAAAATTTGCTCATTTCTCGGTTGGTTAGTTGCTTGATGCGTCTGGAGCATTCGGGGCGGGTCATGCAAACAAAATAAACTGGAAAGCCAGCCAAATGGGAGGAGCCTAATCTACTAATCAAGGGGAATAAAAGCAGTGACCTCTGTTTTCTTCCGTCATTTTCGTTGGATCAGTCAAAGGGAACGGATGTCACCTCCGCAGCTGCGCACCAATCCTGCGATGACTCGGCTATTTAGCTGATAGAACCAGGTATCTCATCCACGGCAGTAAGCGATGGCAGTTTTCGATGGCTTCCAGCATTCAGTGCGGATAATTTTCAATTGTCTTGCCGAAATCTCCTGTTATTTAAAAGGTCCTTTTCAGGACCAGTGAAAATTATTCCTCCAGAGTTATGAATCGGATAATTAAAAGCGACAGACTGAAAACTTAGCAACAGTATAGCCGGCCTCTAATTGTTGTTCGCGTAACTATACAACGTATTGTTAAATCTAGAATATTTCATGAAACTGCAATCAAAATTATCTAAAATTTCGTTAACAGCAATTGAGTTGTGTCAAATACACATGGCGACGGTTGCGCCATCTGTTCATTTCATAGCGGCAATTTTAGTTATTTTAATGATTGTTGCGATCGCAATATGATGTTTGGGAAGCTATGGCTTAACGCCTTTCAATATTATAATCATTCTTTCCTTTCGATGAAAATTCTTTCAAATAACGGTTGAACATATATCTTCAAAATAAAATAATACTCAACCCTCAAGTGATGGCCAACCGCGCGAGTTACGGAAGGTTTAACTAATAAACATCTTATGAATGCGTTCAGTGAAATGGATCACATAGGTAACAACTTTAATCAACACATCACTCCGCCGAATTGAATTTTGCCAGCATACATTGTGTAGGCCTTTTATGTGATAAATCCGTTATGCATTTATTTACGAAGGTCGGACAACAATGACACGAAAAATCAGCTGATTTAAGACTTCAAATTAAAGGGCCCATTTTAATATATAAAAGTCGGAACCTCATTCCAGCCTTTGTCCTACGTCAACATTGCGGTTATGTCTCAGACATTACCCACCCCTAGTTTTTTATGGCATAAAATGAGCAATCCGTTTTAACAGTATAACTAAACCATAAACAAAGACTCAAAGCTAATTTTTATACTAAATCGATCTTTGATACACATAATCGCTATAACCGAAATAGTAGGGCATACTAGTTTTCATTATTATTAGAAAATGATTCACATTTAGTGTATGTCATCGTGTTGCAAGTAATCCCGTTTGACGGTAAGTGCATTTGAAAACCATTTCCGCAAAATCCGCGCCGAAATTAGCAAAAACGCGCGAAATCCGCGCGAAACGCAAAAACCGTGAAAAACGCAAAATCCGCGCCATCTGTAACAGCCCTGCAATCGGTTTCAAAAAAAAACCCTTGACGAAAAGAAAAACGGCCGAGAATAC
The DNA here is from genome assembly GCF_035046485.1 of Aedes albopictus. Lineage (NCBI taxonomy): Eukaryota > Metazoa > Arthropoda > Insecta > Diptera > Culicidae > Aedes > Aedes albopictus. Next base: position 107,793,587 of record NC_085138.1, on the reverse strand, counting down.
GTTAGTTCGTCACGTCAGTAATGTCAAATTTTGAGAATACAAAATTTCACGCGGCCTTGCTGTGTTCCAATGACACACCGCGCTTGAGGATGCATAAAAATAAAAATCAAGTGAAAGTGAGCAAAAATCGCGGCGCGTCGTTTCCTTAAGCAATAGGCCGCGTGAACTTTTGTGCAAATACCTTAATATTCAGTGTAAAACTAAGCAATATTGTTTTAGTTGTTTCAGCTTCGTTTATGACAAACATGGCACAGAATTTGAGCAGTTTATTCGCAATCCCAACTGATACCGCGAGTTCAAATCTTTTGGCAATTATTCCCAACGTAGTTGTCCTGGATTACATCAAGGAAACAATCAGAAAGGATCCTCTCGTAGAACAAGAAGCCATACACTATCTATCCACTGGATACACAAAACAACTGAAGTACAGACATCCCAACGGAGCATTTGGCCAATTGGATCTACCACAGAAGAAACCAAGCATCTTTCTGACGGCACTAGTTGCCAATGCTTTAAGCATGGCAACCAAACATATTGAAATTGACCAAACCATAATCACAGATGCTTTTTCTTGGGTAAAAGAAAAACAAAAACAAAACGGATGCTTTGAAGAAGTTGGAGAAATTATCTACGAGCCTATCCAGAATAATTCATCTTCCTTTGCCCTCACGGCGTTCGTAGTTGCTGCCATCCAGGAGAATAATGTAACCGCTATCCAATTTGGTGAACTCGTGGAGAAAGCAACAAACTGTTTGGCTAAAAACTTTCATTCACTCACAAACACATATGACATAGCATTGGCCACTTATGCTCTATCTTTGACGGGGCATGCTAAACGACAGGACTATTTAAATAAATTGGTCGAAGAATCCCATAAAGAGGGCGAAAAACTCTACTGGGAGGGAGAGTTACAAGTGGAAATTACTGGATACGCCCTTTTGTCTTTTCTAGCACAGAATATGCACTATGATGCTATTCAGGTCATGAATTGGTTGAAGGAACGATACTCTACTGGAGCGTTTTCCGGCGTTCCCAGCTCTTTTGCGGCACTGAAAGCACTTGGAAAAATAGCTGTGTATCTAGATAGGAGAGAAACATATTACACGGTTCGCTTGAAAAGTGACCATATGCTTGCACAATTCACAGTGGAGCATTCGAACGCTCTAATACCCAATTTATACGATTTACCTAATGACGTACGCAAGCTTGAAATTGAAATCGAAGGTATCGGTATTGGTTTCCTTCAAGTGCATTATCAATACGAATTGAACATCCAAAAACAAAGGGCTTCATTTAACCTGGATGTAAAGGTACTCGATACCAGCACTTCCAAGATTCAAAACCTGCAAGTGTGCTTGAGCTACATAGAGACACAGATAGATGATTATGTAACTTCTGGAGTTGTCCTAGTGGAGGTTTTCCTTCCGGGTGGATTTGTAGTGAACGAGAACGCACTCAAAGATCATGATCGTCGTGTTAAAGTACGTCCCATGTTTGGCCTTCCTCCTACTGTAAACTACATGCTGCTATCTATCCGTAGAAAACCGATCGAGTCTTCAACAACACCGCCATGTTTGTGTACTACAATGAAGTGAGTACAGAGCAAGAGTGCTTCGAAGTTACGGCACACCGGAAGTATCAGACCGCATTGCACCGACCGTCCTACGTAGTTGTGTATGACACCAATGATATGAGTAGGATTGCGTCAACACGATAAGTGTTCGGGTATTAATTCAAATTGTATTACTGTTGCAGGTAAGCACGCAATAAAATCGTACGAAGACGTGGCCCAAGAAGGATGACTACAAATCGACGAATTGTTAGCTATCATTGACCAGGGTCACTTTAGAGCTTATCGAAAGGAGGACTTAATTTGATAACTCGAACGAAACTGTATGCCTTAATAAAGAATAGAAATAATTGAATGTAGCACTACGAGCAAAGATATGTTTGACTCCCTAACACCTTGCTAAATAATTGATTTCTTCTCCAGTGCTTAAAAAATGGACCAATCTTAGCAAAAACAACAAAAAGCAGGTATAAATCAGGATCAACTTGTTCTTACATTTCTTCACCTTTGCTTAACCACTAAACCCGGTTTAATAACGCCACGGCCTTAGTTACATACATTGTTTTGCTCAACATCACATTTAAGACAAGACATAATAGGACATAATCAACAATAGTAACGCCACAATACTCGGTTTGTGGCTGCCACTCTCCACACTGAACCAACACCCCATCCTTTAAGAATATGACAACTGATACGGTCGCGCCCCTTAACGAAAATAAGTCGAAAATCGGATGACGAGCATACGCTTCGATTCGATTGGATGGTGAGCAAGCGTATGCTTGTCATTCGATGTCAGTACGACAACGACATTGAAATCCGGCTGAAGATCTTGTTCGTATCGAATGTGTTTCATTCGTCGAGTAAATGAAACAAGATTGAAATTGTAATGAAATTAAATATGGTTTTGATTTTATACAGAAAAATTTGAAAGGACGTACGATCAGAGAAACGAGAGGCATGTTCATTCAATTGTATTATTTATTTCCTTTGCGGAATACAAAAATTAATAAACATAACATGCACGTGGTGTAAATTATTTGCTTTATAATACATAATACCGAGAATAATGCCAAGTTCCGTCGCTGTACAAATGGCCAAACGCGAGGCCCAACGATGTCAAGCAAGAAAGGATGATCCATTGTCGTCTTTCCGGACTGAGCCCATCGCCCGTGAGCCGTGATCCAAATCATGATTAGACCGAGTGTCGAATTTCCCCTGAAATTATTAAAGACTTTGATGTTAATGCGCAATGTTTAGTTAATATGATTCTATTACCTACCTTTTTTTACGGGAGAAATCGTTGTGCAAACACAAAAATTTGCGGCATGGGAGCGGTTTTCCTACCAAAAACTAGGAGTGTGTAATGTCTGAGACATAACCGCAATGTTGACGTAGGACTAATTTTTAACGCATAATAAAGAATTTGGGGCTCACAGATGAAGTAAACGTGTATCTATTCAGCAAAAATAACGGCCAGAGTAAAATCACTATATGCTAAAGACTCGAAATCTGGCGATTGTTGCTGGTAATGATGATTCCTGTATCATGACGATGATGCTGCCGAGCAATGCCTTTAAAGTTGA